>NC_086017.1:48157000-48481000 GCF_029281585.2 Gorilla gorilla gorilla
CTGATCTTTTTACTGTCTTTTGCCTTTTCCAAAGTGTCATATAGTTAGAATCAAACAGTATGTAGCCTTTTCAGATTTTCCTCTTTTACTTAGTAATATGCGTTTCAGTTTCCTCAATGATTTTTCATAGCTTGATAGCACATTTCTTTTCAACATAGAATAATACTCCATTGTCTGTACCTCAGTTTATTCATTTACCCACTGAAGGACACCTTGATTGTTTCCAAATTTTGACAATTATGAATAAAGCTGCAGTAAACATCTGAGGGCAGATATTTGTGTAGACAGTTGAAAACAGCAACAGCTTATTTGGATAAACTCCAAGGAGCATGATTACTGGATCATGGGTAAGGCTATGTTTTGTAAGAAACTACCAAAACTTGTGGCTGTACCATTTTGTATTCCCACCAGCAGTGGATGAGAGTTCCTGTTACTCCACATCTTTAACAGCATTTGGTGGTGGTACTGGTATTTTGGATTTGGCCATTCTAATAGGTGTGTAGTGATACCTCTTTTTAATTTGCAACTTCCTAATGACATTTGCATCTTTTCATATCCTTGTTTGCTATCTGCATATCTTCTTTGGTGAGGTGTGTGCTCAGGTCCTTTGCCCTCTCCATTTCCCCCCTAATTTTAACTTTTTATTTTGAAATAATCTCAGACTTACAAAAAAAATTACAAAAACAATACAAAGAATTCCCCTATACCCATCTCCCAACTTCCCCAAATGTTAACATCTTACATAACTACTTACAATTATCAAAATCAGGAAATTAACATTGATATATTATTGACTAGTCTACAGACGTTATGCAAAAAGTTGTCAATTGCCCCACTACTACTCTTTTTCTGGTTCCATGATTCAATTCAGGATCTCACAATGTATTTAATTGTTATAATTCCTTAGACTTTTTCAGTCTGGGATAGCTCCTTGTGTGTCTTTGTTCTCATGGCCTTCACACTTTTGAAAAATGACGGGTAGTTGTTTTGCAGAATGACTCAATTTGGATTTATTTGATGTCTCATGATTAAATTCAGGCTATGCATTTAGAGAAAGAAAACCACTGAATTGATGTCAGGCTCTTTGCAATTCATCATCAGGAAGCACACCATGTAAACATCTCATTAGTGGTTATGTTAACTGATCACTTGGTTAAGGTGTGTCTGCTGGATTTCTCTACTGTAAAGTTACATTTTTCCTCTTATAATAATGTTTTGTGAGGAGGTAGTTTGAGATTATATAAATCTTGTTACTCATCATACTTTGCTCAAAAATGTTAGCATTCTTTGATGATTCTTACCTAACACAATTATAACTGTGATATTTGCTAAATAATTTTTTTCTTTTTTGTTTTAAATTAACTGTCCCAGATTCTGACTAAATGAAGATTTTCTGTTTCCATCATTTCTTCTACATTTATTAATTGGAATTCTACTGTGAGGAGGAGCTTTCCCTTTTCCCTCACTATGTGTGAGTTCAATTATTTACTTATGTAAGCATGACTTGCCAACAGAATATATTATACTTGTTAATTTTTGATGAACTGTTGGAGAGAAATGATATCCTGGTGTTGGTTTCTTTAATTATGTGTGAGGTTGGAAGGTTAAAGGGCCATTTATAGTTAATAGACTTTTGCTTATTTTAAAATCAGGTTATTTTTCTTATTGAGTTTTAACAGTTCTTTGTATAGTTTTGTTAACAGTCCTTTATCAGATATGCCTTTTGCAAATATTTTCTCCCAGTCTGTGGCTTATCTTCTTGTTCTCTTAACAGTGTCTTTCACAGAGCAGATGCATTTAATTGTAATAAAGTCCAGCTTACCAATTTTTCTTTCATGGAGCATATCTTTGGTGTTGTAACTAAAAAGTCATTACTATGCCCGAGGTCATCAAGGTTTTCTCCTGTTATCTTCTAAGGATTTTATAGTTTTGCATTTTCTGTTTGGGTCTGTGATTCATTTTGAGTTAATTTTTGTGAAGGGTGTAAGATTGTAGAGTCAGTTTTTTTGCATGTGGATGTCCACTGTAATAGTGGACTCATCTGTTTCTCCTTCTATCAGTTTTTGCCTGACATGTTTTGATGCTCTGTTTTTAGGTACATACATATTAAGGATTGTTACATCTTCTTGGAAAATTGACTCCATTAAGTAATGTCCCTCTTTATCCCTGGTAACTTTACTTGGTCTGAGCTACTCCTACTATCTTTTGATTAGTGTTGCATGGTATATTTTTCTCCATTTCTTTACTTTTAATCTATATGTGTCTATGTTTCTTGTTGAAAACATATAGTTTTAGGTCTTGGGTTTTTTGATCCACACTGACTACCTCTGCCTTTTTGTTGATGTTTTTAATATACCGATGGCATGTAAAGTGATCAACTATTGATACAGTTGGACTAACACTTATTATAGTTTTCTATTTGTTGCCCTTGTTCCTCAAACTTATTTTTGTCTTCTACTCTTTTTCTGCCTTTTGTAGTTTTAATCGAGAATTTTATATGATTTTATTTTCTCCCTTTTCTTAGCATACTAATTATACTTCTTTTTTATCTTTGTTTAGTAGTTGACTAGAGTTTGCAATGTATATTTCTAACTAATTTAAGTCTCTTTTCAAATAACACTATACTGTTTCACAGGTAGTACCAATACAAAATAATCCTGTTTCCTCCCTCTCATCGTTTATGTTACTGCTGTCATTCATTTCAGTTACACATAAGCATATATATATATACACACACACAAGCAAAGATAATCTAATTTGCTGCTGTTATTTTGAAGAAAATGTTATCTTTTAGGTCAATTATGTTTAAGTAAAATAAACATTTTTTTTTTTTACCTTCACTTATTTCTTCTCTAATACTCTTCATTTCTTTATATACTTCTGAGTTTCTGACCCATGTAATTTTCCTACTCTCTGAAGATCTTCTTTTAACATTTCTTGCAAAGCAGGTCTACTTGTAACAAATTACCCCAGTTTTTGTTTCCCTGAGAAAGTCTCTATTTCTCTACCGCTTTAGGGGGGATAATTACACAGGATACAGGATTCTAAGTTGGTGGGGCTTTTTTCTCTGAGCACTTTAAATATTTCACTCCACTTTCTTCTTGCTTATGTGGTTTCTGAGGAGAAGCTGATGTAATTCTTTTTTTTTTTTTGAGGCAGAGTCTCACTCTTGCCAGGCTGGAGTGCAGTGGCACGATCTCGGCTCACTGCAACCTCTGCCTCCCAGGTTCAAGCAATTCTGCCTCAGCCTCCCGAGTAGCTGGGACTACAGGCACGTGCCACCATGCCTGGCTAATTTTTTGTATGTTTAGTAGAGACAGGGTTTTACCATGTTAGTCAGAATGGTCTCGATCTCCTGATCTCGTGATCTGCCTGCCTCAGCCTCCCAAAGATGTAATTCTTATCTTTACTCCTCTACAGTAAGATGTGTTTTTTCCTTCTGGCTTTTTCAGGATTTTTCTTTATCTTTTATTTTCTGTAGTTTGAAAATGAGATGCCTACGTGTAGTTTTTTTTAGCATTTATTCTACTTGGTTTTCTCTGAGCTTCCTGGGTCTGTGGTTTGGTGACCAACATTAATTTGGGGAAATCCTCAATCATTATTATTTCAAATATTTCATTTGTTCCTTTTTCTTTCTTCTCCTAGAATTCCCATTGCACATGTTATACCTTTCGTAGTTTTTCTGTAGTTCTTGGTTATTCTCTGTTTTTCACCTTTCAGTCTTTTTTCTTCTTGCTTTTCAGTTTTGGCTGTTTTTATGTGATATCCTCAAGCTCAGAGATTCTTTCCTCAGGCATGTCCAGTCTACCAACAGGCCCATCAAAGGCATTCTTCATTTCTGTTGCAGTGTTTTTGATCCCTAGCATTTCTATTCGGTTCTTAGAATGTTAATCTCTCGCTTACACTGCCCATCTGTTCTTGTATGCTGTCTACTTTCCATTAGAGCCTTTAGCATCTGTGTGTGTGTGTGTGTGTGTGTGTGTGTGTGTGTGTGTGTGTGTGTGTGTGTGTGTTGTCCATGGTTCCTGGCTCATAACTCCCATAAACCCTAGTTATAGTAAACAGAATCTCTCTTTCTTACCTTCTCCAGCCTCCTTTTCTCTGCCCAAGGCAGGACTCTAATCTGATTGTGGGTCATAAAAGGTCCTCATTCCAGAGGGGGACCTGCCCTATATACTGGAAGAAGGAATGCTACACAGAGTGGTCAAAAAGAATCTGGACAGGCCTTGCTGGGTTTAGATCATACCCTTTTTGTACAATCACGTTTTGACATGGTTGTCCATGCTTCTATTCATATCATGCCTATCGAATGAAGTCTCCACAAAAAAGCCCAAGAGGACAGGACTGGGGGTTTCTAGGGAGCTGAACACATGGAGGGTGACAAGGAAGGTGAATAAGAATTCATCCATGTGCTGGAAGCTAGGTGCAGTAGCACACACTTGTAATCCCAGCGACCTCAGGAAGCAGAGGTGGGAGGATCACTGGAGCCCAGGAATCTGAAGCTGCAATGAACTATGATTGTGCACTGCACTCCAGCCTGGGCAATACAGCAAGATCCTGTCTTTAAAAAAAAGTCTACATGCTGGGAGGGTGGTGCAACCCAATTCCACAAGGACAGAAGTTCCTGTGCTTGGGACTCTTTCAGACCTCACCCTATGTATCTCTTCATCTAGTTGTTTATTTCTATCCTTTTAAATATTGTTTATAATAAATTGGTAAACATAAGCATTTCCTTGAGTTCTGTGAGCTGCTCTAGCAAATTAACCCAAAGAGGTGTCAGGGGAACCCCAACTTAAGGCGGGTCTGTCAGAAGTTCCAGAGGCCCAGACTTGCGACTGGTGTTTGAAAGTGGGAATGCCAGTCTTGGAGACCTAGCCTTCAACTTGTGGAGTCTGGTGCTATCTCCAAGTACATAGTGTTGGAATTGAATTGGAAGAAACCCAGCTGGTGTTGGCTACAGAATTGATTGGTTGCCAACTGGTGGGGAGAAATTCCCACATATTTGGGGGTCACAGAAGTCTTTGTTTTTAATTATTGTGTTGGTGTGAGAGCAGAGGAAAAATTGAGTTTTTCCTAAGAGCATTTTAATCATAGTTGCTTTAAATTCCTAGTCTGGTAATTCCAACATGAATAACTCTTCTTAGATCTGTCAAAGACATGAAGTCACAGGGCAAAACACTGCTCCAAAAACACTGCTAGATTTAAGTCTGGTTCTGATCTCTGCTGTGTCTCTTCAAACTGTGTTTTTGCCTTTTAGTATGCCTTGTAATCTTTTGTTGAAAGCTGGACATGATGTGTACTGGGTAAAGGGAATTCCAAGTAAATAGGTCTTTAATGATGTGGTAAAGTATGGGGAGAGGGAAAGCAGTCTATGGTCCTGCGATTAGGTCTCGGTCTTTTAGTGAGCCTGTGTCTCTGCATTGTGAACGTTACAAGTGCTTCTCAGTCTCCCACCCTCTATTAAGTGGGACAGGATGGCTAGAGCAGGCTTGAGTTGGGTCTTTCTCTTCCCCCAGGTAGGATAGGGTCTGATATAGGGCAAGCCTTGTTAAGAACAGAATACTCTGGGCTGGGCACAGTGGCTCATGCCTGTAATCCTAGCACTTTGGGAAGCCGGGGTGGGTGGATCACAAGGTCAGGACAAGACCAGCCTGGCCAACATAGTGAAACACCGTCTCTACTAAAAATACAAAAAATTAGCTGGGCATGGTGGCAGGCACCTGTAATCCCAGCTACTCGAGAGGCTGAGGCAGGAGAATTGCTTGAACCCGGTGGGGACGGAGGTTGCAGTGAGCCGAGATTGTGCCATTGCACTCCAGTCCAGGAGACAGTGCGAGACTCCATCTCAAAAAAAAAAAAAAAAACAGAACACTCTGGCTTATTTCAAATGGTTACTTGCCTCTCCCTGCTGGAAGCGTAAGATAATTTTTCTTTGATATTCACTGTGTGAACCCAGTAGAGCTCTTGGAAGTAAAAGCCACAGAAATATGGAGGCCTTTCTCTGGAGTTCTTAACTCTCAGAGTAATCTACATTGAGTCTTCAGCAATTTGTCAGTTAAAGTTCAGGTTTTCTTATCCTGGTACTGGTTCCTGCAAAGGTTTCTTGTGGATTTCTGGTCCAGTAAATTGTAATTCTCTCTCTCCATTTTTTTTTTTTTTTTTTTTTTTGAGACAAAGTCTCGGTCTGTTGCCCAGGCTGGAGCAGTGGTGTGATCTTGGCTCACAGCAACCTCTGCCTCCCAGGTTCAAGCAATTCTTGAACCTCAGCCTCCTGAATAGCTGGGATTACAGGTATGTGTCACCACGCCCAGCTAATTTTTGTATTTTTAGTAGAGGCAGGGTTTCACCATGTTGGCCAGCCTGGTCTCGAGCTCCTGACCTCAAGTGATCTTACCCACTTGGCCTCACAAAGTCCTGGGATTACAAGCATGAGCCACTGCGCCTGACCTCAATTGTAATTCTCTGTATTCACCTGTGTGTCTCTAACTTTTGGGGCAGTCTTGTACCCTGTGACTTCACTTCTCTGACAGATCTAAGAAGTTACTCATTTTTCAGTTTGTTCAACAATTTTACTTGTTAAAAAGGAGTAGCAACTTCCAAGCTCCTTATGTGCCAGACCAGAAACCAGAAGTCTTACCACAAGTTTTTATTTAATAGAATCATTAAATTGCAAAATTGAAAGAGATTTGAGATGCCATCTAGTCCATCCCTGCAGGGGATCTTTGAGGAATACTTCCCTCTCCCTCCACCCCACACACGGACATGTCCCTACGCTCCCTGGACATGGTTGCCGGTGATCTTCCTGATACTTCCCATATGGAGAGTGTATTCATTCCACTAAAAACTGCTCGGCTGGTTAGAAAACTCTTGTTACACCCCTCTTTGGTCTTAGTTGTGGCCTTGAATGAAGGCAGGTACAAAGAGGAAGATGAGGAAGACAGCTTCAAAGAGGATACCTGGTCATGGGCCTTGAAGCATTGCAGAGAGCCTTTGGCAGTCTTTACAGGATGTGGTGGGGAGGAAGGGAGGACAAAGTTAAGAGGAGAAAGAAGTAAACCAAAACATCAGGATTTGGGGAATGTAGAGATAATGTGAGACCAGTGACATTCGGTGCCTCAGTTCCAAGGTTTGGGGATCATAGTTCAGCTGGAGACTGACTCTAGGGAGATCTTTGATCAGGCCTCACTCTTGTCAGGAGTCTGCTAATCATTCTGTCTTTCTCTATTTTAGAATTGTACACCAAGAAGTGGAAGAATCTTTAGAGACCATCCTTTACCTAGATGGGGCAATTGAGGGCCAGAGCCAGGAACAGATTCTCAGGGTGAATCAGTGGCACAGCTCAAGTTTCCTACCTCCCAGCTCTAGCTCTCTTGGTTGCTTGGAGCCAAACAAAGCAAAAATTCCTTTTCTGACTGGAGTGAGGAGATGATGAGGGCAGAGGACAAGGCTTATGTCTCCATCTCAGTTCTTCCCCATAAGAGGAATACCAGACTAGGCAGAGGTGACTGGTAGCAATTGTTTTCTTGGCAATTCAGTAAAGACAATGCTGAGAATAAGAACACTCAAGGAAGCTAAGTGAAGGAAAAAAGAGCTGGGGACAGTGGTGATCCTGGTGGGAGAGGTTGGGGTGGGGCAAAGAGCAAAGCATGCTCCCTGAGCAGCATGTCAGGCCTTGCTTCTGCCCTCCACTGTCTGCCCTGCCTTGACCTGTACTGCAGGCTGACTGATTAACAGGCTACCAACAGCTGTGCCAGTCAGGTGGCCAGGGCTGCCCTGCACAACCTTGCTTCCTTGCATTCCCTTCAGCGATGTTCCTCTGCTCATGCCTTAAAATAGTTCAAAATTGAGAACATGAAAATGGTTTCTTATGCATATACAAGCAGACATGAATATGTGTATGCACCTGGTGTGTGTGTGGGCTGTGGTGGAGGCATACTTTGTCTTGTGTTCATTGTCACTGACATTGCTCAGGGAGGCTGGGGTACTTGCATTTGTTTTCATCTTTAGAGTGTGTTAATAGTTTCCTTCTTGATTAAAGTAGAGCTCAAAATGCAGCTCTGTCATTGCTCTGTATTCTTGGTTTGTCTTTGATGTTGAAAAGACAGTGCACTTGTGCTTTTGGTGGGGCTCCTGCCCTGCATGCTGCTTCCTAGGATTGGCAGGTATTGCATATCACCACATACCAGACACCCACAGGAGAGAAAAATCATCAGGATCAAGAGGCCAGATTGGGCTGCTGGCAAAGTTTATCTGCAGGCTGAGTGCTTGTTGCTCTCCTGCTTATCCATGCTGCCTAGTATGGGCTGTCCCTAGAAGGGAATTCTGTGTCCCTCTGAGTGCTGCAACTACTCTCAGGGTTTTACTGTAGCGGTTTTACCTCGCCTATTGGTTGACCCATCTACCTGTCTCATTTGAGTTGAGTGTGAATTGTTTAGGATATTGCAATTAGAGGTGGTGCGGGCTGGCTGGCTGCTGTAAGCCATCTTAACATTTGGCTAAGCTCACTCCTGTGTGCTGGGCCTGACAAGGTCCTCTTGGTTCCTCTTGTGATGACTGTATCTTTTACACAGTTAATAAAACATCCTCAGATGTTATAAGCTGGAGTGAACTATTTATTTTTCTATTTTTTTTATTTTAGTTTAAGTTCTGGGATACATGTGCAGAACATGCAGGTTTGTTACATAGGTATACATGTGCCATGGTGTTTTGCTGCACCTATCAACCCATCATCTAGGTTTTAAGCCTCACATGCATTAGATATTTGTCCTAATGCTCTCCCTCCCCTTGTCCCCCACCCCCTGACAGGCCCTGGTATGTGATGTTCCCCTCCCTGTGTCCATGTGTTCTCATTCTTCAACTCCCACTTCTGAGTGAGAACATGCGGTGTTTGGTTTTCTGTTTCTGTGTTAGTTTGCTGAGGATGATTGTTTCCAACTTCATCCATGTGGACTATTTTTTCATCATATTCTACCCTTCCCAAGTCACACCTAGGGGGCTGAGGAGTGACAGGTGGAGCAGGGCAAGGCTGGATTAAACATTAATGCAGCTATCACCACTGCCCAGAGGAGCAAGTTCCCAGAGCCAAGCTACAGAGCTACCCTAGTGTCCCCAGGCTGAGGAGGTAGTGACTGGCATACATGGCTCAATTTGTCCAGGTCCTGGCTGAAATAGGTGACTTTGGTCGCTTCCAGATACAGCTATTGATCCTGCTGTGTGTTCTCAACTTCCTGTCTCCCTTCTACTTTTTTGCCCATGTCTTTATGGTCCTAGATGAGCCCCACCACTGTGCAGTGGCCTGGGTGAAGAACCACACTTTCAACCTGAGTGCTGCTGAACAGCTGGTACTGAGCGTGCCCCTGGACACTGCAGGCCACCCAGAGCCCTGCCTCATGTTCCGGCCACCCCCCGCCAATGCCAGCCTGCAGGACATCCTCAGCCACCGCTTCAATGAGACGCAGCCTTGTGATATGGGCTGGGAATATCCTGAGAACAGGCTCCCATCCCTAAAGAATGAGGTAGGCTTGTCCTTTTGCTGGTCTCTCCACCAGTTGTGGGTCTGTCAGGTCTTGTGCCTGACTCTTTGCCCTCAGTCACTGGCTCTGTATCTGCCCCATGCCCATATGGTCAACCATGGGCACATATGTTTTTCATTTTGTCAATCTCATTTTCCTCTTTGTCCTCTGCCTATTGACCCATCTGTCTGTCATCTTCTCTGTCCAGTCTGTCTGCCCATCTGTCCATTTTTTGCCCATCCTTCTGTCGTCCCTGTCTTTCCTTGTCTCTCTGGCTATCTACCCAGTTGGTGTCCTCTCCTCTTTTCCTATCTTTGTGCCTTTCTCTCTACCCAGTGTGCTCATCTGTCTGTCCAGTTCTCTTTGTCTTTCAGTCTACCCCTGCATGTCTGCCTATGTTCCTATTTTCCTAACCCTCTAATGCCATCCCTTTCCCTGTCCATTTCACTGCCTTCCTGCTTGCTGGGCTTCAAAACTTTCAGCTTTTCTCTCTAGGTCTCTGCCAGCCTGCGCTTGGGACGCTGGAGAACATCCAGGACTCTAGGACTTGTCCTGTGGATAACTAAGCGTTCATTCTTGCTAACTTCATTCTTTTAGGAGAGACGCAGGCAGAAAAGTTCCCATCCTAGCCACCTCCGAGCAAGAAGGGCCCTCTGAAAGCATCCAGTCCCACTCTGTTGCTTCCCAGATGTTGGGGTTGAGGCATAGAATGAGGATATGGCTTAGCCAGGGCAATGCAGTGAGTTGATCATGGAGCTGGGGCTCTCATGCCAGATACCTGCTGTCTGGATTCCCACAGGACTGGGAGGCAGCACAGATAGTCCAGAAACCTGAGGGGCATGGGTGCTTGAGGGGATCTGTATAATTCTCATCTTCTTTATCGTGGAAAATCTGGGATTAAACATTCACTTCTCCCCCACCCCATGGCTGAAAAATTATTTATTTTTAGAGGTTGTCAGAGACCAATGTGTTAACCAAAGCTTAACTTTCACTTTTTAATGTGTGACCATAAAACTGCTCCCAGAAGCCTGGCAGCCTGCGGATATGTCCTGCCTGTCCTTCTCCCAACTCTCCCCCACCCCACCCCACCCCACCCCACAGGGAGCTCTAGGGAGCCTATGCATGCTCCCAGGCTCTGAGGCTGGCCAGCTTAGCCCCTTCTGACCCTTACTGTCCTCTCCATCATCTCCCCAGCATCACATCCATGGCCGGTCCCAGCCTTCACCAGCCCTAACGTGTTGTGATATGCCTGTATGTGTTAAACTCTCTGCCCCTCTGGCCAAATATCATCATTCTCAAAGCCCAGAAAACCTTCCAGATTGCTCACAGACTACTCTAGGCCTTCTTCACACCCCATGCTGGACTGTTCATGCAACCGTATTCAGCCAAAGGCCCCTGAGGATTAACTGTGCGGGGAAGTCAGGGGGGAAAGGTACTTTGTTCCTCTAGTGGTCAGGAAAGGTCTGGGCCCCTTGCAGAGGAATAAAGGGCTGGGCGGGTTCTAAGGCCCAGAATTTGCTTCCTCCTGGTTCGGGGGAATGGGCAGGCAACTTTCTGAAGGAGGTGGTATGTGTGAACTGGGGCACCAAGATACTAGAAAAATGTTGCTAGAGAAGAGGGGAAGGCCTTTGCAGGCAGAGAATAAGAATAGCACAGGAAAGGCCTGGCAGCAGGAAGCAGGCAGGATGTCTGGGGAGCAGTGGGTGTGCCTGCAATGGGGTCAGGGTGGAGGGGCAGGGGTATAGGAATTAGATGGATGTTTTCAAGGATTTGGGACCTCTGTTCTTTGGTGTTTGTTTGACACATCTGAAAAGAATGCATACACAAAGAATTATCATGTGAGAAAGCATTGGTTAACGCTAAGGTAATAATTAGGATTTGTGGAAGGTGGGAAAAATTACCTAAACATTTTTAGCAATTGGGAACTGCAAAATAAGCCGATAACATCCCTGTTAACACTTAGGAAGAGTCTTCATTCATGACATCTGTTAAACTAGAGAGCCTCCATTGGCCGTTGGAAGGTTCCTCAAACACAAAACAGAAACAAGGGGAGTCCCTTGACTGGTTCCCATGTTCTTAAGTGTTCTCCCCGCCCCTTCTCCAACCTCAGCTCCTCGATGAAGCAGACCTCCATAACTTGAAAGAGGGTGTTATCATTTCATAGACATCTATCTTATACATAGCATCACCCTCACATTTCTTCTACATGCTGGGTCTTCAGCTGTGTTCTAGGAACACCATGTCACACACTCTTAAGCTGCACATTTATGCTAAGCATATGAGAGAATGACAGGAAAGACTTTCAGATTATGAACTCACTCCATTTAGTGTATTTCAGAAGGTGCATACTTCTCTTCATTTGTCAGTGAAAGAAGTTGGAAATTAACTTCGAAAAATAAATCAGCAAATAGCAAATTTTCTCAAAAGTTGCAGTCACGTATATAGGGCAAGAAATGAGGAAGGGCAAGACAGACTCCACCCACATTAGTGAGTTTCATCAAACACCCAAGGGTGGAGAGAAAAGGCAGCTTTCAGAAAGGACTGTGTTATGAAATGAGGCAGATGGGGAATGTGTTTTCTAAACTAGATCTAGGAAGTGGAATGTGGAATCAATCTGTCCTCCTCCCTTTAAGGACTGTCCACTGGTTAATAAATTTTTTAAAAGACTAAAAAATAAACTCCTCACACACAAACACCCGCAAAAAAAAAAAAAAAAAAAAAGCATTAAGATGTCCCATGTTACTCTCGAGGGGAACCAAGGAACAGCTTAACAATTAGCATTAGTGTACTAGAGAGTCATCATAAGCATGCCTTGCTTTTAAGCAAACAAAAAAATTTTTTGAAGCAACAAAACAAACGAGTACCGATCAGTTTTCTGACAATAAACAATGATTCAAAAGTAACTAGTATTAGGATGGGGAAGGGGAACCATACCTATGAGCCTTGTCTTGCAAGAGTATATGTTGGTAGGATTAGGCATTTGTCATTATTGCAGAGAATGAACTTCAATTTTTTTTTTTTTTTTGAGACAGGGTCTTGCTCTGTCACCCAGGCTGGAGTGCAGTGGCGAGATCTGGGCTCACTGCAACCTCCACCTCCTGGGTTCAAGTGATTCTCTGACCTCAGCCTATCAAGTAGCTGGGACTACAGGCATGCACCACCATGCCCGGCTAATTTTTGTATTTTTAGTAGAGATGGGGTTTCACCATGTTGGCCAGAGTGGTCTCGAACTCTTGACCTCAGGTGATCCACCCGCCTCAGCCTCCCAAAGTGCTGGGATTACAGGTGTGAGCCACCGCACCTGGCCTAATTTTTAATTCTTAGTTTGAATTAAACCTTGCTTTTAGTGTGATGGTGACAAAAGCTGAGCTGAAAGGGCTTTGGAGAGATGTTCACAGCAGCACATGCCTGAGGCTCTCTCTTCTTTGGCTCTGGAGGCTTGGTTAACTGCATTCTTTTTTTATTTTATTTTATTTTATTTTATTTTATTTTATTTTATTTTATTTTATTTTATTTTATTTTATTATACTTTAAGTTTTAGGGTACATGTGCACCATGTGCAGGTTAGTTACATATGTATACATGTGCCATACTGGTGTGCTGCACCCATTAACTCATCATTTAGCATTAGGTATATCTCCTAAAACTATCCCCTCCCCCCTCCCCCCCACCCCACAACAGTCCCCAGAGTGTGATGTTCCCCTTCCTGTGTCCATGTGTTCTCATTGTTCAATTCCCACCTATAAGTGAGAATATACGGCGTTTGGTTTTTTGTTCTTGCGATAGTTTACTGAGAATGATGATTTCCAGTTTCATCCATGTCCCTACAAAGGACATGAACTCATCATTTTTTATGGCTGCATAGTATTCCATGGTGTATATGTGCCACATTTTCTTAATCCAGTCTATCATTGTTGGACATTTGGGTTGGTTCCAAGTCTTTGCTATTGTGAATAGTGCCACAGTAAACATACGTGTGCATGTGTCTTTATAGCAGCATGATTTATAGTCCTTTGGGTATATACCCAGTAATGGGATGGCTGGGTCGAATGGTATTTCTAGTTCGGTTAACTGCATTCTTTAGGCCCTTCTCTGTGAGTGCAGAATGCTCTGCATACTCAACAGCCTTCCAGTCCAAGGCCAGTCTGGAGTGATAGGCTTCTGTTTTTTGTTCTTGGCAAGTTTTACAAGAGTAGAGGGATCATTCTCTGAGATGAATTTGGGTCTCGACAAGCAAGAAAGGAATCTTTGGATAGTGGTGAGTTATCACAGGCACCCACTTTTCTTTCACATTTTTGAATGAGGATGGAGATACCACTGAAAAACTGACTAGAAATATATCTGTTTGTGGATACTTAGCAATTGCAATATTTTATAACCCTCTTGCCCAGAAGTGTCAAAAAGTCCAAGAGCATATGGCTCTCCACCAACCATAACCGTGACCACATAGTTGTTAGAAATAGTTGGTACATTTTCAGATGTAAATTTGTTTGTTGTGTAGGATATCGGTATGTTTTACCAATGGCATCATTGCTTACAACAGCACACTTAATGGTCTGCATTGCTGAAATAGTTTTGTATTTACTTTAAATATTTCAAACTCGATGTTGACCTCAGCTTCTCCCTGGGGCATGGCGGCACTCAGGACCTCTCTCCTAGACAGTGCTGGCATTGCGGTTGGAACTTGGGCCTCTCACTCTACCCTAACATGCTCTCCTCACCCCAACTCTTCCAAAGACTGTGACTTCCAAGGAAATGAATGCTTTGTGCCCTGCACCACATGCTAATCCCAAGCTCGGTTCCAGAGTGCAGCCGGCTTTGTGTGATCTTCTATCTCTGGTTTTCATCTATGAAGAAGGGTTCTGCCCATTGACCCAGAGGACCCTCTCTGAGCTGACACCTAAGCTTCTTTATTATAAATGGTGACTTCATATTTAAACTTAAATGCAAACAATACTAATTTGAAAAGAGAAAAGTATATTTCCATATAGGCTGTGTGCTCTTGAAGGTCAGAATATGTTTCTCCTTTTCAGCCTACATTTCCTGGGCGTCCACCCTTGGTAAAAGAAAAAAAAATGGGCTGGGTGCAGTGGCTCGTGCCTATAATCCCAACACTTTGGGAGGCTGAGGCAGGAGGATCACTTGAGCCCAAGAGTTCAAGACAAGCCTGGGCAATGTAGTGAGACCTCATCTCTACAAAAAATAAAATCAGCCAGGCATGGTGGCACATGCCTATAGTCTCAGCTACTCCAGGGGCTGAAGTGGGACAATCGTTTGAGCTAGTAGTAAGCCGTATTCATGCCACTGCACTCCAGCCTGGGGAGACGCTTTCTCAAAAAAAAAAAAAAAAAAAAAATGACTCCCCTGTCTACGTGGACCTTGGAATGGGAAGGTGGGAAGACCATCAATGAATAGCAACAATCATGTGATCTGTCCAGCGACCAAAGAAGTAGGAATAGGAGAGAAGGGGAAGCAGAAAGAACAACCATTTCTGGGGTGTGGAGGCATGAAAATGCCTGGCATATTTAGGAATGCTGACATGGCAAAAGAGACTGGGAAATAGGCAACAGCTAGCTCTTCAAGGGCCTTAGATATAGTGCTAAGGAATTTGGGCTTCCTCCTAGAGACCAAAGGGAGTTGTTGAAGGTTTTGGAATATGGGAGGGATCCGGGATGGGGTATACGCCAAGAAATGAGGGTGGGATTCTGCAGACCACCATGGCAGGCTGCAGACAGAACCATCCACTGTGGGTGTTGGGGCTGGGGAGGATGACTGGCATCCCAAGTTGGAGCCCTCTTCATCTCTACCACCTGCAACATGACAACACCATGAGAGCTCAGGCATATCTCGGTGCCTCTCCAAGCCTCAGTCTCTGCTGCTGCACAAAGGGAATGATAAGCCATTATGGGGTTAGAATGAGGATTTAATGTCATAGCAGGTATATAAACTGAAGAGAGGTAGTGAATGGTGGCTGTTGACCAGGGGTGCCAGCCTTAGAAGACTCCAAGGCTTGGTGCTCATGCCCACAGGGCACTTCACCCCCTTGTGTCTGAGCTGTCTGCCACCAGGTGAGAGCTTTGTGAGCACAGAGGCCAGCACAGCCTCACCCTACATAACAGGTGCTGAGAGCTTCGTGTGATATAGCCACTGAGCTAACCATGTTACAAATGTTAGTTCCTTTCATTATATCAGGTGATACTATATAGCATATTTTATTCACATTTTGTAGTGGGAAACCAAGACACAGATAGATGGGCTAACAGGCTCAACGTCACACAAAGCCACTCAATTCTGACTCCTGAGCCTGGGAACAGTAGGCCTTTATTATTAGTTATTTTAAATGCCATCTTACTACAAAGGCAATCTGTGACTGCTAGACAAAAACCAAACAGGATAGAACTGGCTGGAGCAACAATTTCAAGTCCCCTGTCCTTCCCTACTTCATTCCCAGGGGCAATCAGTTCATCACTTGATACATGTTGAAAGTTCTTGAAAATTAACAGTTGTCCTTAAGAACAGAAGTATGAGCACAATGGTAACTCCTGGACTGGTTAATTTCTTGCTAAAAGTTATTTAACTGATGGTGATTGGTTAATTAGCTAGCTGTAGGCATTAGTTTATGTCTTCATTTATTCATTCATTCAGCAGACATCCTCTTAGCCTTCACTCAGATTCATTCCCTGTCTAGGGCAAGAGAGATGTCTCAACTCTACCAGCTGCCATCCAGCTGTAGGACCAAGGGTTAGCTGCTTAAACTTTCCTTTCTCGGGAAGTTGATAATAAGTGAAGGATTATTATTAGAATTCTGTGAGATCATGCATGTAAAGTGTTTAGCAAGCACCCAGCACAGGGTGAGTGCTCAGTGGTTGCTGCTGGGAAGCTGGAGGAGAGCTCACATGACGGTTCCCCAACAAACATTTGTGTGTGGAACTGGGCTGTGTTCAAGAGGCATGGCAGGACTCCCTAAGGGGCCCACAAACCCCATGGGGTGGGGGTCAGTCAAGTGAGTCAAGTGCACATACAGTAGACGTGTGTACAGAGTGGTATGGACCCAAATATCTTCTCCTCTTGGTTTCTCAGGCTGTAGGATTCTCTCTGTAGGTTTGGGTGGATTAGCATTCTCTGTGTCTCTCTCTTTCTCTGTCTCACACCTGCACATTCTCTCATTCTCTCCCTCCCTCCCTCTGTGTGTGCGTGTGTACGTGTGTGTGTGTTCCTCTCTCCTAATCGCCTTCCTCAAGGCATGTGTGATGGCTCCTTAGGATTCTGATTGCCTGTGAATGGTGGGTACTTCAGGGGGATTTTGCAGCCAGGTAGAAAAACATGGAGAGACCCAAGTGTGTCCCAGGGGTGCCCTGGCTATGGAGAAGCAGCCCCATTTGTTAAGAAGCAGCAATTAATGATTTGTCACAGGGTCCCAAAATTTGCATCCTTAGTGTGTCAATAATTTTACATGGCATCTCCAGGCCAAAAGAAATGCCTAACAGCTCTATGTATTAAGTCATTAAGTTCAAACAAGTGTTTATGTCCTAACAACTTAGTAGTTATTTTTTGGAATAAATGCATAAGTTGACAGAAAAAATATTTTAATGTTATTCTTAAATACAATAACTTACTGATAGGATGTATGCACTTACTGGGCATTGTACAACTTCTCAGTCCTTAAACACTACCTCCCTCACTTTCTCTTCCACATTGATTTTCATGTGGCATTTGCTTTCACAGCAACTGCCAAAAGCACTTTCCTATAGATATGATGTCAGATTTCACATAGATATGATGTCATTGGAAGGAAAGTAGTGTGGTCTCACGTTGAAAGTGTGAACTATCCTGAGCTAGTAATTTGTGTGATATCAGAGAGATGTCAACTTGTATTTCCCTTTAAAACCTGAAATGCCCTGCCATGCTCAGTGAGTTCACCATGGTGCCCTGGAGTGCCTCAGTACACAGTTTGGGAACCATGAGCTCCTGCCCTGAAGGGTTTGTAGTGGGCCAGGTGGTGTAGGGCTTGCCCTCCGTGCAGCCTCTGGACTCACATCTGCCTGTGTCTCCCTCAGTTCAACCTGGTTTGTGATCGGAAGCACCTGAAGGACACCACACAGTCAGTGTTCATGGCTGGGCTCCTTGTTGGCACCCTCATGTTTGGGCCCCTCTGCGACCGGTAAGAACCTTGCCCTGCCCACTCCCTGCCTAGCAAGCTCGTCAGCTCTGGCACAGGCCCAAGTCCCCCTTATGCCCCTTACACTGGCCTTTAGGCGAGGCCCTCTTCCCCCTACCCTCAAATGGGGCTCAGGGAAGGGCCCTGTCTCCTCCCTCAGACAGAGACCCCAGGACAGGGCTGGGCCCCCTTGCGGCCTTCTCCTCAGATGCCTTCCAGGAGGGACCCTCCCCACAGACCTGCCCTGTTTCCTCAGGATTGGCCGCAAGGCCACGATCCTGGCGCAGCTGCTCCTCTTCACCCTCATCGGCCTGGCCACAGCCTTTGTGCCCAGCTTTGAGCTCTACATGGCCCTGCGCTTTGCTGTGGCTACTGCCGTCGCTGGACTTAGCTTCAGCAATGTCACCCTACGTGAGTGTCTGGGCCCTGGAGCCTTCAGCCATAGGGTGAGGCCCAGGGGCCTGGGAGGGCTACAGCCCCAAACGGCCTGTGGAGGTCTTTTCAGGTACCCCACATCTGAAGTGGTCGCACTGGTGCTTCCTGTGTTGGCACTGAGGCCCAGCCCCCACAGGGTGGCATCTAGGAGTAATGGGGAGTGAATGGCAGGGATTAGCCCTGTCTCAACCTCTCCATTGCCACAGTGACAGAATGGGTGGGGCCCTCATGGAGGACGCAGGCCGTGGTCCTGGCCCAGTGCAACTTCTCCCTCGGGCAGATGGTGCTTGCGGGACTCGCCTACGGTTTCCGCAACTGGAGGCTCCTTCAGATCACCGGCACTGCGCCTGGCTTACTGCTCTTCTTCTACTTCTGGTGAGGAAAATACATGCCAGGAGCAAGCCCCCCCAGGTTAGTTGTGTTGTGGTGGGGTTGGAGTGCAGCACCCATGTTCATAGGACAGTCAGAGGTGAGTCTGGGAGAGGGAGCGTGTCACAGCTGGGTGTGGGGTTCAGTTTACACTGGAACAAGCCGGAAAGCTCCCTAGGACTCCAGGCCCCAAGGTCATAGCCGTTGCTGACCCACAGGGCTCTGCCAGAATCTGCACGTTGGCTCCTGACCCATGGGAGGATGGACGAGGCGATACAACTGATCCAGAAGGCGGCCTCGGTCAATAGGCGGAAGCTCTCCCCGGAGCTCATGAACCAGGTACTTCCAGCAGGCCCAGGCCCAGGCCCAGAATCAGACCCACACGGATCTTCCTGCCTGGCTTCTCACTCTGCTTCTTCCTCCCAGCTGGTCCCAGAGAAGACAGGCCCCTCAGGGAATGCCCTGGATCTGTTCAGACACCCCCAGCTCCGGAAGGTGACCCTGATTATCTTCTGTGTCTGGTGAGTGCCCAGAACCCGAGGACAGAACCACAGGGCTGCAGCCTCCCTGGTGTGTGTTGGCAGAGGGGTGGGCTGGTGGCTGTTTGGCTGGGATGGTCTCTCCCTGCTTGTGCCAGTGTCCCCTGCTGTGACTGCTGACCAAGGCAGGCTCTCCCTCTGGGTGGTGTCTCGTCACCCAGCAGTGACAGGAACCCTTCATTACCTTGTAGGTTTGTGGACAGTCTGGGGTACTACGGCCTGAGCCTCCAAGTGGGGGACTTCGGCCTGGACGTCTATCTGACGCAGCTCATCTTTGGAGCTGTTGAGGTGCCTGCCCGCTGTTCCAGCATCTTCATGATGCAGTGGTTTGGCCGCAAGTGGAGCCAGTTGGGGACCTTGGTCTTGGGTGGCCTTATGTGTATCATCATCATCTTCATCCCAGCAGGTACCAGGGCTGGCTATCCCTCACCCTCATGCCCCCTCACCCACCGGCTGCCAGGGGCTAGACCAGTGGCCATTGTTCTGCTTCCAGGAGTAAAGGCTTCCCTGGGGTTTGGGTACAGAAGGGGTGGGGAGTTTCAGTGGATGGGGCCGGCATCAGGGCCCAGGTGATGGGGCTGTCTACCCTCTGCCAGATCTGCCCGTGGTGGTCACCATGCTGGCTGTGGTGGGGAAGATGGCCACAGCTGCTGCCTTTACCATCTCCTATGTGTACTCTGCCGAGCTTTTCCCCACCATCCTCCGGTAAGAGCTGCAGTGTGACTCCTGCTCCTCTGCTACTGAGACGCTGATTTGGCTGTCCCTCCTCGGCCCTCACCCCATTCCACAAATAGCTGACAGGGCTGGCTCTGGGGCAGCAGTGCTGGGCGGGGTCCAGGACAACTAGAAATCTAGCCCAAGCCCTCAAGTTGTCCCCAGAATGGTGGAGGACAGACAGGCAAGTAGGCCATGCCCTGGCGGTCAGGACAGGAATATGGGACACATCTAAGAATGAATGGCCACAGAGAAGGAGCACTTGGGGTGGAAGAGTGGTAAGGATGTGCAGCCTCCGACCTGAGACTTGACAGGCGAGCAGGGGTGTAGCAGGCAGGGAGCAGGGTTGGAGGCAGGAGCAGAGAGCAGGAACGCTGGATGGGCTGGGTAAGGCTGGAGACCCTGCAGACCTTTGAGGTCTGGACTCTCCCGAGGAAATATACTAGGGTGAAGCTGAGGCCCAGAGTTGGGCCCAGGTCTACTTAGCTTGCGGTGGTCTTCCCCCAGGCAGACAGGCATGGGGCTGGTGGGCATCTTCTCACGGATCGGGGGCATCCTCACACCACTTGTGATCCTGCTGGGAGAGTACCACGCTGCCCTCCCCATGCTCATCTACGGCAGCCTCCCCATCGTGGCCGGCCTGCTGTGCACCCTGCTGCCAGAGACGCGTGGCCAGGGCCTGAAAGACACCCTCCAGGACCTGGAGCTGGGGCCTCACCCACGGTGAGCTGCTTGCTTGCACTGAAACCACGACTTGGGTCTCACATTGGCCACGCACTCTATATGCCCAGGCCTCCACCTCATCACTCGTCCACTGTTGCCTAGAGGCTAATATGGGGTCCTCCAGAACCACAGACATCTGGCTGGCTTTAGTTCATATTCCCCTTACTTTGAGGAGGGAGGTGGTGAGGGACACTGTCATGGGACCAATTCCTGGGCAGCCAATGACAGCCTTCTGCGCCCTCTAGGTCCTCCAAATCAGTGCCCTCAGAGAAGGAAACAGAGGCCAAGGGAAGAACTTCCAGCCCGGGAGTGGCCTTTGTGAGCAGCACATACTTCTGATTGAGGTCTCTAAGAGCTGGACCATCAGCAGCAGGGAGCTGCCTAAACACCTCCTTGGATATGGCCAGGACCCACAGGGACACAGGGCAAGACCAGCCTTGCTTATGGAGGCAGGACACCACAATCTGGCCCATGGCTGTCACCTCCTGCCGAGTCCAATCCCAGACTGGGAACCACCATCTGAGACAGGACCTCCCGGCCTCCTTCACCTTTCTCATCTCCAGAGCCCTGCCCCCAATACTCTGTCTGGGTTAGGATCTTGGGTATGTCTTGGACTTAACTTGTCCTCTAACAATCTTCATTGGGTATGGCTCTCTTGATCTCCTCAATCTGGAGTCCCCTGCCCTCAAAACACAGTGATGTTCAGAACAGAACACAAGGTAAGCCCTTTCCAATTTGTGGGAACAGGAGGGGAGAGGAAACAAATGGGAAGTTGTGGACTCTGCCCAGGCAGGTGGATGAAAATGCTGTGGATAAAAGGAAGGTTATGATTCCTTCTAGCGGATGGACCAGATTCCTCTGGCTAACGTATGGCCCCATAGGTCACTGGGTCATACAGAGAGAAGATTCAGTTCAGCCTAAATCAAAACTTCCACCTTGCGTTCACTTCAAAGATGGCCCAACCCCGGCCCTACACTCAGCTCATGCCTAACCTATGTGTGGCTCAGGGACCAGCTTGGGGAAGGAAAGGAGGTTTGTTCTGCTCCCCGCCTCACCCCGCCTCCTCCTGCTCATGCTCAGCTGCTTCTGGACCTTCTAGGGCCCATGCAGGGTGAGGGAAAGAGTAGAGGTCTTTTCGCCGAGCTGCTGCTAGTTGCAGTTCTTTCTGGTGCACATTGGCTAATGCCAGTTGGTGTGTTTTGTCAGGCTTCTGAAAGCTGCCTTTTCCACGGGCTATCTTCTTGGGCTTCTCAGAGATCCTCTCAGGCCTTGGTATTGTTCCTTAGAATGAGCAGTATTCTCCCAATGCACTCCCAGCTCCTCTTGGGACCCTTCTCCAGCCCCACCCAGCATTGCTCCCACAACCTGTCCTACAGCTGGCAGCCCCTGACCCAACCAAGATGGCCTTCTTGGCTGGGCGTGGTGGTTCACGCCTGTAATCCCAGCACTTTGGGAGGCTGAGGCGGGCGGATTACCTGAGGTCAGGAATTTGAGACCAGCCTGGCTGGCATGGCAAAACCCTGTCTCTACTAAAAATACAAAAATTAGCCCTATATGGTGGTGCATGCCTGTAATCCCAGCTACTTGGGAGGCTGAGGCAGGAGAATCGCTTGAACCTGGGAGGCGGAGTTTGCAGTGAGCCAAGATCGCACCACTGCACTCCAACCTGGGCAACAGAAAGAGACTCCGTCTCAAAAAAAAAAAAAAAAAAAAAAAAAAAAAAAAAAAGACGGCCTTCTTAGATGGGTGCCCATAAAGAGACCTCAAGCCGGACTGCCTTCCTCAGCACTTCTTAGCCTGCAAGAACACCATATATCATTGTATCACCAAATGGTAGGTAGAAAAAGAGCTTGCCTGGCCACTGCCCCTGCCTTGCCCCAGCTAACCTCCCACTAGGGAGAAGGTTTCAGTCTCTCTTCTCACAGGCACCCCAGCTTGCTCACCTTCTCCTGCATGGCTGGTTCGGGGTTGGGCGTAGATGCTGGACCAGTTTCCTGTAAACCCAGCATGGAAGTGTTCAGCACCTGTCTTCCAAACACATGGATATTCCTCACGATTCTCAGCTTTGAAGTGCTGGACAAAAGCTCTGTTTAGCTTCCTACTGTGTGCCCATTCATGGCATCCTCTTGGGGAATACTAGCAAGTCTTTCTGGGCACAATGTGTCTCCCAGGCTGAAACTGCCAAGGGGTGCGGAAAACCAGATAGAAGTGGGGAAAGGGCCATTTCCCAGCTAAAGGCAGTTTCCTCCTCTAAGATATGGACACTTGCTCCCTTTAAGACGGAATGATTGTCATTCCCAGGAAGAGACCTGAACGGCCAAGCCTGGCTAATTTTTGTATTTTTGGTAGAGATGGGGTTTTGCCAAGTTGGCCAGGCTGGTCTCAAACTCCTGAACTCGTGATCCACCCACCTCGGCCTCCCAAAGTATTGGGATTACAGGCATGAGCCACCATGCCTGGCCCCTGGAGACTTTTTCTTTCCTTTTTGGGGGGATTATGGTTGGTTGGGGAGAAAGATTTTTTTTTTCTGTGTGTATTTAAAAGTGTCCTGTGGTTTGCTCTGATGAATGGGTAAGTGTCCTTTAGCAGTCCCTAATGGGAGGTTGGCTGCTGAGGCTCTGGGACTCTGAAGGAGAAGATATGCAGCTTCACTGGACCCTGGTTGTGTATCTCCTTGATTTTGCTCCTCAAAGGTTATGGCAATGGTGACTATCAGTCCTAAACATTTAGTCCAGGTGTGTGAAAGCAAAACTGTGCCCCAAACAGTTAAAGACACCAATGACTAACAGAAATTCTTGAGTTTGCAGGATGGTAGGTAAGCAAAGAAACAACTTGCTGAGATGCTGAAAGTCCCTCCACTTGTAAGACAACAAAGCTGGCTAAAATAGGTTGGAACCAATGTGGCCAACTAGAGTCTGTGCAGAACCTGCTTGCTGACATCACAGCCTGAATTTCCACTGCGTGTTTCATACTCACTACCCCCGTACCTGCCCATGTGATCTATGAGGTGTCTGAAGAGAACTGCGCATGCTGGAGGACTTTCCAGACCTCCTCTTTCCTTCCACTAATCACCTGCTAATCTCAGAATCCCGACATCTTTTCTAATAAAAACACTGCCTTAGCACCAGCCCAGGGAGACAGATTCAAGCTGGACTCCTGTCTCCGTGTCGGCCGGCCTATAATTAAAAGCTTTTCTTTTCTCAAAAACCCAGTGTCATAATATTGGCTTCTAGCACATTGAACAGCAAGCCCCTTTTTGCCTAGAAACAATTTGACCCTCATATTTACTAGTTTTCTCAACCTGTAACCAAGGGAAACAAAAATGACCTCCTAAATTTTTAACAAAGGCAATCAACATTTGTAGCTGGTATGAATATTTGTTCTGTAAACTCATATCTGCAGGCAACAGAATGTTTCTTTAGCCTATGAACCTCCATCTTGCTGAGCTGATTGGAAATTCATCTCAGCTGTTATTGGGGCTCTTCTCAACCCAGAGAGTTCTGGGATCTTTTTTTTTTTTTTGAAAAGGAGTCTCAGTTTGTCACCCAGGCTGGAGTGCAGTGGTGCAATTCTCTGCTCGCCGCAACTTCTGCCTCCTGGGTTCAAGCGATTCTCTTGCCTCAGCTTCCCGAGTAACTGGGATTACAGGTGTGCGCCACTGCGCCAGGCTAATTTTTGTATTTTTAGTAGAGACAGGGTTTTGCCATGCTGGCCAGGCTGGTCTTGAACTCCTGACCTCAGGTGATCCGTCTGCCTCAGCCTCCCAAAAGTGCTGGGATTACAGGCGTGAGCCACCATGCCCAGCTGAGTTCTGGGATCTTATGTAACCAAAACAAACCAAAACAAAGGGGTGCTCCCACCCTGCTCTTCAGTCTCACTGATGGCTGCTGGGTGCTCACTGTGCTGTCTGCTTGGTCCCTTTGACCCCCAGAGTGCTGCTGCTCAAGAGTGGGGAACTCTAGGGGGGATGAGGGGCCTAGGACCAACCACTGAGGTGACCTGCAGACACCCCGAGGGAGGTCTGGTGAAAGAGGAAGGATCTGATGCCCCAGATACCAATAAGATTACAGTGCCCTGCCCCCAAACAAGTGAAGATTGAGCCATAGGAAACTGCAAAAGAGCTGTAAGTAGGTTTCCCTGTGATCAATACTTCATTTTTTTTCAAATATATGAAATTCTTTTAATTTTTTTGTGTGTCTTAAGTGTCTGTGTTAGTCCATTTTCTGTTGCTTATAACAGACTGCTTGAAACTGAGTTATTTATAAAGAAAAGAAATTTATTTCTTACAGTTCTGGAGGCTGGGAAGTCCAAGGTTTAGGGAATACATCTGGTAAGGGCCTTCTTGCTGTTGGGAACTCTGCAGCCTCCCAAGGGGGCACAGGTGAGGGAACCGAGCAAGCTAGCTTGTCTTTCTTCCTCTTGTTATAAAGTCACCAGTCCCATTCTCATAACTCATTAACCCATTAATCTACTAATCCATGAATGGTGATTCATGGATTAACAGATTACACTCATGACCCAATTACATCTTAAAGGCCCATCACGCTACCACACTGGAGATGAAGTTTCAACATGAGTTTTGGAGAGGACAAATATTAAACCATAGCAATGCTCTAATTTTGTTGAGGTCCTAAGTACATGCTGTACTGGTACAAGGATGGTCTGCCTTGTACCAGGCCCTGTGCTGGTTTTCCTGTCCTGCCACTTTGGCCTCCCTTACCCCAAGCATGAAGCTTGAAGCCCTGTTCCTGCAATCTGGCAGAGGAGGCTTCTAGCTTATGGGGGAGATGGGTCAGATACCGGCAGCTCTGACCAAGGCTGGTTGGCAGGGGAGTGTCACGGAGAGACAGAGCAGAAGTGAGTGGGGTAGGGCCAAGCCATTTCCAGCTGTGGGCTCAGGAAGGCTTGAAGGATAGTTGATAAATGAGTGATATCTGGAAGGACAGGAGAATTTCCGAGAGTGGAGGTGGAGCCCTCGTGTGGAGGAAACAGCCTGCACAAAGACAGGGGCAGGGGGGTTCGTGTGGCAGTTTTCCTGACCTGCCTTGCCCCTGGAGGCTGTGGCCAGTTGTGTCCCTGGAGTAGAATGCTGACCCTCACCATTCCCAGCCCACCCCAAGGACCTCCCCACCCCATTGTGACACTACTTCCTGGACACCAGTGGAGCTCAAAGGTTCTGCTTCCAAGGGTCTGGCTGGGCCTGGATTATGGTCAGGTGGGCCCTAGCTTTGGCTTGCGGTCCTGCCTCCAGGGAGGCAGGGCCGGGAGGGTGTGGAGGGTAGAAATTATGATGACCCCTGGCAATTGTGCGGCTGCGTTCTCAGCACAGGTGTGGACAGGAGCCTGCCTGGGCCTGTTTGGCTGTGGGGAATCTGTGGAAGGAGCGGGCTGCCCTCCCAGAAAGCGTGAGTTCTCAGGTGTGGCATCTGGCCATCTCCTGCGGCAGGTGGAGTGCTGCTCCTGGCTATGCTTCTCCCAGGCCTCAGTTACCTCTTTGGCACATTGAGAGCCAATTGCCTGGGGCCTGTCCACCTGGCAGAGGACTTTTGGGATGGGTAGAGGGAGTGAGTGCTCCAGGGTATTGGGGTATCAGGTGGTGCTGGGGGATGCTGAAGCGGTCCCTGCAGAGGGAGGCTGGTACAGATGGCTCTGGTCCAGAAGCCACATCTCTGAGAGGACAGCGGAGGCTCTCCCTCCCTGGAAAGTCTCCCTTATCCACCTCCACCCTCTCCAGCCTTACACACATACATCCTGTATTGGTTTCCTATTGCTGCTATAACAAATGCCCACACTTAGTGGCTTGAAACAGCAGAGACTTATTACCTTATGGTTTTGGAGGTCAGAAGAACAAATGGGCCTCAGCAGGCTAAGATCAAGGTCTCAGAAGGATTGCCTTCCTTTCTGGAGGCTCTAGGGCAGAGCTCATTTCCTTCCTTGCCTTTTCCAGCTTCTAGAGCCTCCTGCATTCCTTGGCTCTGGGACCCCTTGCATCTTCAAAGCCACCAACGGCTGCCCAAATCTTTATCACGCTGCATTTCTTTGGGTCTTATGCGTTTAAGGATCCTGGGATTAATGGGACCTACCTGACAATCCAGGATAATCTATTTTAAAGTCAGCTAAGTAGTAACCTTAACTTCATCTGCAACTTTAACCCCCCTTGCCATGTAAGGAAACATATTTACGAGTTCTGAGGATTAGGCATAGATCTTTCCGGGGGGGCGCTTATGCAGCCTCCCCCACCTCCCAGCACACACACATCTAAGCATGCTCTCCCTCTGCGTTCCCTGCCTCTTATGCACCTCCAAATCCTGCTGAGATAAGGGATCCCGAACTCGGGGCCAGGCAGGAGGCAAAGACAAGTGAAATGGGGAAATGGTGCCGGGCTCTGCTGGGCCTCCTGCATGCATACATCAGAAGTAGCAGGAGCTGGGTGCAGTGGCTCACGCCTGTAATCCCAGCACTTTGGGAGGCCGAGGCGGGAAGATCACTTGAGGTAAGGAGTTCAAGACCAGCCTGGCCAACATGGTGAAACCCCATCTCTACTAAAAATACAAAAATTAGCCAGGTGTGGTGGCTTGCACCTGTAGTACCAGCTACTCGGGAGGCTGAGCCAGGAGAATCACTTGAACCCAGGAAGCAGAGGGTGCAGTAAGCCGAGAGCACACCACTACATTCCAGCCTGGGTGACAGACCGAGATTCTGTCTCAAAAACAAACAAACAACAACAACAACAATAATAACAAAAAACAGAGCAGACTCTCAGTCTAAAGGAGGGGCCCCTGCTCAGATTTGCTAATTGTTGCCAGATGGGAATGCTGTCCCATTGGCCAAACTTCAAAAAGAAAATGCTGCATTTATGTGAAATCAACTTTTGGCAGTTAAATCACATTCCAAGATACAGTGAGGCACCAAATGGGCTAGCCAAGGGAAATGTGTCTGCAGGCTGGATTTGTCCCATAGACGATGAGCTGGAGACCTCTTCCCTGGATTATGGAACAGCAGTCGCAGTCTGAGAAGGAGGCAGCCCGCTAGTGTGACTGGTAGAAAACTAGGGGCCCAAGAGGGAAAGGGGACTTCTCCTCAAGCAGACAGTGAGCTCTTCTCCATCCCTGTCCACCCTGTCCAATAGTAGAGTGAGGGGCTCGTGGTGGCTTCTGAAAGTGGCCCTAGCCTTGGCTAGGGCTACTGGGGCAGCTTGGTAACATGCCCAGGTGAGGACCCCATGGGGGCTGGGGGCCAGGCTGGGTCACTCCTCCAGGGCCGGCCGAAGAGGGATAGATTTGGCGAATGCAGCTCGGCCTCCCCACAGATCCCTGCCCTCTAGGCCCACAGTGCTATCCCCAGCCAGGCAAGGGCCCCTGGTGTTCCAGCCAAGGCCCGTCCTCTAAAGAATTCTCTGAAGAAACTTTCCCAGAATGCTGAGAATGTGCAGGGATCTTGGCAGAAATGAGAGGAAGAACTTAGAAAGGAGGCCTCCGCTAATCATTACAATATGCCTCAGTGTCTCCTGCAGTGCTTAGGGAGCAAGTTCCTGTGAGACGAAGGACCAGAGTGTAGGAAATGTGAGAATACATGGAAGAATGTCCCCTTCAAAGACACCTGGCCTGACAATGTGGGTGATCAGCCTCCCACAAAATTAAAAAAAAAAAATCACAAGAACAGAGACAAGGGTTCTCATCATACTACAAAATGACCGAAAAGCAATACAAATTATAAGACCCAATGCTGCTGGTGGGACTGTAAGGAAATGGACACCTCGTGAACTGTTGTGGACTCTGAAATGGGTTGCTTTTTCCGGAGGACATTATGAGCCTATGTTATAAGAGCCATATAAGCAATCCTACTTCTTAGACCTTAGCCCAGGGAAGAAAGAGAGCCTTCTGCACAATAATGTGTACAGAAAAGTTGTCTGGGGTAGTGAGGAAGCAGTGAGAAACAGCCTTGGTGCCCAGTAGCTACCATGAAGTAAACAGCACCTTAACAAAGATTCTGTAGCCATTAACATGATCAATGTGAAGATGAGTTTTGGCTGTGGAAAATACTAAGAGCAAGTAGTAGTAGGCAGAAGTTCACTAAACAGGGGATACCCCCACCACAGTGGGGGACTGCTGCCTTTATCAGTCTCCAGCAGAGGGGAGGGGGCCCTGCAGGAAGAGCAGGAGTGGATGTTTCAGGAGAGGGTCCTTGGGCACAATATATTTTTTCAAAATAAAAACAGACACATGTGAATCCATCACCCACCCAAAGCGCCAGAACATTTCTAATGATTTCAGTCCACCTCTTCCTTGACATCATTCCTCTGTCTCCCCTCAGAGATGGTTTCC
Source organism: Gorilla gorilla gorilla (assembly GCF_029281585.2). Lineage (NCBI taxonomy): Eukaryota > Metazoa > Chordata > Mammalia > Primates > Hominidae > Gorilla > Gorilla gorilla. Next base: position 48,185,775 of record NC_086017.1, read on the forward strand.
CGAATTTCATCCTTGCTGTTAAAAAAAATCTATAGTTTTATTGCATGACATACTGAAATTATTTCTTTAGTCTTGCTTGTTTCCAAACTTTATAAAAAGAGCATCAGTTTTCTGAGGCTTACTTTTTTCACTGAACATCCTGTCTTTGAGACTCATACAGGTTGATGGATGGAGCTGAAGCTTCTTCATTTTCACTGCTATATTGTATTCCACTGTATAAATCTACTACAATTTAGGCATTCTTTCATTGATGTGCATTTGGGCTCTTTTTTCACAGTTGAAAAGTGTCATGAACATTTTGGTACTTATTTCCTGGATCATATGTACAAATGGCTCCCTAGAGTATATACCTGGGAGTAGCATTGCTGGGTCATAAGGTATACAGATATTCAACTTTATAAGACAATGTCAAATTGTTTTCCAAAGTGGGTCTATGAATAATTCTGCCAGGAATGTATGCAAGGTAGTTTTCTCCACCACTTGGTGTTATCAAACTTCTCAATTTGGCCAGACATGATGGCTCACGCCTGTAATCCCAGCACTTTGGGAGGCCGAGGTGGGCAGATCACCTGAGGTTGGGAGTTTAAGACCAGCCTGACCAACATGGAGAAAACCCGTCCTACCCAGTCTCTACTAAAAATACAAAATTAGCCGGGTATGGTGGCGTGCGCCTGTAATCCCAGCTACTTGGGAGGCTGAGGCAGGAGAATTGCTTGAACCGGGGGAGTGAAGGTTGCGGTGAGCTGAGATTGCGCCATTGCACTCCAGCCCAGGCAACAAGAGCAAAACTGTCTCAAAAAACAAAAAACTTCTAAAGTTTGTCAATGAGTATAAATATCCTACCATGGTCTTGATTTGCATTTCCCTCATTATTAAAGAGGTTGAGCATCTTCACATGTTCGTAGGCCACACGAGTTTCCTCTTCGTAAAATGCCTGTTCAGGTCTTTGGCCCATTTTTCTTTTCTTTTTTTTTTTTTTTTTTTAGACGGAGTCACTCTGTCGCCCAGGCTGGAGTGCAGTGGCACCACCTCGGCTCACTGCAACCTCTGCCTCCTTCAAGCAATTCTCCTGCCTCGGCCTCCCGAGTAACTGGGATTACAGACGTGTGCCACCACGCCTGGCTAATGTTTGTATTTTTAGTAGAGACTGGGTTTCACCATGTTGGCCAGTCTGGTGTCAAACTCCTGACCTCAGGTGATTCCACCCACCTCGACCTCCCAAAGTGCTGGGATTACAGGCGTGAGCCACCGTGCCTGGCCCTGATTTGTGGGTTTTTTGTTTGTTTGTTTGTTAGTTTGTTTTTGAGATGGAGTCTTGCTCTGTTGCCCAGGTGGGAGTGCAGTGGCCAGATCTCAGCTCACTGCAGCCTCTGCCTCCTGGGTTCAGGTGATTCTCCTACCACAGCCTCCCGAGTAGCTGGGATTACAAGTGTGCACCATCATGCCTGGCTAATTTTTGTATTTTTTTTTTTTACTGGAGACAGGGTTTCACCACATTGGCCAGGCTGGTCTCGAACTCCTGACCTCAGGTGATCCACCCACCTTGGCCTCCCAAAGTGCTGGGATTACAGGTGTGACCCACTGTGCTTGGCCTGATTTGTGGTTCTGTACATACTCTTTACACGGTCTTGATCCTAGTCCTTTTTCAGATATAGGTGTGTGTGTGAGTGTGTGTGTGTGTGTGCAAATATCTCCTTCCAGTTGTGTCCAGTTTTTTTCCACTTTAAGATTTTCATTTTTAAGTTTTGTCTGCTTAAGACTGCTATATTGCTAAATTTGGCAAGTTTAATATTGCTATATTGTATTTCACTGTATAAATATACTAAAATTTATACATTCTTATATACCTGTAGTCAAATTTATAAATTTAAAATTTTGTGGTTAGCACAAAACAGCATAGTTTTTGTGTCTTGATTAGGAAATCCTTCCTCACCCGAAAGTCAGAAATAGATTCCCTTATATTTTCTATTAAAAGTGTTGTTCTTGCAATTTAAGGCCTTAATAGGGCTGGAATTTTTGTTTATGATGTGACGAATCTAATTTTAATTTATTTTTCCATTTACTGACCTATCATGCCACTCCCCTCTCAGATATCAAAACTTTAAGTTTGCATGGATATATTTCTGGACTTTCTATTAGCTATTTCTATGTTGGCATATTCTCATTAATTCATATAACTTTATAATAAAGTTTGATAATTTGCAGGGCACATCATTCTTATTATTCTTCAGAATTTTCTTAGGTATTTATGCCCTTTGTCCTTCAATATACATTTTAGAATCTTCTTGCCAAAAATAATTTTATAAAAAATACCTTTTGGATTTTGACTAGAGTTGTATTGAATCTACAGATCAATATGGAGAATTGACAACTTTTATTCATGACCATGAGATAGCTCTACATTTACTTTTCTTTCTTCATATATTTCTGTACGTTTTATTATTTTACACATAGGTCTTGCACATATTTTTAAACCATTTTTTAAAATGTGGTAATATATACACAACACAAAATTTAACATCTTAACCATTGTTAAGTGCACAGTTCAGTGGCATTAAGTAATTCACATCATTGTGCAACCTTCACTACCATCCATCTCCGGAACTATTTCATTTTCCCAAACTGAAATTCTGTACCTACTACATAATAACTCCCCTTTTCCTCCTCCCTCAGTCCCTGGTAACCACAATTCTACTTTCTGTGTCTATGAATTTGACTAGGTACCTCATATAAGTGTAATCATACATGTCCTTTTGTGATTTGGTATTTCACTTAGCAGAATGTTTTCAAGGTTCATTCATACTGTAACACATATTATAATTTTATTCATTTTTAAGGCTGATCCATATTCCATTGTATGTGTACACCACACTTTCTTTATCCATTCATCCATCCATGGACATTTGTGTTGTTTCCACCTTTTGTCTATTGTGAACAATGCTGCTGTGAACATGGGTGTACAAATCTGTTTGAGCTCCTGCTTTCAATTCTTTTGTGTATGTGCCCAGAATTAGATTGTTGGATCAAATGGTACTCCTATTTTTAATTTTTTTAGGGACCATCATACTGTTTTCCATAGTGGCTACACCCTTTTACATTCCAATACAAAAGGGTTTGAATTTCTCCACATCCTCACCAACATTTGTTTCCTTTTCTTTTAAAAAATTAATAATTGTCATCCTAATGGGTGTCTTGTACATATTTTGTTAGGTTGTTTCTAATCTATATTTCAATATTATAAATGGTATCTTTTAAAATTTCCCATTTTAAAAAATCATGTTAGTTTGAAATGATTAAAAAAATTAATAATAGTCATCCTAATGGGTGTCTTGTATGTATTTTGTTAGATTGTTCCTAATCTATATTTCAATATTAAAAATGGTATCTTTTAAAGTTTCCCGTTTTTAAAAATCGTCTTAGTTTGAAATGATTTTAGGGTTTTAACAAAAGTTGTGAGGCTGGGCACAGTGGCTCATGCCAGTAATCCCAGAACTTTGGGAGACCAAGATGGGAGGATCGCTTGAGGCCAGAAGTTCAAGACCATCCTGGACAACAAAGTGAGGCCTGATCTCTACAAAAAATAAAAAAATTAGCCCTGCATGGTGGCACACACCTATAGACATAGCTTCTCTGAAGGCTGAGACAGAAGGCGCACCTAAGCCCAGGAGTTCAGCTGCAGTGAGCTATGATTGTGCCACTGCAATCCAACCTGGGTGACAGAGTGTGACTCTATCTCTACAAAAAAAAAAAAAAAAAAAAAAAATTGCAAAAAAATGAACACAGACTTCCCATTCCTTCTACGCCCAGATCCCCCTAATGTTGGCATCTTACTTATCTAACCCAGAAAATTAACACTGACATGTTACTATTAACTAATCTATAGACCTAACTTGAACTTGGCAAGTTCTCCCATTAACATTCTTTTCCCAGTCTGAGATCCAATCCAGGATCCCACACTGTGATTCGTTGTCATGTTGTTACCCAGGGGGTCCTTGCTTCCAGAGCTCCCAAGATGGTGGCGGGCTGCTTCCAAGATGGCAGCAAGCCTCTTGTTCTCTGATCTGGGGTTCTTGGCCTCAAGGATTCTAAGGAATGGAATCTTGGGCCATGCGGTGAGTGTTATAGCTCTATTAGAAGCTGTGGGTCACGGAAGAGAACCATGAAACCCAGCTACTAGTGTTCAGCTCGATTAGGATGAACCCAGGCACTTAGCCATGCAGGAACAATGGCAAGCCTTTAGCCCTATCCGGAGTGGCAATGGGCACCTCGCTGGATCAGGAGCACAGCAGACACCCTGCCAGATCCGGAGGGGTGGAAGTCAGCGGCGGGTCTGCAACAGCGACAAACAGCAGTGGTGGATGGCGAGCGAAAACTTAGCTTGAGCTGTAACAAATATGGACCAGAAGAGTGTGCAATTGCAAGATTTTATACAGTGAAAACAGAGCTCCCATACAAAGGGAGGGGACCCAAAGGGGGTAGCTGTTGCTGGCTTGAATGCCTGGGTTTATATCCTGATCATTGTCCCTCCTGCTGTGCTCTCAGGCAATAGATGATTGTCTATTTCTTTACCTCCTGTTTTTGCCTAATTAGCATTTTAGTGAGCTCTCCTTACTATCTGATTAGTCGGGTGTGAGCTAAGTTGCAAGCCCCATGTTTAAAGGTGGATACGGTCACTTTCCCAGATAGGCTTAGGGATTCTTAGTTGGCCTGGGAAATCCAGCTAGTCCTGTCTCTCAGTTCTCCCTCTCAACAGGAAAACTCAAGTGCTGTTGGGGAGGTTGGCCGATGACCGTTCTAACTGCTTCCTGCGGAATTGGGGCATAGTAGGGGTCATGCAGTTGAGATTTCCTTGGGAGGGGTGCCTTCGATGTCATCAACATTGGAGCGTGGGCTAGCAGGCCAGTCCAGGGGTCCGTGGTAGATCTTAGTCATGGACTGCATCTGGGGCTCCATTTGAAGATCGATTTGTAGTTTTACAGCTTTGATTCTGGAAGAGACAAACTTAACAAAGAGGTTAAAGAGACAGGGATTGAAATGTATGGCCTGCAGTGTAGGGGATTATTTCTTTGGCACACTTTACAGGCCCTGACTATCTGCTTGACAGTTTTAAAAAGGCCTGGTCCAGTAAACAATAATTTGGCCATCTGATGGGTGCTATCAATGCCTAAGTGAAAGGTTTGGTGAAGGATTTTAAGTAATTTTCATTGGTTAGCTGCAGGCAAAAGTATTTTTCCTTCTTCGTTGGCTAGCCATCCTGAGAGGAGGAAACTATGTCCTCATGAGGTTCCCTATTCTATTTCTCCTGTTGAGTACTGGGGCTTGGTTTCCCAGAGGGGATTACCCCATACTAGGGGTCCTTCTATAAGCATTTTTAATGAAGGGTCCTGCTTTGTGGCTCTTTTGGCTTCAATATCTGCTTGGCGGTTCCCTTCTATTTCCTTTTCCTTTCCTTTCTGATGACACTGGCAGTGTAAGACTGCCACCTCTTTAGGTTTCTGTACAGCCAATAATAATCTCCTAGTGGCTTCCTGATGTTTGATAGGTGTTCCCTCGGAAGTTAGGAATTTCCTTTCTCTCCATATTGCTGCGTGGGCATGGAGGACTAGGTAACCATACTTAGAGTGTGTATATATATTTACCCTTTTTCCTTCTCCTAATTTTAGTGCCAAAGTGAGGGCTATTAGTTTTGCCAGCTGAGTGCTGGTTCCTGGAGTGAGGGGATTACTTTCAAGTATTTCATTATTACTGACCACTGCATACCCCACTTTTCGAATTCCTTTTTCTACAAAGGAACTTCCATCAGTATACAAGTTGAGGTCGGGATCAGTCAAGGGAACCTCTAGAAGGTCCCCTTGAGCGGCATAGGTTTGAGCAATCACCTGTTGACAGTTATGTTCTATCTTTTCTTCATTGTCTGGAAGAACTGTGGCTGGGTTAAGAGTTGCACAAGTGCACAGTTGCAGCACTGGCCCTTCAAGTAATACAGGCTGATATTTAAGCAAAAAGTTGTCTGACAGCCACAAGTCTCCTTTAGCAATGAGTATGACATTTATATCATGAGATGTCCACACAGTAAGATCTCTTCCCTGTATTATTTTAACTGCTTCAGATACTAGGACTGCTACTGCCGCCACTACCCGTAAACAATGAGGCCAACCTTTTGCCACTACATCAATTTCCTTACTGAGGTATGCCACGGGATGCAAGCTGATCCCTCAGACCTGTGTAAGGACTCCTAGAACTATTCCTGTTTTTTTCTGTGACATATAAAGTCTTGCCCCATTGGCAAGCTTAACACTGGGGCTTGGGTTAGGGCCTTCTTTAGGGCCTGGAAAGCTGCTTCTGCTTCAGGTGTCCATCTTACTAAATGGGTATTGGCTTTTTGAGTTTCCTTAATTAGTGTATATAATGGCCTGGCTATTTTGCCGTACCTGGGAATCCATATTTGGCAGAAGCCTGTTATGCCAAGGAACTCTCTTAGTTGCTTTAGGGTTTTGGGATGAGGAAAAGCCAGTGTAGGCTGGATACATTCTTCACTGAGGGTCCTGGTGCCTTTGGATAATTTTAGCCTTAAGTATTTAACCTGCTGTGAGCAGAGCTGAGCCTTTGGTTTGGAAACCTTGTAGCCACAGGTGGCAAGGAAATTTAAGAGCACTTGGGTGGCTTGATGGCACAAGGTTTCTGAACGGGTGGCTAAAAGTAAATCATCCATGTACCAAAGGACAAGAGTGTCCAGGTATGAGAACTGGCTCAAGTCTTGGGCTAATGCCTGGCCAAATAGATGGGGGCTATATCCCTGAACTCTTGGGGTAAAACAGTCCTGGTGAGTTGAGAGGTTGGGTTAGAAGGATCTTCAAAGGCAAACAAGAATTGAGAGTCAGGATGTACAGGGTTGCAGAAAAAGGCATCCTTAAGGTCCAGGACTGTAAACCACTCTGCTTCCTCTGGTATTTGGGAAAGCAGAGTATAAAGGTTAGGTATAGCTGGGTATAGAGGGACAACAGCCTCATTGATAATCCTGAGATCCTGCACTAACCTCCACTGTCCATTGGGTTTCTGTACTCCTAAAATTGGAGTATTGCAGGGGCTACTGCATGGTTTTACTAGGCCTTGGGCTTTTAGGTTCTTAATAATTTTTTGGAGTCCCTGTTGGGCCTCGTGTCTAAGGGGGTACTGCCTTTGGTAGGGAAAGGAGGCAGAATTCTTTAGTTTAATTTGAACAGGACAGGAATTCTTTGCTTGTCCATATTGTCCTTCTGTTGCCCAGACTTCAGGATTAATTCCTTCCTCAAGCAGGGGACAACAAATGGGTGTTCCTTCTCCTATGTTCAGGTGTGTAATGGCTCCTGCTTTTGCTAGAATGTCTCTCCATAACAAGGAAATGGGGCTTTCAGGCATAATTAGAAAAACATGTGAAAAGAGTCAAGTTCCCCAGTCACAACTTAGTGGCTGGGAGAAGTATCTAGTGACTGGCTGTCCTAGGAGCCCTCGGATAGTGACAGATCTGGAGGACAGTTGTCCAGGACAGGAGAGTAAGACTGAGAAGGCTGTGCCAGTGTCCAGGAGACAGTTAACCTCCTGGCCCTCAATGGTCAAGCATACCCGGGGCTCTGTGAGGGTGATGGCATGGGCTGGTGCTTGCTCCGGGAACCCTCAGTCCTGCTTCTGGATCATCTGGTTAGTGGCTTCTGACTCAGAGGACCTTCATCCCTTGGGGCAGTGGGACTTCCAGTGATGCCCTTGACATAAGGGGCATGGACGAGGGGGTGGCTTATTTCTATTTGGACAATCTTTTTTAAAGTGTCCTTGTAGACCACACTGGAAGCAAGCCTTATTAGGCATTTGATTTGCCCAGCCTTTCCCTTTTCCAGAGCCTCCAAAGTTTGCTTGCCTGAGGGCCATGACTAAAGCGGTGGCCTTTTTAAAATCCCATTTGTCCCATTCCACCTGCTCCTCCTGATCTCTATTATAAAAAACCAAGGTTACCAAGTTCAATAGGGTTTTTAAGTTTTGCTCTGGGCCTAAGGCAGGCTTTTGAAGTTTTTTTCTAATGTCTGCAGCTGACTGAGTGATAAACTTATCCTTTAAGATTAGTTGGCCTTCAATAGAGTCAGGTGACAGGGAGGTATGCTTCCTCAGTGCCTCCCTTAGTCTCACCAGAAAGGCGGTAGGATTTTCTTCCTTTCCATGTGTTACAGTGGACATCATTGAATAATTCACAGGCTTCTTTCTAGTTTTCCTTAGTCCTTCTAGCACGCAAGTTAGCAAATGTCTGCGGCACCAATTTCCATGTTCTGATTCTGTGTCCCAATGAGGGTCTACACTGGGAACTGCCTGCTGGCCTGTGGGGAATTGTTCTTTCCTCTGTTGTCATCCTATCATTGACCTGACTGAGATACCAGAGATCGCCAAACTCGCGGGCTCCAGTTATGGCGTCACTTCTCTCATTTGGGGTTAATGCCAGATTAACAGTAACATTATATCTCTCCATGTCAGATCAAAGGATTGTCCTAACCCTTGTAAAACATCAATATAGCCATCAGGGTTATCTGAGAATTTACATAGGTCTATTTTAATTTGCTATAAGTATGAGAGAGAAAAAGGTACATGCACTCTGGCTGGGCTGAATTCTCCTCCTCTTACTGCTTGGAGGGGGCATAATAGGGGAATATTGGCACTCTTTGGTTCATTGTTTACCCCTTTGTTTATCTCCTTTTGGACCGTTTGGGTTGAAGGGGGGTTCTTATTAGTTGGGGAAGGAGTCGGGGGGACGCTGGGGTAGGGAAGTAGACTCCGAGGGCTTCCTGTAGGGCATAAATCACACTTTTTACATAATTGTGAGTTGTCTGTTAATGAAAAGAAAGTTTGTACATATGGCACTTCACTCCATTTGCCTTCTTTTCTACAAAAGAGGCCTAGCTGTAAGATGGTGTTATAATTTATACTTCCCTCAGGAAGGCAGGTTTCTCTTGAAGAGGATATCATGGCCAGGTGGTACTGCAGAAGAAAATAAGTCATTTCTTTCTTAGCGTCTGAGGGTCAAATTGGTCCCAATTCTCCAGAATACATCTTAGGGGTGTTTTTGCCTTGGGGGGAATGTTTCCCATCAGAAAAAAGAACATAGGGATGCCAGCACCCCTAGTCATTTTCTGATGAGCATTAGTCCTAGAGCGTCCTCTATGGTCCTAGTGCTTATTCCTTTCCAGGGTGCATAACCACCCGTGGACCTCTGCTTATTGGATTAGTTATGCTCACTGATGTAGCAGTCCTGCACCTGTTTTCCCACCTTTCTTGACCACAAAGAAAGGGGTCCGGGCTGCTGGTTTCTAGTGGTACTTTACCAGCGTGCCCAACATTGCCTTTGTGCTCAGGGGTGAGTCCTAGAGCTGGGCTGGGCTCCTGAGTATTTCATAACAACCCAGTTTGCCCCATCAAGATGCATTATCATAAACAGTTCTTATGAAGATTCATTTCAGAGAGCGTGTAGGTAACATTTTGGGTCAGGATTGAGATAAAGTTTTTTGATTCTGTAAGTACTTTAAGGCTTGGCTGAGTGCAAACAGATCCAACGTTTGAGCAGACCAATTATTAGGCAATTCTCCTAACTCTGCTTCCACAAGAGTCTCCTTATCAATTACTGAATACCCATTGTGGTTTTTTTTCTCAATCACCTGGGAGAAACCATCTATTGTCCTGTCCTGAAGGGAGTTCCTCCTAGGTCTGGTCAGATCTTTGTACGGTAATTAAGATTTAAATCCCCTGTTAGGAAATCTGCTGGGTTAAGGGAATTATCAGTGGTTGGTGTTAAATTACCTTTTTCTAACAGAATAGCCCCATACTTTAAGATTTTTGAGTTAGTAAGCTACCTTTTTGCTTTTTTGACTTAGAATAATTCTGAACTGGTGAGGTGTGCTCCCAATGAGGTTTCCTCTAAAAGTTACTTTTCTACTTTCTTCTGTTAGCAAAGCAGTTGCTGCTACAGATTGAATGCATTTGGGCCATCCGTGGTTACTGGGTCAAGGATTTTTGATAGGAAGGCTATGGGTTGTCAGTGGTCTCAGTGTTTTTTTCAGGCTACGTCCTTGTTTACACTGACAACAAGGTAGTATTGGAGTGTTATAGGGTCATGGAGAAGACCTTCAATTATCAATTTTAGGTTTTAAATTTACCCTGGCTTTTAAAGGTGTAGGGCACACTGGGTTTATTTTATTTTATTTTATTTTATTTCTATCTTTCTCTTTCTCTCTTTGACTCCCTTGTTGTCTCTCTGCCTCTTTCTCCTCTCTGTCTCTCTCTCTCCTCTCTGTCTCTCTGCTCTCTGTCTGTCTCTGTCTGTCTCTCTGTCTGTCTCTCTCTGTCTGTCTCTCTTTCTCTCTCTTTCTCTCTCTCTTAGCCATTTACAAACTTGGGGCCCTGGCAAGGATGGTGGGGAATGGGTCTCACATAACTGCCCATGTTGAGAGCTATATACCTAAATCAGGAGGGACACCAGGGACAAGACTCCCTGGGTTTATAGCCTAGATGCCTAAGGATGCAGCCTAGAGCTTCCTTAGATCCCTTTGGAGATACAACTTGCTAGAGGAAATGAAAGTCTGAACCATTAGTACCTAGGAGGCAGGGATCAGAGGAAGTAGATTCAGAGGTAAGGAGAATTTTGGGGCTACACTTTCAAGAAAGTCGTGGTTGGGACCCAGGAGGTATGAGTCAGAAGGAAAGGTAGGGGCACATGCATGGGCAACTGTTGAATAGAGACTTCTGGCTGTGCCATGATCTCAACAGGCTAATGCTGGGAGTTTGGGATGACAGCTTTCTGCCTCTAGTCAGCCCTCGGCTACCCCAGGAAAATTGAAAGTGGAAGCTGGTTCCAGGCAGACCAATGTTCCCAACCCAGAAGGGTTGGGGGTTGTTAGAAAGCCCTTCCCCAAACAGCCTCACACCTAAGTCTTAAGTCCGGCGGCCATGCTAATCATTTTTAACCGGCTGACAGGTACCTGGTATTTTCCTCCAATTCTAAGGAAGGATAGGACAGAATAGCAAGCAAAAGTAGTCCAATATTACCGCTTTGGAGATCCCTTTGTGGTTGCCAAAATGTTACCAGGGGGTCCTTGCTTCCAGAGCTCCCAAGATGGTGGCAGGCCACTTCCAAGATGGTGGCAGGCTGCTTCCAAGATGGTAGCAAGCCTCTTGTTCTCTGACTTGGGGTTCTTGGCCTCACAGATTCCAAGGAATGGAAGCTTGGGCCATGCAGTGAGTGTTAGAGCTCTATTAGAAGCTGTGGGTCACAGAAGAGAGCTGTGGAACCCAGCGACTAGTGTTCAGCTCAATTAGGATGAACCCGGGCACTTAGCCGTGCAGGAACAATGGCAAGCCTTTAGCCTAATCCAGAGCGGCAATGGGCACCTCGCTGGATCAGGAGCACATCAGACACCCTGCCAGATCTGGAGGGGTGGAAGTCAGCGGTGGGTCTGTGATGGTGACAAACAGCAGTGGTGGACAGTGAGCGAAAGCTCAGCTCAAGCTGTAACAAACACGGACCAGAAGAGTGTGCAATTGCAAGATTTTATACAGTGAAAACAGAGCTCCCATAAAATGGGAGGGGACCCAAAGGGGGTAGCTGTTGCTGGCTTGAATGCCTGGGTTTATATCCTGATCATTTTCCCTCCCTCTGTGCTCTCAGGCAATAGATGATTGGCTATTTCTTTACCTCCTGGTTTTGCCTAATTAGCATTTTAGTGAGCTCTCTTTACTACCTGTTTGGTCAGGTGTGAGCTAAGTTGCAAGCCCCATGTTTAAAGGTGGATGCGGTCACCTTCCCAGCTAGGCTTAGGGATTCTTAGTCAGCCTAGAAAATCCAGCTAGTCCTGTCTCTCAATGTCTTCTTAGTCTCCTACAGTCTGGGAAAGTTCCTCAGCCTTTTTCATGCTTTAATACTTGAAAGGTACTAGGCAGTTATTTTGTAGAATGCCCCTAAATCTGTTTGGTGGTGGGATTTTTTTTTTAATTTTCTTCCACTTTTATTTTAAGTTCAGGGGTACATGTGCAGGATGTGCAGATTTGTTACACAGGCAAATGTGTCCCATGGTGGTTTGCTGCATGGATCAACCCATCACCTAAGTATTAAGCCTAGCATCCATTAGCTATTCTTCCTGATGCTCTCCCTTCCCCACCCAGCCTTGTTTGGTGTTTTCTTATGATTATATTAAGGCATATATTTCTGGCAAGAATACCTCAGAAGTGCTGTTGTGCCCTTAGTACATCATATGCAGGGGTGTATGATGTCATCATGTCCCATTACTAGTGATTTTAATTTTGATTACTTGGTTAAAATGGTATCTGCCAAATTTCTTCACTATGAAGTTATTATTTTCCCCTTTGTAAATGGTAAGTATCTTATAGTGAGACACACTCTGATATTATGTAATTATCTGTTTCTCATATTTTCATCCTCTAATTTTAATATTCATCAATGATTCTTGCCTGTAACAATTATAACTGGTGCTTGCCAAATGGTGATTTTTGAATTTTCATCATTTTTTCTACACTTATTACTGCGGGATTCTACAGTAAAGAAGAGCTGTCCCTTTGATACTACTTATTTATTCAGTTATTTATATTATTATGGACTCATATTTATTCTATGGGTTATAACATATTACGATCATTATTTATTTTATTGCTAAAATTGTCCCAGGTTTGTCCACTTGGGACACACCTTCAGTTTGGCTCTTGTGTTCTTTTGATGTGCCCCCATCATTTTAGGGTGCTTTCTTGCTTTCTGGCACCACAAGATATTTTATAATCTTCTTGTACTGTCCCTGCTCCAACCCTGGAATCAACCATTTCTCCAACGAACCCTGGTTCTTTTATTTAGGAACCAATATCTGAGTACTAGGTGTGCTCATTGCTACTAAGCTGTTATTTTTTCTAGGCCATCTAGTGGACAGAGGTAGAAAATAGACTTGCACACACATCTATCTATCTATCTATCTATCTATCTATCTATCTATCTATCTATCTATCTATCTATCTATCATGAGTTCATTCTGGTACCTTTGGTTCCAATCCAACACCACAGTCTTCATTCTAGTCTTCCCTGTCTTGTGTGTGTGTGTGTGTGTTTTAGACGGAGTCTTGCTCTGTCACCCAGGCAGTGGCGCCATCTCAGCTCACTGCAACCTCTGCCTCCTGGGTTCAAGCAATTCTCTGCCTCAGCCTCTGGAGTAGCTGGGATTACAGGCAGGTGCCACCATATCCAGCTAGTTTTTGTATTTTTTAGTAGAGACAGGGTTTCAACATGTTGGCCAGGCTGGTCTTGAACTCCTGACCTCAGGTGATCCACCTGCCTTGGCCTCCAAAGTGCTGGGATTATAGGTGTGAGCCACTGTGCCCAGCTTCCCCTGTCCTTTATTGTAACTCCTTTCTCTGACAAAAACCTAGCTCTTATTATCTACAATATAGTTACTTATTTGCTTAAATATTATACACATAGTTTCAGAACTGCAAATCCATCTCTGCGAGAAACAAATTCACTAACTAGGGTAACAATACTTGTGTACAGTTCTTTTCATCTTTAGCTTTACAATATATAGTCGATATGCTATTTTTCAGTTACTTAGATTAGTCCTTTTCTTCCCCGTCCTCTTCAATGCAGTTATGATGTTTATTTGTATCACATTAGGTTTATTTGCTGCTGTTTGGATTACTTCTTTGTACTGGTTGGTTTTAGTTAATTACTTATTTGGGGATGGGGTGTATGTGAAACCTTACTAAGGTTCTAAAATCAGAATTACACAAAAAGCTATACTCAGAGAACAGTCCCTCCCCTCCCATTCCATCTACCCCATTCCATTCCCTCATTATTTTCACCCATTCCCACCCACTCACCCTCAGAGATAATTAGTCTCATTAGTTTGTGACTTATCCTCCTGTGTTTTTTTCACAAACGAGCAGATACATGTATATTCTTATATCCCCTTTTATTACATGAAGGGCAGCTTACTAGAGATACTCGAGCATTTTGCTTTCTTCACTTACCAATATGGTCTGGAAATCATTCCATATCAATGAATAGACATTTTCCTGATTCTTTTTTACAGCTGCATAATGTCACTTTTTTATTTTTGAGATGGTCTCACACTATCGCCCAGGCTGGAGGGCAGTGGAGCATTCATAGCTCATGGCAGCTTCAATCTCCTGGGCTCAAGTGACTCTCCTGCTTTAGCCTCCCAAGTAGCTGGGACTAACAGCATGAATCACTACACCTGGTTAATTATTTTATATTTTGTAGAGATGGGTCTTATTTTGTTGGCCAGGCTGGTGTTGAACTCCTGGGCTCAAGCAATCCTCCTGCCTCAGACTCCCAAAGTGCTGGGATTACAGGTGTGAGGCACTGCGCCAGTTCTAGTATTGCACTGAGTGGCTATAACACTGTTTATTCAACCAGTCTCCTATGTATATGGATATTTAGGTTTTTTCCCAATATTTTGTGATACAATCAATGCTGCAGTGTGAATAACCTTGTACACATGTATTTTCTTACTGTTGGAAGTGTGTCTTCGGGATAAATTCCCAAAGTGGGATTGCTAAATTAAAAAGTAAGTGTATACATAGTTTTTTAAGTGTATCAGTGGTCTGTAAGACTGCTCCCAGGCTCTGCAATTCACCAGAAGCATTCATGGGCCTCAAAAATTGTTCTAGGGCCGGGTGCAGTGGCTCATGCCTGTAATCCCAGCATTTTGGGAGGCCAAGGTGGGCGGATCACCTAAGGTCAGGAGTTCAAGACCACCTTGGCCAATATGGTAAAACTCTATATATCTACCAAAAATACAAAAACTAGCCGGATGTGGTGGTGTGCACCTGTTGTCCCAGCTACTCGGGAGCCTGAGGCAGGAGTATCACTTGAACCTGGGAGGCGGAAGTTGAAGTGAGCCAAGATCACACCACTGCACTCCAGTCTGGGGGACACAGTGAGACTTCATCTCAAAAAAAAAAGTTATTATACACACTGCTACAATTTATTGCAACAAAAGGGTACAATGCAAGGTCAATAAAGGGAAAAGGCACATTGGGTGGAGTCTAGAGGATACTGGGTACCATCTTTCCATCTTCTCCCAATGAAAGTACATGGGAAGCCCTTACTCCCCCAACAATGAACTGCAGCAACATGTGTGAAGTCTTTCTGCCAGGGAATCTCCCTGAGCCTAAAAGCCCAGCATTGTTATTGGGGGTTGAACATGAAGCCACACAGTGCTTTCATGATTTAACTGTAATTACTGAAACTGCATTGCCCAATGTCAGACCCCAAGAAGGAAAGATGTTCAGCATAAGGCATAAGCTATCTAGACAAGCTGGTACAATGTGGTTCAAGGTTCCAAGCATGCCAAACACTCTTTTTAAATATTTTTTTAGAGATAAGGTCTTGCACACTGCAGCCTTAAACTCCTGGGCTCAAGCTATCAGGAATGGCTCAACCACCCAGGGCGCTAGGACTACAAGTGTATTCCACCATGCCTGGCTAATTTTTTTGTTTGTTTTTTTAGAGATGGGGGTTGGGTCTTGCTATATTACCTAGGCTGGTCTTGAACTCCTGGCCTCAGGCATTTCTCCCCCCTCAGCCTCCCCAAATGCTGGGATTACAGGCATGAGCCACTGCATCTGGCCCCAAACACTCTTAATAGTAGCACAGGGAACACTCCAAAAGTTCAATTCCAGAAGCCAGCCAAAGACTAATCACTCAAGCAGTCCTTTCTGAACATGTGTAAGACGTAAACAAATCAGGGTGTCTGGGTTAACTCGTTCTTTCATATCAGATATTGCCAAATTGTCCTTCAGAAAGGTTGTGCCAGTTTGCATTCCCATCAGCAATGTATGAAAGAGCTTGTTTCCCCACAGCCTCATCAACAAAATGTGCCAATGTGATAGGTGAGAAATGTCACAGTATTGCTGTAATTAGCATTTCAGCAAATTTTGAGTGAGTTTGAAGATATTTTCATTGAATGGCATACTTTTACAAATTATATTTTCTAATTGTTTTGGGTTTACAGAAACGCAATTGACTTTTATATATTCACATTATACGCAGCTACCTTGCTAAGCTCTCCTATTGTTTCTAATTCTCTGTAGATTCTTTGGGGTTTTATTTTCTTTTCAATCTTTATGTCTTTAATTTCTCTTTCTTATCTCATTGCACTGGCTAGGGCCACCAGTATAATGTCAAATAAGTAATTGTGGGCATCTTTGTCTTCCCTCTGATTTTAAAAGGGATACTTTTAATGTTTCCTTTTTAGGATTTTTTTTTGTGGAGGGGATAGTTTTTTCGTTATTAAATTTCTCATTTTTCTTAGGATTTTTCTTTAAAAATCACAAATTGTTGAATTTTATCAAATGCGTTTTCTGCATCTATAAACATGATCATATGGTTTTCTCCATTGATCTATTAAGTATTGATCTATTACTTATATAAATATAAGTATTTATATATTATCTAGGCCAGGCACAGTGGCTCAGGAGCCTGTAATCCCAGCACTTTGGGAGGCCAGGGTGGGCGGATCACCCAAGGTCAGGAGTTCAAGACCAGCCTGGCCAACATGGTGAAACCCCGTCTCTACTAAAAAATACAAAAATTAGCCAGGCGTGGTGGTGCATCCCTGTAATCCCAGCTACTCAGGAGGCTGAGGCAGGAGAATTGCTTAAACCCAGGAGGCGGAGGTTGCAGTGAGCTGAGATGGCATCACTGCACTCCAGGCTGGGTGACAAGAGTGAGACTCTGTCTCAAAAAAAAAAGTATATATATATACATATATATTTATATATACACATATATTTATATATACATATATATTTATATATACACATATATTTATATATACATATATATTTATATATATATTTATATTTTCTAATAGTAAAACCATCTTTGCATTTCTGGTTAAAACTGTTTTTAACTGGCCGTGCATGGTGGCAGATTGCCAAGGCAAGCAGATTGCTTGAGCTCAGGAGTTCCAGACCAACCTGGGCAACACAACAAGACCTCGTCTCTACAAAAAATATAAAAATTAGCCAGGTGTGGTGGGTACACCTGTAGTCTCAGCTACTCAAGGAGGCTGAGGTGGGAAGATTGCTTGAGCCTGGGAGGTCAAGGCTGCTGTAAGCCGAGACTGTGCCACTGCACCCTAGCCTAGGTGACCAAGTGAGACACTGTCTCAAAGATAAAATAAAACTGTCTTTACTGTGATATATTTTTCTCTCAGTGTACTATTAAATTTGATTTACTAACATTGTATTTAGAGTTTTTTGCATCCATTTTTATGAATGAAATGTATCTGTGATTTCCTTTTTGTACTGTAATTTTCTAGTTGTGCTATCAAAGTTAAAATCTTTGGGAGTATATATCTTTGCCTATTCCCTGAAAAAAAATTATATAAATTGGACTTCCTTTGTGGGAAGATTTTTTTACTTCTACTTTAATTTAGTCGTTATAGAACTTTTAAGACTTTCTATTTATTCTTAAATCTGTTTTGAGTAATTTTGTTTTAGAAATTTAATTCACCTGTTTTTAAATTCATTGGCATAAAGTTGATGTTAGTATCCAGTTAATATTTTCAGTCTTGCTATATCTGTATATTCCTTTTTGCATATATAAAAGACTTACTTGTATCTTCTTTTTTATTTTATTTTTTACATAATTTCACTAAAGATTTGTCTATCTTATTAATCTATTCAAGGAACTAATTTTGAACTTTGTTGATTCCCTTTCTTATACTTTTGTTTCTAGTTCCTTAATTTTTGTCTTAACTTTACTACGTTCTTCCTTTACCTTCTTTAGATTTATTCTTTTGTGTTTTTTCCCACTTCTTATGATGGTTGTTTAGTTGATTAATTTTCAGTCTTTCTGATTTTCTGTTATAAAGCACTTAAAGCTATAAACTTGCCACAAGTACCACTTTTTATACCACCCATACGTTTTGATATGTTATGGTTCTTACTGTCACTTATTTATAAATATTTTTAAACTCCCACCATGATTTCTTCTTTAACTTGTGATGTATTCACAAGTTTTTTTTTTTTTAACTTAAAAACATATGGAGCTATCTCTATCTCTATCATCTCTATCTCTATCTTCATTCTATCCTCGTGGGTTAGAAGACTCAATATTGTTGTTAAGATATAAATTCTTCTCCACTATAGATTCAATACAATCTCAATGATTGTATTTATTTAATACAATCAATATTTGAATTTGCTTACATTTTTCCCATTTTTACCACTCATTATTACATCTCCGGCTGTCCTCCAGAGATCATTTTCCTTCTTATCTTTTGTTTATTTATTTAAATATGGAACACTTTACAAATTTGTGTGTCATCCTTGTGCAGAGGTCATGCTAATCTTCTCTATATCGTTCCAATTTTAGTATATGTGCTACTGAAGCCAGCACCCTTCTTATCTTTTAAAAGTTCAATCAGGCCGGGCACGGTGGCTCACGCCTGTAATCCCAGCACTTTGGGAGGCTGAGGCGGGCGGATCATGAGGTCAGGAGATCAAGACCATCCTGGCCAACACGGTGAAACCCCATCTCTACTAAAAAAAAATACAAAAAATTAGCCGGGCGTGGTGGCGGGCGCCTGTAGTCCCAGCTGCTCGGGAGGCTGAGGCAGGAGAATGGCGTGAACCTGGGAGGCAGAGCTTGCAGTGAGCTGAGATCACACTACTGCACTCCAGCCTGGATGACAGAGCGAGACTCTGTCTCAAAAAAAAAAAAAAAGTTCAATCAAATCAGGTCTCTTACTGTGTGTTCTCTCAATTTCTTGTTATCTCTATAATTACCTTTCTTTTACCCTAGTTCTTGACAGACAATTTTGCTGGGTATACAATTCTATGTGGTCTACAATTTTCCATCCACATTTTGAAAATATTCTTCGCTCTCCTGATTTCCTTGTTGCTTAACTTTCATCTTCTTTTTTTCTTTTTTTGAGACAGGGTCTCGCTTTGTTATCCAGGCTGGAGTACGGTGGCGTGATCATGGCTCACTGCAGCCTCGACCTCCCTGGCTCAGGTGATCCTTCCACCTCAGCCTCCTGAGTAGCTGAGACTACAGGCACATGCCACCAAGCCTGGCTAAATTTTTTTGAATTTTCTTGTAAAGACAGGGTTTCACTATGTTGCCTAGGCTGGTCTTGAACCCCTGGGCTCAAGCGATCTACCTGCCTGCACCTGCTTCTAACAGGAGACTGCTGAGGCTCTTCATTAGTCAGTGGCCTGTCTTCTCTCCAGCTGATTTTCAAGATCTTTTCTTTGTCATTGGTGTCCTGCAGCTTCATTGCAATGTGTCTAGCCATGGTTTTCTTTTTTATTTGTTGTGCCTAAGTTACATTTCCTGGATCTAAGAATTTGTTTTAAAAGTTTTAGAAAACGCATTGTTTTTATTTCGTCTCCATTTCTCCTTGTGGGCTTCCAATTTGATACATGTTAAATCTTCTATCTACCAAATCTCTTTACCTCTCTCTCACATTTCAGCAATTTATTCCAGTTCACTGATTCTTTGTGTCAAATTTGTTTAACTTTCCTCTTAGTGTTTTTATCTCAACAACAACAACTTGCCGTTCAACAAGCTTTCATTTTTAGAAGTTCGTAATCTTCCTTCCAAAAGTGTCTGCTTTTTCCTGATTGTTGTTGTAAGTTCATTTTCGTAATTACAACCTTTAAATCCTTAAAAAGTTCATACAATAGCTGTTCTAAATTTTATATCTGACAGTTTCAACATCTGCAGTCTAAAAGTCAGTGGTTTCTGGATTCTGTTGACTTGTAGAGTGGCTTGCCTTCTCAAGCTATAATCTCTTTGCTTGATGTACCTCCGTGAGAGTCTTGCAGAATCAACTTGAAGAAATTTTCCTTTAGAGAAGGCTTGCTTCTGCCTCTGCTCTGAGCCAAGGGGTGCCCCGCACCAGGAACTGTTACCCCTTCTGAGAGTTTTGGCTCAAAACAGAGTTTTAAGCTTAGTTTCCCCTCCTTGCTGCTGTTGCAAGGTAATATGCTGACAGTCAGTACTGCTCACCTTCCTCCTTCCCCCCTCCTGCCTTTCCAGTTTGGCTCCATGCTGCACCACCTCATCATTGCACCAGCCTTGGTGCCCCATCTCTGTGGCCCAGGCTTCCAGCCTCCCACCTTGGGCCCGCCTCCTGGCTACTGCCGACGACGCAGATCTTTGTTTGTTTTTGAAGAAAAGGTCCCTAGAGACCTCTCCTACCTTTTGCAAGACGATTGGTGTCTCAGTGTGTGTGTGTAAACAAAAAATTTGAGTTGTGGGGAAGTTGTAGGAGAGTTCCTAAGAACTTAGTCCTTCATGACAACAGAAGCACAGCATTTTCTAAAACATTAAAAATCTCAATTACACTAAAACTCCAGGACGGTTGGGCCAGGGGAGAATAAATCATATTAACTAAGAAAGCAAGGGAGGGAACTACTGAGAATGTCAAGGTTGGAATCCATATTGCTTCAAGCCAGAGGCCAGTTCCTGGTCACTGGCTCCCATGCTGGTCTCTGATGTTTAGGAAGTGGTGTCAGCAGAGACTGAGCTGCACCCTTTCTTTGGACAGATGGCAGGAGAGGAGAACTTCAAGGAAGAGCTCAGATCCCAGGATGCTTCCAGGAACTTGAACCAGCATGAGGTAGCAGGACATCCACATTCCTGGTCTCTGGAGATGCTGTTACGCAGATTGAAGGCTGTCCACACCAAGCAGGATGACAAGTTTGCCAACCTCCTGGATGCAGTGGGGGAGTTTGGCACATTCCAGCAGAGGCTAGTAGCCCTCACCTTTATCCCCAGCATCATGTCGGCCTTCTTCATGTTTGCTGACCACTTCGTGTTCACAGCCCAGAAGCCCTATTGCAATACCAGCTGGATCCTGGCAGTGGGCCCCCACCTGTCCGAAGCTGAGCAGCTGAATCTGACCATACCCCAAGCACCCAATGGCAGTTTCCTGACATGCCTCATGTACCTTCCTGTGCCTTGGAATCTGGATTCTATCATCCAGTTTGGCCTCAATGACACAGACACATGCCAAGATGGGTGGATCTATCCTGACGCTAAGAAGCGATCGCTGATCAATGAGGTATGTCTTGTCATGGGTTGTCTGTAACTACCCTACAGGCTCAGAGTTGTGCCTCCCACCCTCACTGAATGGGTGGGGAAACCGAAGCTCAGAGAGGGGAAGCCATTGGCCTGAGGTCAACCTGCAGAGGCAGGGTCTGGGCAGAAAATTAGGTTCCTGTTGCCCAGCCCTGGCCCTGCCTATCTATAGAGTACATTTGGGGTAGAGATGGGTGCTGCATGGCAGGGTTTTCCATCTGTCCAAGAAATCGCTCCTGTAGTTGTGGTTCTGACCTCAGAACTCACAAAAAATAGGGCTTGGGGAAAGAAGCAGCTTTGATGAGGCATCTCTTACGGGGCTTCCCAACCTGAGCTGCAATCTAGGCCCTTTACAACACAGACCGCCCTAGCATGAATCTGCAGGTTGGGCCTAGCACCTGCCTTTGGGAAAGGGTCTGCACTGATTCCTGCCTTTGCTCAGCTACCCGCTACCCGACAAACACATCTTGGCCTATGCCTCTGGTCACTCTCTCCAGGCCCAGCTCTCAGGGTGGAGCAGGTGCCAGAGGGGTTGCAGAGGTAACAGAGCAGAGGCAACAGCTGAGGCACGCTGCACACTGTTACCTGCCCCTACCCCAGGTCCCCTTGGCCTATAGGTCCCACGCTGGGATGAGGCTCAGTCTCTGGACCCAAAGATGGGCACCCGTGGCCAATCTCTGTGTCTGACCCACAGTTTGACTTGGTATGTGGCATGGAGATGAAGAAGGACACTGCACAGATCATGTTCATGGCAGGGCTCCTGATAGGCTCTCTCATCTTCGGGCTCATAACTGACCAGTGAGTCCCCGGGAGTTTCTGCTGGTCCCCGAGCCATCCCAACTCCTCCTCATGGGCATTCAGGGTTGGAGTGTGTCAGGCTGAGGGAGGTGAGGGTAGGGGTTCTCCAGGGACCCATGGATGGCTCAGGGCCTGGCCCAGGTGTATCCGGCTGGGGCCAGCCAGGGAGATCCCAGCACTTGGTGCAGCCTCCCTTTGACACCTGTAGGATGGGCCGCTACCCTGCCATCCTGCTGTCACTGCTGGGGCTGATCATCTTCGGCTTTGGGACAGCCTTCGTGAACAGCTTTCACCTGTATTTGTTCTTTCGCTTTGGCATCTCGCAGTCAGTGGTGGGCTACGCCATCAGCAGCATTTCTTTGGGTGAGACTGGGCCTCAATGGGGCAGGGCAGGGTGGCACAGGGGCATGGCGGCATAGGCGGGTGACAAGGGGACATAGTGGCAGGGGGCGTGGCGGCATAGGCGGATGGCAAGGGGGCGTGGTGTAGCTGTAAGAGGGCATGGCGGGGGTGTGGCAGCGTGGGCATCTGCTGGGATCCCACAGGACACAGAGTCAGGGGCCTAATTGGACAGGCAGAAGTGGAAGGGATCTCCGTTCCTGGCTGCCTGCAGATGTCAGAGAATCAGTGCCCTGACTGCCCTTCCACCTTCATCCTCCTTCCTAACTCCCTCATACCCCACACCTTCCACCGCATACTCTTTGCATACCCCCAAGCCCCATGGGTTACATTTACTGAGCCCTTAAGAAAGGCCAGGCAAAAAAAAAAACAAAAAACAAAAAACAAAAAAAAAACAGAAGAAGAAGGAGGAGGAGGAAAGAAGAAGAAATAAGGAGGAGGAGGAGGTGGAAAGAAGAAGAAAGAAGGAGGAAGAGGAGGAGGTGGTGGTGGAGGAGGAGGAGGAGAAGGAGAAGAAGAAGAAGGAGAAGGAGAAGAAAAAGCCAGGCAGCTGCCGAGCCCTTTATATGCATTGTCTCATTTCCTCCTGATGCGGCTCTCTTCAGCAGGCACTATTCTATTACTCCTTCAGCTGAGGAGGACTCTTTAGCCTCAGAGAACTTAACCAACTTGCACAGGGTCACATGGCAACTAAGTGAAGAAGCTGGGACTTCAACCCAGGCCTATGAGACACTAAAGCACCCAGTGCAGCCTTATAGCTGCAGCTGCCTAGTTGCTCGGGGTTTCCTGGCAGGAGAACCTCTTCTCATTGGGAGCCTTAGGCCTAGGTGGCCAAAGCACGAATACACTCAGAGCAAAGACAAGGACAATGATTCCTTGCCTGACCATGTGTCAGGCCACGTGTCTGGTATTGTGTCTTTTCTATAAGAGGCACATGGTCAGACAGGGGATGTGCAGAGGGAGCAGCCAGGTGGAGCGGGATGGAAGCTGTGTATATGATTAGGAGATAAGGGTGTGCCCTGGCGGGAACAGAGGCACTCTACCGGGCTCTGAGGGGCTGTCTCTGGACCCAGTGCAGAGACGAGCAGAAGAAGCTTTGCCTGATCTCAGCTGTCCAGAGCAGGTGGGGACACCCAGCAAGGCTGGATGCAAAGGCAGCCCTGGGGACCCTGACGTAACCATGGTTTTGTCCTCTTGGCCTCTGCACAGCCACTGAGTGGTTAGTGGGTGAGCACCGGGCCCACGCCATTATCCTGGAACACTGCTTTTTCGCTATTGGGGCCATGTTGCTGACGGGGATCGCCTACAGTCTTCCCCACTGGCGGCTGCTGTTTCTGGTGGGTGGGATACTTGTGATCCCCCTCATCTCCTATATCTGGTGAGCAAGCGAGTACAGGGCATGTACAGGGCTGGGTCTGATGGGCTGGATGTCGACGAGTATGGAGGGTCCTTGAAGCTGTGGGAATGGGTGGGATTTCCCCTGGGAGAAAGTGCATGTGGATGGGATGAGATAGGAAGGCACCAAGGGCAGAGCCTCTGAACCTCAACATTAACCTCCTCCCCGACCCAGAGAAGACCCTCAAAGAGATGTTAGAGAGGTGGTCAGAAAACCAGGAGGAAGAGTGTTGAAGGCCAAGGGGTTAAGGCCAAGGGAAGGGTCAGTGTTGAAGGCAAGAGGGGTGATGCTGGGAAAGTGTCTGCCAGCCTTGGTGACCTTCTTGAGGTGGCTTCACTGCAGTGGCAGAGGGTTGAGGAGTGACTAGGAGCAGAAGAAATTCAGCCAGGAGATGACTTTTGTAGAAAGAGGGAGAAAGGGATGATTTATATGGGCAACTAAGACAGAGTCAGGGAAGAGTATCAGATGTTTTGAGTGTAGGGGAGTCACAGACAGGAACCTAAGAGATTAAAGCTGGGAGAGG
This sequence comes from Gorilla gorilla gorilla, assembly GCF_029281585.2. Taxonomy (NCBI): domain Eukaryota; kingdom Metazoa; phylum Chordata; class Mammalia; order Primates; family Hominidae; genus Gorilla; species Gorilla gorilla. The sequence goes on from NC_086017.1 coordinate 48,210,018, forward strand.
ACAACTGATGGGGCAAAACTTGGAGGAATAAGGGTTGAGAACAAAAGTGAGATGCCAAAAGAAAGAAGGTTAACCTTGGGCAGGTGAGAAAAGAGAGGGACAAAAGAGAAGGCAGAGAGGGAGGTGAGAAGAAGCTGAAAGAACCCATGTGTGAAGGGTTAGGCAGTTCTGCATGAAGCAATGATCATATTTAGTCTTGAAATTATTACATTTAATCTTGACCCCTCTAGAAGAAGTATGCTACTCCCATGTCATGGGAGGTGGGGAGGAGGGAGAACTGAGGCTTCAGAGGGTGGAAATAACTTGTCTAACATCACACAGCTAGAAAGTGGGGCACCTGGGATTTGAACTCAGGGGCTGTCTCCCAAGCCTCTGCATTTTAACTGTACCATATGTAGTAAGAATGATAAGAGATGGGGTTAACAGCATGGGGGCTGGGCGCAGTGGCTCATGCCTGTAATCCCAACACTTTGGGAGGCTGGGGTGGGAGGAGCGCTTGAGGCTAGGAGTTTGGGACCAGCCTGGGCAACATAGCAAGACCCTGCCTCTACACAAAATTTTAAAGTTAGCCAGGCATGGTGGCACACACTTGTAGTCCCAGCTACTTGGGAGGCTGAGGTGGGAGGATCACTTGAGCCCAGGAGATCATGGCTGCAGTGAGTTATGATTGTATTACTGCACTCCAGCCTGGGCAAAAGAGTGAGATCCTGTTTAAAAAAAATTTCAGTCCAGTTCAATTAAAAACTTTAATCTTACATAAGATCCACAGCTTTTTCCTGGCCCCTCACTCAGGATAGTGGCCAAGGGGGATGAGGTCTGTTCTGACCTATTGTTCTTCCTCCTGTCTCCTTGTTCTGATTTTCCAGGTTCTAGGCATGGGATAGGGACATCAGATAAAATAGACCAAAGACTGACATGGCAGGGGCTATTATAGTCTCTCAGGGTCCTCTGTAGGGTAGATATTCAAATACCATCACTCTTGGATCCATTCGTGGGTCTTCTGAGCATTGGAATTTCCTAATGCTCCCAGTGCTCTGTTTGTGACCTCCCTCAGCTCCTGTCCCTGGCAGTTCACCCCATAACCTCTTTCTGTAGGGGTCTCCTCATCCTAGCACATGGGGTGCCTTTAAGACAGCAGGGTCCACTTGGCCAAAAAACCCCACTGTTCCCCAGCCTCCACCGTGTTGTGGTGGGCTGCTCCAATCAACCTCCTGCCTTCATTATACCCAGATGAGAGATGGGCATCATTCTCCGGGTTTATGTAGGCCCTCAAACTCCAGGTGGCACATATTAACTCTCCTATAATCTCTCTCACTGTCTGGAATACCAGGACAAGCCCCCATGTTTCTGAATTAGCAAGTTCCAGCCAGAGTGGGATGGCAGATGTCCTTTTTCAAAGGCAGTCCCCGCGTCTATCTAAGGAGTTCTCTTGAACTCCCCTTTGCCTAGCTCGAGTAGATGAGAGTTGTATGGGGAGTGAGGAGGAGAGATTCAAGACCCTGTCACTTCCATGAACTGGATTCCCAGCCTCTATTGGTAGGCTGTTAGCAGTGAGCACCAATGTACTATGGGTGCTGAAGGTCCCTCTTTTGACCTAGTTGTGTCCCCTAGGCTTTGGCAGTCTGGGCCTGTGATGGAAGGGGCAGTACCAATGATCTCTAATGTATCTTTGGGGTTATTCTTTTAGTGTCTTCAAGGATAGTGCCTGGCTTCTGCTGATTTGTACTGGCCTCCTTATCAAACAGTAGCTTGGCCACATCCTTGGTGTTCTCTCCCAAACACACTTTGTTATTCATGGAAAATGAATAAACAGCATGGCCAACATGAGCATTTGACAAATCTTTAAGTTCTGCTTCCCTTTTAATTATAAATTCTAATTTGTTTCTCTCCTCACATTTTACTATAAGTAGTCAAGAGAAGCCATACCACACCCTCAACACTTTGCTTAGGGACTTCTTCTGCCAAATGTCCTATTTCATCACTTACAAGTTCCTTCTTTCACAAACACTAGGGCATGAATACAGTTCAGCCAAGCTCTTTGCCATTTTGTAGCAAGGATTGCCATTTCTCCAGTTTCTAATAGTTCCTCATTTGCATCCGAGACCTCATCAGAATGTCTTTATTGTCCATATGTATGTCAACATTCTGTTCATGACCTCTTCAGTGCATTTGTTACATTTCTCCCATTGTGTCCTCCCTCCCATTCTCTTTGTCCTTGAGAGTTGGTATCCTTTTTTTATTCCTGTTTTTTCAGTGGACATGAGGCCAATCCCCCATCTTTTTAAAGAAGTCTCAGTTTAATGGCTTTCTTTAGGAGAGTTCTACAGCCTTAGAGTGGAAAATGATGACTGATTGCTGAACCCTGGTGGGAGAGAGGAGGAGCAGGGCAGGTATAAGGAATGAAGTTGTCTCTAGTGTCTTGAGTGTATGTTTATGGCAACCAGCCAGAGTCCTGGTCAGGGAGGGAGTGCTGGTATAAGAAATCAGCAGGCACAGTTTTATTAAAAAGTTATACCACCTTAGGGGACTGAGGCTGTACCAGTCCCCAAGTACATAGCTCTGCCTCTGTGTCCTCGGGCAAGCCTTTTACTCCTTGAGCCTGGGAGTAAAATGGGGATAATCATACTAGGTCCAGGTTTGGATGAGGATTAAACAAGACTATATACACAAGGGCACCGAGCACCATTTTTCACACATACGTGCTTTTTATGCCAATCTGTGTGGATTCTGACAGCCTGAGAGGATGGGAAAAAACAGAGAGGGGTTATTCTGAAGTCAAAGGAAATAGAGATGTGGCGGGGGAGAGATGGGACAGAGTAGAGACCTTCACTCACCCCTCCATTCACCCAGGCAGAGTGCTGGGCACTGGGGTCAGACCCAGGGTCCTGCCCCCTCACACTCCTCAGGCTGTTGGAGAGACAGATAGGGAACAGGAGAAATCCCAACTAAGGGCATGGGGGCTCTACAGGAGGCTGTGGGCATGGAGGTCGGAGCCCTCAGCATGCCTGAGCAGATAGGGGTGGCCCCCTAGATAGAAAAGGAGAGAGCTCTCAGTGATTACTGAGGGCAAATCAAGGAGACTGGAGACAGAGGCAGCCGGTGGTCAGGGTGTTACCTAGCAGCAGTGGAGGCCATGTGAGGCTTAGACAGGGGAAGGGCTGACCGCCAGGGAGGAGCAGAGGGCAGCTCGAGGTCAGTGGTGGCCTTCAAGGCCCTGACATCTGAATCACCTCATGCTGGCACAGGATGGCCACAGCTGAGGCCACGAGAGGACCAGCAGGGGGTCTCTGGGCATCATAGAACGGTGAGATAAGAGAGGGGCTGGCCACGCAGGATTCTCCCGGAGTCCCCGCGGTGACTGATGATGAAAGGGAAGGTGAAGGAGGCCAAGCAGGTGCTGTGCTACGCCGCAAGTGTGAACAAGAAGACCATTCCTTCAAATCTGCTGGACGAGGTAAAGGGCTTCTGGCCAGGGGTGGGGCCGGAGCAGTGGGCTGTGGAAGGGCCCCTTCCCTCCTCATCCTTTCAGGTGGGACATTGGTCCAGAGGGTGCCCCCAGTCCACTGCTTAAGGACAATGGTGACAGCAAAATTGAACCCTGCCAGGGAAGGCCAGAAGCCAGCTGGCACTTTCAGGGACAGGCAGGCCTTGTGGGTGCTGTGGGGCTGGGGAGCAAGCTGGGGTCTTGGCCCTGCCTCTGACTGGGCCTGCTTGTTCTGTAGCTGCAGCTTCCCAGAAAGAAAGTGACTCTGGCCTCTGTCCTGGACTTCTGTAAGAATAGGCAGCTCTGCAAGGTGACCTTGGTGATGAGCTGTGTGTGGTGAGTATCCAGGGCTCGCTGGCAGGGACTGTGAACAGGTGCGCAGGCTGGAAACTCTAGGGAGAGGATGGGAATGGTCAGGCTGCAGGGGAGGCAGCCCAAGGACACAGATCACAGGTCTCTGTGCTTATTTCTCTCCTCTGTTCCTACCCTGACCCTTGCTGCTCTGCCTCTGTTTTTATTCCTGGGTCCGTGTGTGTGTGTGTGTGTGTGTGTGTGTGTGTGTGTGTGTGTGTGCGCGCGCGCGCGTGCGCGCACTTGCCTCCTGGCTTCATCCAGGTTTACCGTCAGTTACACCTATTTTATGTTGAGCCTGAGAATGAGAGAGCTGGGCGTGAGCGTCCACTTCAGACATGTGGTCCCCAGCATCATGGAGGTGCCTGCCCGGCTGTGCTGCATCTTTCTCCTCCAGCAGATTGGGAGGAAGTGGAGCCTGGCTGTGACTCTCCTCCAAGCCATCATCTGGTGTTTGCTTCTCCTTTTCCTCCCTGAAGGTACAGCTCATCCTTCCCCTGTGGCCTGCCCACAGCCTTCCTGCTTCCCAAAACCCCTCCCCAGTGCCGCTTGCCGTGGCCGGCCACCTAGACACCCTGGGAATCAGCCTTCTGCACCTATAGCCCACCCACCCCACAGAGGCCCCAGCACCTCCAATCCCTGGAGCACTGCCCTTCCTGGGTGGGGTCCCCCAGACAGGGCACCCACACTCTCTCAGAGGCCTGAAAGAGGAGGGTGTACTTTCCAGAGGACAGCAGGCAGCCTTCTTCCACCAGATTCCAATCCACCTTAGAAGTAGGTCTAATGGTTACATGTGAATAAATGATGGCAAAAATATTCCTTCAACTGCTGCCCAGGCCCACCTGTCATCTGTAGCCCCTTTGACTGGGAAATGCCTGTTGTTCCCTGTAGCTTCACCAGGAATAACCTGGCCACTGAAAAATTGAGTGTAATATGGGGCTCAGCACTCAGGAACAGCTCTTGTATGGAGGCCCCTCCTTTCCAGAGGGGCTCAGTGCCCTATTCCTGCTGGCTTAGCACTAGAAAAGGAAACAGGAAGGGCTGGGGTTATCTTCAGAATCTCAAAGAGCCCTAAACAGTGGATACACCACAGGTCCTAGATCTGGAGCGATCTGTGCAGCACATGCACTTAGAATGACTGCCTGCGGAGCCCTTTCACAGTTGCAGCAAGGGCAGGGGAGGCTAGATCCGGGCCTGCCTGGAGGGGCTCCCTCCCTTTCTCCAGGGCTGGAATTGTGTGTGTCTGGATTAGGACCCTTCCACTCCCAGATGCTGGCAGTGTAGATTGGCTAACACAAAATGTGGAAACAAATTCATTATTGAATGTTAATTGCCTGGTGGTTTTTAAAAAAGCAGATCTACACTGAGTCAAGCAGCAATATGTAAACTCAGAAGTGTGAGAGAAACTAGGAATGGACTCCCCGGTAGATAAAACTGGATCTCTGATTTCATCCCAGAGATGAGAAAAGCCAGGACTGGAATGGGAGTAAGGCTGGGGCAGGGTCCTGCAGAGGCTGACAGGCAGGCAGGCAGGGGCTGAAGCCCCAGCTTCACCAGGTCTGAGGAATGGGCTTTCCCCAGTTTCCCCTTCATTGTGCCTGTCTAGCTGGCCGGAGAACATCCTGGAATGTTTGGGAGCCATCCCAGCCATTCAGGCCCCAGGAACCAAACACCCCCTTGCTCTGACCACCTTGCAGAGCCCCAGTGGTACAGCCCTGAGCAGGGGTCCCAACCCACAGGACACAGGCCTGGCCCTGAGTGGATCCCCAGCGGGGTGAGGAAGCTGCAATTGGGTGAGGAGGTGGAACGAAGACACAGCCTTGGAGGCAGAGAAGGGGGTGTTGGGTGTAGCATGGGAGACAGTGGCCTGAGAGGCCATGGGTGTCCCAGGGGACCTCCCCACCCCTGCTGACCAACTCTGCACTGCAAATGTCCTGCCTTCCAGCCTGGCTGGGCCTCTGACAACCTGCCCCTCCTCTGACAGAATGCCTGAGCCTGCTGGCCAGCTGGGCAGGTGGTGGGCAAGGCTGTTCAGATGCCTTCTGGGAGGGGTCAAGGGAGGGCTGATGGGTGGGCCTCCTTCACCTGCCCCAGGGGAGGATGGCCTCAGACTCAAGTGGCCACGTTGTCCGGCCACAGAGCTGAAATCCGTGACGATCTTGGTGCTCACACTCGGAGAGTTCAGCCTGGCCACCACTGTCACTGTGTTCTTCCTCTACACCGCTGAGCTCCTCCCCACCGTGCTCAGGTATGGGGTCTGGTGGGCGAGGGGGCCACGGGGACATGCGCAGGGACTGACAATGACAAGATTAATGCAGCAACTAAGACAAGCATTCACCTGGTGACAAGCACTGTGCTAAACAGTTTACATAAGTGATCTCATTTAAACACCACCAGAAAATCCCCCAAATTCCATCGCTAACCCTATTTCAGATGCAAGACCAGACAGATAAAGGCACTCGATTAAGGGCAGACAGAGCAAGCAGCAGAGCTGGGATTTGGCCCCAGGCAGCCTGACTCCAGCCCCTGCCTTGCACTCACTGCCTGGAAAGTGTTTGGGCCACTTGGAGGCTCAGATCCTTCCCTGAGGTTGGCGATGGGAGCACTATCTTCCTGCCTGGCTGGCATCACTGCCTGTGTCCTCTCCCCGCACATCCACATAATGCTGCATGGTTTCTGCCTCTCCCCCTCCTCATCCCCCTTGAAGGAGGCCCAGAAGAAATTATTGCCTACTTGGAATCACACAATGAGGACGGGACAGGGTGGAGACTGGAGAGTGTGGGTTTTCATGTAGCTGCTGGCCCTGCCCAGCCTCTGAACCCGGCAGACCCCTCACAGGAGCTCTCACCTCCACTTTCAGGGCGACAGGTCTGGGGCTGGTGTCTCTGGCCTCGGTGGCTGGAGCCATCTTGTCCCTGACAATCATCAGCCAGACCCCCTCCCTCCTGCCCATCTTTGTCTGCTGCGTCTTAGCCATCGTGGCCTTTTCCCTCTCCTCCCTGCTGCCGGAAACGCGAGATCAGCCCCTCTCCGAGAGCCTGAACCACTCCTCACAGATAAGGTAGGTGTGGGAGCCTCCTGGGCTGTGCCAGCATGGGGCCTGACTCTGAAGCCTTGGCACAGAGAGCGTGCGGGGCATTGTCCATCCCCGCCCCTGTGCCGGAGAGCCTGTGACTCGAAGGCTGCCATGTCCGCAGCAGTCTCTCCGCTCCTCTGGCTGCTGCTGTCTACCTGCTCCCACCCAGCCTCTGCCAGTTCCCATCCTGCTGCCCCTCCTGACCCGGACTGGGCCATGTCGTCTCCTTTCCTTGCCCCTGCCTGCCTGTCTGAATGGGTGCATTGCCTTTGGGCATACCCTCCAGGGGCACTCCTCCCAGAGGCTCCCTCTCCTCCCAGGGACAGGGGACTGGCTTGGAACTGACTCTGAGTACATCTCTTTTCCTGTCTGTACTCCTAGTTCAGTCCTGGTTTTCATAAAAAACCCAGTCTTGATGAAGGACTCTGGCCTCTTGGCCCCAGCAGCCCAGGACCCCATTTGGGAACTGGGTTCCACCCAACACCTCCATGGGCATTTCTGGCCTCTGATCTCCCAAGTGTCCCCTGGAGAAGACTTGTCATGATTGGCAGAACCATTCCTTCTGGGATTTGGGCCAATGAACACGCTCTCCCTGGACCTGAGGGGACCTGAGCACTAGTGAGGAGCAGAGGTTGCCCGAGGCCCTAGAGTGTCCTCTGCTCTGTGCCACAGGAGTCACTGCCTCTGGCCTTTCTCTGCCTTCCTCCCTACCATCTTCCCCCTGCCCTCCCTCCCTGCTCTCACTGGAACCACACATGCTAGGCACTGTACCAGGGCTTGACTGTCAAAGGTCAGAGGTCAGCACTCCCCATCCTTGAGAAAACCATAGCTTATGGGGAGACAGATGATGCAAACAGTTCCTGCTAGAGGACTCTGACAGTGGGATATACAGGATCTGTAGGAACCTAACAAGGGAAGAACGTTAATTTGGGGAGTTGGAGAAAATGTCACAGTGACAACTGAGTAGGGCTTTGAAGGATGGATAGAAACTTGCCCCACTGTAGAGAGAGGAAGTTCAGCGCCGCACAGGGAGAGAGGATAATGGTTATGGGCACAGGTTCCATGTGCCGCAACTTCCTAGTGTGTGCACGGAGAAGTTACCTCATACCTCTGAGACTCAGTTTCTTCATTTGCAAAGTGGAATGAGAACAGAGTAATAACAATAGCTAAGATGAACTGAGCATTTGTTATGTGTTAGACCCTGTTGTACACATGCCTTATCTCGCTCTATCCTCAAAACAATCAAATGCAAGGTAGGTCCTGTCACTATCCCCATTTTACAGGTGAGAACATTGGGGCACAGAGAGGTAAGGCCACATAGCCCAGCCATCCTCTCCCATGGGTTTTTTTGAGAGGATTAAACCTACGTAAAGCAGCTGGCACAGGGTCTGGCATGTGGCAAGTGCTCAGTAAATGCTAGCAGTGAAGATGGTGGACCAACTTCAAAGACAGAAAAGAGAAGGATCTCGCAAGGGTTGGGAGATGGAGCAGGCCTGATTCTGGAGACTCCTGGCAAAGCTCGGCTGGGGACCTGCCGGAGTGAGAAAGCCTCACCTCTTGGGAACGCAGGGTTGGGCGCTGCTGAAGGCACAAGCCGCTGCTTTTCTCAGCTTCCAGAAAGATGTGGCCCTGGACTCATCCTCTGATGGCTTTTTCAGGAATAAGGTCAAGGACATGAAGACTAAGGAAACATCATCTGATGATATGTCTGAGGAAGCGGCCAAGAATGTCATTCTCAATGCCCAGATCCTGAGATTGGACCCATACCCTGTCTCCAACCCTGCCTTGAAGCAATTCAATAAAGAGGAAGCAAACAGCCAGGCTCCCTGAGGGCCAGGCCCCCAGATTATCTTGGGTTGGAATTGAGTGGCCAAGTATGGGGTCATGGATTCCAGGTCACAAATTCCAGGCCTAGTTCAGTCTGGGGGGCAGGGTCAGTCCTGCTCCCAGGCCAGCCCTTGGCATTAAAAAAAATGCCCCCTCGTTCTGCAGGAGCTCTGCTGTGATTCATTCCAATAAAGGTACAATGTTAGTCTTGAGATGGCTGGGTCAAAGTTGCCCATGTGTGGAGAATGCAGAGGCCCTGGCCTGGAGGAAGATGGGTTAGACAGACTCCTTAGGGTCTTTGTCTAATCGTTCAGGGACAGTGAGGAGCTCTCTGGATGGGGGCAGGGGAGTGGGGAGGGCAATGTCTATGAGGGCCAGAGGTGAAGTGAGGGCAAGACTGTGCCTGCACGCCAAGCATACCCGCTAGCCCATGCATCTGCCAGCACGGCAAGTTTCCACCTGAAGCACAGGCTAAGGACAGATTTCAAAGCTCCATTTTATGCACTAGTCAGGGCAGGGATGGAATGTAAAGGAACATTGAGAACTTCTCTCATTTGTCCCATTGCGTAGGGCTTTCTCACCATCTTTCTGCTGATGCTGCAAATAAACATGGCCTTGGGAATTTCCCAAATCGGTCCACATCCCTGGGGATGCTTTCCTGATGACTCCACCCTAGCTGACCTCTGGCCTCCACCACTCTGAGGATAAGCCCCCATACCCCAGCTCACACTCTAACTGCCCTGCAGGTGATTCTGCCCTTCCCAGCTGGCATGGGGGTTCTGCCAGGCAGGGCCCAGGACTCCTCAACCAGACTGTGAAGTCCTTGGGTCAGGCTTTCGGCACTACCTCCTCTCTCCCTGTCTTACCTCCTCCACGCTTGCCTAGTTTATTGGAAGATCATGGGCTTGCAGAGAATAGCTCTGGTTCGACTCCTCATAGCCTCTGAGGGAGGAAGACAGATAAGCAAGTCAGTTCTCATGGAGCCAGGGCAGCAAGGCCATGGATGTCCCAGGCAGGCTGGAGTCCAGTGAAGCAGGGAGTGGCCTCCAGCATTCCCAGCACTCTGGCCCAGCACGCTGCTTTGCGCATGTGCTCCCAAGCTTTGGGACACCAAGAAGCTGGTGTCCATGCCTTTCCCTTTCAGTGTCATTTTCTGTGCCTACTGTTCTTGACTGAGTTTCCTAGGAGGGTCTCCAAAGTGGGGTTTGAAGGGCCAGAAAGTGATCTCACAAAGTATCTGTTCATAGGACCACAGGATGCTCGAAAAGTCTCTGTTGCTCTTTCTGGCAGAGGCCTGTGTGTGAGCTGTGATGCCAACATATTAGCCTTATTTAAACACCTCTCCTCAAGTTACTTTGCCAGGAATCACCTAGTGCCATAGGGAACAGGAGGAAGAGAGGGGTCAGGACAGAAAACTGGTGGGGCAGTGTGGGTGTGAAGGAGCTGGTTGTACAGGCTGTGGCTGTCAGCGAGACCAACTGTACTCCTACACGCTTTCAATTTTTCTTAGGTGGCCAAGGCTTGTCAGTCAGTTCCAGATAGGACCTACCTAGTTGTTTACTGAATCAATGGCTAATAATATTTAGAGTCTGACGTTATGTATTTTACTAGACTAGACCCATGCTGTCCCATACAGCAGCCACTAACCAGACGTGGGTATTGAGGGCTTAAAATATGCCTAGTCTGGGAGGCCGAGGTGGGCGGATCACCTGAGGTTGGGAGTTCCAGACCAGCCTGGCCAACACGGTGAAACCCCCTCTCTACTAAAAACACAAGAATTTTTAGTGGGCATGTTGGTGGGCGCCTGTAGTTCCAGCTACTCGGGAGGCTGAGGCAGCAGAATTACTCGAACCCGGGAGGCGGAGCTTGCAGTGAGCCGAGTTCGCGCCATTGCACTCCAGCCTGGGCAACAGAGCGAGGCTCCGTTTCCAAACAAACAACAACAACAAATGTTGCTAGTCTGATTTGAGATGTGCTATAACTGTGAAAAACACACTGAATTTCAAAGGCTTAGTACAACATAAAACAAAATATCTAAATATTTTAAATATAGATCACATGTAAAAATGGCAGCATTTTGGATATATTGAGCAGATAAAACATTAAAATTAATTGCACCTATTCTTATTAATTTATTTTAATTTTACTTTAGGCTCTGGGATATATGTGCTGAACGTGCAGGTTTGTTACATAGGTATACATGTGCCGTGGTGGTTTGCTGCACCCATCAACCCATCATCTAGGTTGTAAGCCCTGCATGCGTTAGGTATTTGTCCTAATGCTCTCCTTCCCCTTTCCTCCCATCCCCTGACAGGCCCCGTTGTGTGATGTTCCCCTTTCTGTGTCTATATGTTCTCATTGTTCAACTCCCACTTATGAGTGAGAACATGCGGTGTTTGGTTTTCTGTTCCTTTGTCAGTTTGCTGAGGATGATGGTTTCCAGCTTTATCCATTTCCCTGCAAAGGACATGAACTCATTCTTTTTTATGGCTGCATAATATTCCATGGTGTATATGAATTGCACCTATTCTTAAAAATGTTTTGAAATGTGACTACCAAAAATTTTAAAACTATACATGACTTGCATCTGTGTCTCACATTATAGTTCTGTTACACAGAACTAGACTAGAACATTCCTTTTATTGGTCTCACACATCATTATTATCACACAGGTATCTTGGTGTAATGCCTAAAATTAAATGCCAAAATTGTATGAAATTGTATGTTGTCAATACTCTTTCTCACACATGATATTTTTATGATACAATAGACAGTGTTGACATGTTGGCAGGGGCCTCCCTGTGTGCAGACAGAGAGAGAGAGAGGTCAGTAATCTTGCAGCTTGTGATGGTACCCATGGATGCCTGTGAACTGTGAATTCTGGATCTCTAATTTCCTGGTCACTGACTACTCGCCTTTGTGGAATTCTCATCTGCTTCTTTTAGCTGTTTGTGTATTTCTACCACTGTTCAAGCATGGGCCTAAATGTGGCAGCAGCCTCTTGTTCTAGGTTATCCCCTTTCATCCCCATCCTTGACATGGGATGCTGCTAACAATTTACCAAAGGCCTTGAGGTCATGTTGAGGGGATGCACGGGGTGAGCGTGAAGCAGCTTGGTACAGGATGAGGCCCCCAGGACGTGAGTAGAAAACTTAGCACCCCATGAATGCAAGCCCCAAGCCCAGAAACAAACCTAAACACTTGTGAATCCTGTAAGGCCTTGGCAGAAGCAAACACTAAAGCAATCCACAACAAGGTTGCCACAGTAACTCAAGACTTAACAGGGCTTCTAAGGAAGATGAATCTCAATGAAATGAACTTGTAAGTAAAAATTACTGAGTACATGAAGAAATAAAATGGCATAAAAACAGAAGGAATACACTGGAGGGTTTGCTGTCAATGAACTAGTGGTGAGAGTGCTCTTTCTGAAAAGACTTTGTTTAAAATGTTCAGAGATAAAGTCACATAACACCTAAGACACAAACTTGGAAAATGACACCCATAAATCCTAGAAATGAACACTATAGTCGCTGAATTAAAGAACACAATACAGAAGTAAAATCAGAATAAGACACTGCACAAGAAGGAGTGAGTTGCTCGATTATTTAATTATTAAATATAACTCCCCTGTCTCTATTAATGCTTTTTGCCATAAGTTTTCTTTCACTTGACATTCTTACAGTAATCTTTTAAACTTTTTAAGTGAAGAATAACATATGTAGAAGTGCATAAATCATTTAATGTGTTTTTGTTTATTTGTTTTTAGAGACAGGGTCTCGATCTCGTTCCCAAGCCGAAATGCAGTAGTGAAATCATAGCTCACTGCATCCTCGATTTCCTGGAATCAAGTGATCCTCCTGCCTCAGTCTCCCAAAGTGCTAGGATTACAGGTGTGAGCCACCATGTCCAGCCCTGTTTTTTTGAATATCACAAAGCACATACTGGGTATCCATTGCCCTTATGAAGAAACAGAAAATTATCAGCATCCCAAAGCTCCCTCCTTCCTCTCTCAGTCACCACCTCCCCTTCCTTCAAGGTAATTACTCATTTCTAACAATATAGGTTACTTCTACTTGTTTTTGAACTTTATAAGAGCAGTCACAGTTTGAACTCTTGCTTCTTTCACTCAACTCTGAGATTCATCCATCATAGCTCACTGCAGCCTCAAACTCCTGGGCTCAAACAATCCTCCTGCCTCAGCCTCCAGAGTAGCTGGGGCTACAGGCACATGCCACCATACCTGGTTAATTAAAAAAAAAAAAATTGGAGGCTGGGCACAGTGGCTCATGCCTGTAATCCCAGCACTTTGGGAGGCGGTGGGTGGATCACTTGAGGTCAGGAGTTCAAGACCAACTTGGCCAACATGGAGAAACCCCACCTCTATTAAAAATACAAAAATTAGCCTGGCATGGTGATGCATGCGTGTAATCCCAGCTACATGGGAGGCTGAGGTGAGAGGATGGCTTGAACCTGGGAGGCAGAGGTTGCAGTTAGCTGAGATGGTGCCACTACACCCCAGCCTGGGTGACAGAGTGAAACTCCATCTCAAATTTTTTTTTTTTTCTTTTTTTTAGACCTTGCTATGTAGCCCTAGCTGGTCTTGAACTCCTGATCTCAAGTGATCTGGCCACCTCAGTCTCCCAAGCAGCTGAGGTTACAGGTGCAAGCCACAATGCCCAGCAAGTTTTTTGTTTTTATGCTATATTCTGTTGTATGAACGGGCCACAGGTTATTCATCCATATCCAAAGTGATAAACCTTTGGTGCTTTCCAAATGGTGAAAATGTGCTATGATGAATAATGCCTGTGTGAACCTTCTTTTAACTGTACCCTGGAGCACAGACATCTTGGTTTCTCTAGGGTCTTTACCTGGGAGCAAGAATGCTGAGTCAGAGAGAATACATCTCTCAACTTTACTAGATATGTCAAGCCATTATCCTAAGTGGTGTTTCAGTGTACACTTTTAAAAAGCAGGGTAGAAGACTTCATGTGTGTCACATCTTTGATAATACTTGATTTTTTCAGATTAAGTTTTACCCAATCTATGGCTGTGTAGTGTTATATCTTGAGTTTAAATTTGCATTTCCCCCCTTCCTAAGGAGGTTGAGCACTTTTTCATAAATGCATTGGCCACTTGGATTTTCTGTTCTGTGAAGTACCTAGTCAAGTCTTTCACCCATTTTTGTTTTATGGATCTTGTTGTTGTTGTTGTTGTTGTTGTTGTTTTGAGACAGAGTCTTGCTCTGTCACCCAGGTTAGAGTACAGCGGTACGATCTTGGCTCACTGCAACCTCCGCCTCCTGGGCTCAAGTGATCCTCTCACTTTAGCCTCCCAAGTAGCTGGGATCACAAGCATGCCACTACCACACTTGGCTAATTTTTGTGTTTTTAGCAGAGACGGGGTTTCACCATATTGGCCAGGCTGGTCTCAAGCTCCTGGCCTCAGGTGATCCACCCGCCTTGGCCTCCCAAAGTGCTGGGATTACAGGCATGAGTCACCATGCCTAGCCCCATTTTTGTATTGAGTTGTCCGTTCTTGTCCTTAGAGTTTCATTGGAGTGCCTTATGTATTCTTGCCATGAGTCCATTATCATCTTATCTGTTTTACAAACATCTTGCCCTCCTTTGGCTTGCCTTTTCACCTAAATTTTTTTTTGCCTCTCATATTTACATATCTAATCTTCCTGAGACTGGTTTTTTTGTGTGCATGTATGATGTGAAGAAGGCTTTCATCTTCATTTTTTTTTTATATGGATGCCTGATTTTTCCGGGATCTTTTGTTGGAAAGATGGTCTTTCCCCCACTTGTCTCAGTGCCATCATAAATCAAGTGACTGTACATGTGGGTTTGGTTCTGGTTCTCTGTTCTGTTTCAGTCACCTGGCCATTCTTCTACCAATACCACACTTTCTTAAGGACGCTAGTGTGTTAAACTCTTGGTATCTAGTAAAGCAAGTTCTCTCATATTGTTTTTTCTTTAAGATGGTCTTGGCTTTTCTTGGCTCTTTGCATTTCCATTTAAATCTTAGAATCAGCTTGTTAAGTTCCACAACAACAAATAATGTGATGGAATTTTGATCAGAGTTGTGGTGACTCTATAGGACAGTTTGCAATATTGAGTCTTCCAAACCAAGAACATGTTATATTGTCTCTACATTTATTTGTCTTCTCCAAAGTCCAATGGTAAACTTTTAGTTTATAGTTTTCTCATTAGAGCCCTTGTATGTTTTTACTTATGTATGGGTACTTTATATTTTTAAGCTCTTGTAAATACTGTCTTTTGTTTTTGTTTTCTTAATTTCATTTTCCATTAATTGCTGGTATTGAGAATTGTAATTTCGTATGTTGATTTTTATATCCACAGCCTTGTTAAATAGTGTCTCTTCCTTTCCAACGTTTGTCTTATATTTCTCTTCCTTGCTTTGCTGTACTAGCTAGTTCTTCCAGTACAACATGGAAAAGAAGTGGTGTGCATAGGCATTCTTGTCTTGACTCTGATTTTAAAGGGAAATCATTCACCATTTCAACATTGCATGATGTTTTTTGTAAGTATGTTGTGTTGTACATAGCCATGATCAGATTAAGGAAGTGTTTTACTGTTTCTATATTTCCAGGAGTTTTTCTTCTCCTTTTGATATTAAATTGTATCAAATATTGCCCTTTTGGAAAAGAGCCTCCTCCATCCCAGGGGGCTGTTCTAGAGTAGCTGGAGACCTGAGGTGCCAGGTTATCCCCTCTCCAGTTTCCACCCCACCACCCTAGTCTGTGACCTGGTACAGCCCCCTGCCCAGCAGACCTGTTCCTCAGCCCTGGGCCATGTTTATTCCATAGCTGTGGGCTGGGGCTGAGGGATAGGGCAGAGCCTCAGAGCTGGTGAGGGGACAGGTATCTCTAGTCATCCTAAGACTCTTGGCCCCAGAACCACAGAGTACAGACCTTCTTGCCAAGCACTTCTTGCACCACCAACGTGGACTTGTATAGCTTACTGCTCCTATAGGTAGCAGGTTAGGAATGGCCCTGGGCAGGATGTCCAGGCTCTCTGGGCAGTGCAGGGGACTCTGGGAGGGGCTGTAACTGGCAGTGAAGAAAACCTGAAAGGTAATGGAGGTTGGGGGTGCATTGGTGGGTCACACCTCCAGCAGCCCACTGTTTGGAGAGACCTTGAAGGTCACCGTGTCTTTGGCCAGCTCCAAGAGGAAGGGAGGACAAACATGAGCACAGGTGGCCCCATGTACCACCGCAGGAAGACTTCACCCATTCACCCACCCCCAGGCTTGCCTGCATCTCAGGTCTGCACCTCTGGTCTTGCTTAGCACCACAGGGCAACTCTGGGATCACATGGGAATGGGGGACTGGCTTCTCTGCAGGAATTCCAAATGGTGCCAGCCCTGGGGAGCCACCTCACTGGGACATGATACATGAGCTCCACTATGGTTTAAACATTTGTCTCTTCCAAAACTCATGGTGAAATTAAATCTCCAATGTGGTGGTATTGAGAGCTGGGCTTTTAAGAGATGATTAGATCATGGAGGCTCTGCCCTCATGAGTAAATTAATCCATTCATGGATTAATGGATTAACAGGTTATTTTGGGAGTGGGAATGCTGGCTTTATAAGAAGAGGAAGAGAGACCTGAGCTAGAACGCTTTTCTCCCTCACCATGCGATGCCCTGTGTCTGCTCAGGCAAACAGCCCCCACCAGCAAGAAGGCCCTCACCAAATGCAGCCCCTCAGCCTTGGACTGCTCATTCTCCATAACTGTAAGAAACAAATTATTTTTTAAATAAATTACTCACTTTCAGGTATTCTAAGCAACAGAAAATGGACTAAGACTAGACCCTTCCTGGGGCGTCATCTTCTCTCCATTTTCTGTGGCCCAGTAACTTCGGCAGCTGCTCAGGTGCATCAGGTAGACCTCCCAGACTCGTTGCTGGCTCACAAAGCAGGTCCTAAAGTCCACCGAGCTGGTGGAGAGCTGCAGCTCAGGCACGGTCACTATGGCCTGCAGGAGCAGCACCTGTGGGGGACCAGGAAACCTTGTCCACTCTGGGTGGGCTCTGAGCCAAGGCCTCTGGGACACAGGGAACCCTGCTGACCCCAAGTGCTGATGCTCTTGAAGAGAACAGGGGAAGTGCCCAACAGGTGGCAGGGGGCTGGTGCTACCTTTAAAGGCCAGGGCTGCTGGTGGGAGTCTGTGCAGGGAAAGGGCCAGGATGATGTGCCATCTACTCCCCCTGCCATCCCTGCCTCCCTCACTCCCCACAACCTCTGCTCCCTGCTCCCTGGTCAATTGAGCTGCCCTCCTCTTCCTCCTTTCTCCTCCATGGGGCCCACAGGGCTCAGCCTTCAGCTCCTCTCAGGCCCTGAGCCACCTGGCCCCATCCCTCAGCCTCATGCCTTAGCTGTGCCCTGCCTCTTCTAGCTCCTGGCAGTCCCTACCTCACACTCAGGCACCTCAGGCATGCACAACCTCATCACCTCAGCCCCAGCTTCTCAGCCCTAGCAGCTGCCTAGGTGCCAGGCTGGAGAGCCCGAGCTCCATTGCTCAGCCTCTTGCTTCTGACCTCTCTGGAGTCCTTCTGGAAAAGTACCCACATGTAACTGTTGCATCTTGAGATCTGTTGTTTCAAAAAGTTCCAGAAAGAAGCTCAGCCCCTGGAGAAAAACAAAAATCACTTGGATCCAGAGATACTTGAGTTGGAGATGAATTTTGATGAACGCTCCTCATTATCATACTAAAAACACCACCCACCCAGAGGGGAGCTTATTTGCCATTTTCTATACATGCTATGTATGTAGAAGCATGATCGGTGACTGCACCTGCACTGCCTTTACATACAATGACTCAGCTAACCTACCTAATAAAAGCCCTGTTTTCACCATTATTTGGGGAGGCATTGCTCTTGGGTGATATCCCTGGCATCCTCCTTAATTGTTGCAAGTAATAAAGTCCCCTTGTTAAACCCTCCTTGATTGTGGTCATTGGACTGTCACCTGCCAAGTGACCAAACCCATCCATTGTGTTACAGTCCAATGGGTTATTCTTGACCACTGCACAGAAAAGCCAATATATCAAGACAGGAGATTGCAGCAGAGAAAGAGTTTAATTATTGCAAGATGGCCAAGCAGAAGGATGGGAGATATTTCTCAAATCTGCCTCCCTAAGAGCTCAGAGGCTAGGGCTTTAAAGCATAATAAGGCTGGCAGGGGGATAGAGAATGGGTCCTACTGATTGGTTGGGGATGAAACCATAAGAGTGTCCAAACTGTCTTCACATGCTGAGTCATTTTCTGGGTTGGGGGTCATAGGACTCGTTGAGTCAGCTCCTTGGTATTAGTCATGGGTCTAGGTGGTGTCATTTGGTCTGCCTGAATGCAAAAGTCAGAAAAATATCTCAAAGACCAATCTTAGGTTTTAACAATAGTGATATTATCTATAGGAGCAATTGAGGAAGTTATAAATCTTGTGGCCTCCAGCTATGTGACTCCTGAGCAGTAAGCAAACTAGGGAACAATGGCTGGCTATCACTTTACTATGCTTAGAGTTTAGCAGGATTCAGACCCCTACCATAATTCTAACCCTGTGGTCTTTCATTAGTTTTACAAAGGTGGATTTGGTCCCCAAACAAGGAGGGGGTTAGTTTTGAGAAGGGGCTATTATCGTCCTTGCTTTAAAGTTAAACTATAAGGCCAGGCACAGTGGCTTACTTGTAATCCCAGCATTTTGGGAGGCTGAGGCAGGAAAATGGCATGAACCTGGGAGGCGGAGCTTGCAGTGAGCCAAGGTCCTGCCACTGCACTCCAGCCTGGGTGACAGAGCGAGACTCCATCTCCAAAAAAAAAAAAAAAAAAAAAAAGAAAAACTATGTTCCTCTCATAGTTAGCTTGGCCTATGCCCAGGAATGAACGAGGACAGTTAGCCTGTGAGGTTACAACCAAGATGGAGTCAGCTTTGTTAGATTTCTCTCACTGTCATAATCTTCATAAAGGTCATTTCAGCTGTGTTGCCAACACTCCCCTAGGCCACTCCTTCACACTCCTCATCTGCAGCCCCACCTTAGCTTCCACACCACAGCCTAGTGACCTTCTGGCCTATGGTGCTCATTTCTTACAACTGTCTCAGGTACTCTCACTGTTTCCACCCATCAGGCGTTCCCTCAGCCTATCAATGCGTTTCCCTTCTCCTTTGATTAAAGAGTATACAGGCTTCACATGCCACCTCCTCAGGGAGTCTTCCCTGATTTCCCACACTCTGGCCCCTCACCCAGCTTTGGATTCATGAGGTAGGTCAGGGTGGATGGCCCTCATCTGTCTGCACACAGGGCCTCTTCTAGGGGAGACTGAGCCCCAGGACAGGGGCAGGGGCTCCTTATTTCTGAGGGCCCTGCCAGGTCTTTCCTTCTCTGGCCCCAGCAGAACAGAAACCAGCCCGCTTTGGCCCTCCTCTCCATATGGGTGGGCCTTGGGCGGGCCTGAGTGGTCTGGTTGGTGTGCTCCAGGAGCAGGTTCTGAGTAAACACCATCTCTCTCTCTCCACTCGTGCTCTGCTGAATGTCCACCCCAGGCAGCATCTGGTTGGCTGGGAGCTTCTGATAGGAGAGCAGCTCCAGGGAGAGCGAGAAGGATACGTTCACCTGAGCAGATGTGGACATGGTGTCAACTCTGGCTGCAGAGGGCAGGTGGTCGCTTCCTTACCTGGAGCTCCATCCTCCTTCCCTCCCAAGCTCAGCCTTGCCCAGCCAACAGCCCAGCAGCTCCCCAACCTGGTGCTTTCATTCCACAAGTGATGCTCGGCACCTACTCTGCCCAGCGCCCTGCTAGTGCCAGGGATGAGCAGCACATGCCCTCAGGGATCACAAACTAGAGGAGAAGGGACATGAACAAACCACACTACCATCTCGAATGCCCAGGGCTCTGGGTGGGCTCAGAGGTCCCCATGCTGAGGACAGCGAGGAGCCTCTGACTGGTTTTAAGTAGGTGCACATCCAAGTCAGCTTTGCCTTGTACTGTGGTCCCTGGCTCTGTGGAGAGGGGGGCTACAGAAGCACACATAGGTATGAGGTTGCCAGAATGGAGGCTAAGATTGTGATTGAGGCTGGACAGGATGGAGCTTGGACTCCTGGCTCCCAGACACAGGCCTGCAGATCTGGCTCAACAGTTTTACCCAAGGCACGTGTTGGAAATACAGGGTTAAGGGCAAGTCAGTTAAACCCTGTATTAAGACCTTAGATTTGACTGTGCCTCCAGGGCCCTTTCAACTAAACTGTGATAGTTTAATAGAAGCTTCTGTGGTATTGTTCTATATCAATGTTGTTTAATATGGTAGCCACTAGCCACATGTGGCTATTGAACACTTAAAATGTGGATAATATGACTGAGGAGTTGAATTTTAAAATTTATTTAGATTAAGTTTAATTTAAATGGCCACATGTGGCTAGTGGCTACTGTAATGCAGGGTCCCACCCGGACATAGTGAATCAGAAACTCTAGAGTGGGGCCTGGAAATCTGTGTTTTAACAAGGTGATCCTTATAAGGCCCAAGTTTGAGACTCACTAAGTTAGAGTTTAATAACAAGGAGATAAACGTAACACCTCCACAAGATTTGGAGATTTTGAAATATTTCTAAGCAATGCTGGGTCTAAGAGGAAATCGCTATAGAAATTAGAAAATAATTAGAACTGAATGATAACAAAATGATTGTGTACCAAATTTGTGGATTACAGCTAAAACAATACTAAGAAGGCAAACTTAGTCTTAATGATTATATTAACAAAGAAAAAAGCTGAAAATTAATGAGCTAGGTATTTTAGTTTAAGAAGTTAGAATAGCTAAATATGCTCATCAAACATGTAAAAAATGAAATGATAAAGATAAGTGCAGAGATCAGTGAAATAGAAAACAAAAATGTAATACAGGAGATAAAGAAGGCCAAAAGTTAATTACTTGAGAAGATTAATTATATGCACCTGCCAATATTAATTCTTTTTAAAAAGTGAGAAGGTACAAATGAATAATATTAGCAATTAAAAGGGAAAGTGGTTCCTCAAAATGTCAAACATAATTACTGTATGGTCCAGCAATTCCACTCCTAGGTATATACCCAAGAGAAATAAAAACCGATGTCCACACAAAAACTTGTACATGAATGTTCATAGCAGCATTATTCACAATAGCAAAAAATTAAAACATCTCAAATGTTCATCAACTGATGAATAGATAAATAAAATGTGCTATATCCATACAATAGAATATTTTTGGCAAAGAAAAGGAAACACATACTAACACATTCTGTAATATGGATGAATCTTGAAAGCATTATGTTAAGTTAAATGTACCAACCACAAAAGACCACATATTGTATGATTCCATTTATTTGAAATGCCCAGAATAGGCAAATCCATAGAGATAGAAAGTAGATTAATGGTTCCCAGGTACTGGGGTTTGGTAATAATAAGAATGACGCTATGGGGTATGGAGATTCTTTTGGGGGTGATGAATATGTTCTAAAATTGGTTGTGATGATAGTTGCACAATTCTGTGAATACACCAAAAATAATTGAATTGTATATGCTATAAATAGGTTAATTATGCGGCATGTGACATATGTCAATAAGGATATTAGTTTTGTTGTTTTGTTTTGTTTGTGAGACAGGGTCTTGCCCTAAAGTGCACTGGCATGATCACAGCTCACTGTAGCCTCAACCTCCTGGGTTCAGGCGAAGTCCTGTCTCCTCGGCCTCCCAAAGCTGGGACTACAGGCACACACCATCAGACCTAGTTAATTTAACATTTTTTTTTTCGGTAGAGACAGGGTTTCCCTATGGTGCCCAGGCTGGTCTCTAACTCCTGGACTCAAGTGGTTCTCCTGTTTTGGCCTCCTGAAGTGCTGGGATTATAGTCTTGAGCCACCACACCTGGCCTGGACGTTAGTTTTAAATAAAGAGTAGGAGTCAGAGGGTGGAGAAGCGGAGAGTAAGGTATTCTCTCTGCAATAGTGTAGGAGTGCAAATTGTGCAACATTTCTAGATAGGACTTTGGAAATATGTTTGAATAGTTAAGATTTGTTTACCCTTTGACCCATAATCCTCTTTTGACTATTTACCTGAATAATTACCCAAATATAAAAATATGCATGTACAAGGGTGTTCATTATTGCTTTGTTACAGTAAAAATAAAGAAAAATTGAAAGTAACTCTGTCATTGCTAGGAGGCACTATTGTTTAGATGATATAATCAGTATGATTTATGAGAAAGCTCCATATTTACTGACATGAAAAGATGTCCATGGCTGAGCACAGTGGCTCATGCCTGTAATCCCAGCACTTTGGGGGCTAAGGTGGAAGGATCGCTTGAACTTAGAAGTTCAAGGCTGCAGTGAGCTACGATTGCACCACTGCACTCTGGCCTGGGCAACAGAGTGAGACCCTATCTGTAAAAAAAGGAAAAAAAAAAAACAGAAAAAGAAAAAAGAAAAAAAAAAGGTGTCCATGACATAATGGAAGAAAGCAGTTTAGCTGAACCTCACATGTGATGTATGTATACCATTTATGTAAAATTCAGACATTTATTTTTACATAGAGGGATGTTCAGAATTATGTTCATCAAAATGTTGACTGATTTCTACCAGATAGTTTCATGAAAATATTTAAATGTGTTCTTACTTGTATTTTAAGGTAGCGTTGGGATTTTAAAAAATATGTATGCATCATGTTTACAAACACATTAAAGCTATTCCCAAAGAGGGGAAATAAAAAAAAAAATGAAAGAGGACAAGTCCCATCTACCTGAGAGACTGAGGCAGGAAGATCACTTGAGCCCACAAGTTCGAGGTTACAGTGAGCTATGATGGTGCCACTACACTCCAGCTTGGGTGACAGAACAAGACCGAAAAAAAAAAAAAGGGCAAAAGGGCAAGTTCTATATAATCCAACTTTACAGAGATTTTTCTGGAGCAAGACTCCATCTCCGAAAAAAAAAAAAGAGGAAGTACTTCTAATTTATAAGGCTTGCAAAGCCTTGAATAAAAGACACACACAGATTAGGTCAGTTTAATAAAGGAAAAATAGATGTTAATCTCACTCAAGAACATAATTATAAAAATCCTAAGCAACATATTATAAATCAAATCCAGAAAAATATTTAAAAATAAAAATACATTTTGACAGCCTGGCCAACATAGCAAAACTCTGTCTCTAGTAAAAGTACAAGGCTGGGCATGGTGGCTCATGCCTATAATCTCAGCACTTTGGGAGGCTGAGGCGGGTGGATCACTTGAGGCCAGGAGTTCCAGACCAGCCTGGCTAACATGGTGAAACACCATCTCTACTAAAAATACAAAAATTAGCCAGGTGTGGTGTCACAAGCCTGTAATCCCAGCTACTCGGGAGGCTGAGGCAGGAGAATAGCCTGAACCCAGGAGGCGGAGGTTGCAGTGAGCAGAGATCATGCCACTACACTCCAGCTTGGGCGACAGAGCGAGACTCTTTCTCAAACAACAACAACAACAACAACAACAAAATAGTGGACAGGCACGGTGGCTCACACCTGTAATCCCAGCACTTTGGGAGGCCAAGGCGGGTGGATCACCTAAGGTCAGGAGTTTGAGACCAGCCTGGCCAATATGGCGAAACCCCATCTCTACTAAAAATACAAAAAATTAGCCAGGCGTGGTGGTGGGTGCCTGTAATCCCAGCTACTCGGGAGGCTGAGGCAGGAGAATCACTTGAACCTGGGAGGTGGAGGTTGCAGCTAGTGTCACTGCCCTCCACCTGGGTGACACAGTGAGACCCGGTCTCAAAATAAATAAATAAATAAATAAATAAATAAATAAAAGTTATTCCTAAGCACTGGTAATGTGCAAAATATTTATTAAAAAAAATACATTTTGAAAGAAAAACACGTGTGACCAGATTGAGTTTCTTCTTGTAATACAAGGTTAGTTTAATGTTATAAAATAGATTAATATATTTAATCATATTAATACCTTTAAATTTATCATTTAAAATTCAACATACATTAATTTTTTCATGTCTTGGCAAAAACTCAAGATGGGAAAGAATTTCCTTAACCTAATAAAGGGCATCTATATAAAAATGATTACACTTAAAACAGCAAAGATTATACTTCATGTTAAGATGTTGAAAGCATTTCCTTTGAGATCAGGTACTGTTCCCTCACTACTTCTGTTCTGCAAGTAGTAGACATCGAAGCTGGTGGAGTAACACAAGAAAAAGAAATAAGAGAAATAGAGTATAAGGGTCAGGCAGGAAGTTAAAGTATAATTATAATTGCAGAAAACGTGATGGTCTCTGCAGAAAATATGTAAAACTCTATGCATAAATAAAATAAACGATAGACTTAGCTAGTCTCCAGGAAGGTTTTCAGTCTGAATTCACACACCACTTGTGAAGTTCGTTGGAGCATGTTAGCCAAGGCGGCAACACTCCTTTTTCATGTCCAGGCCTAACTGATGCCCAGACTAAGGAGCTGGTCTTTCACCCGGGGATAATACCAAGCAGTGTTCTTATTAGGAAATCTCCAGGAGAGCATGGAATGTAACAAGAGGTCCCCATATTTCAAGGCACAAAGTGAAGATCTTGTAAGGGTTACAAAACTTCACTGAGATGTTAAGAGCTCAACTTAAATAAAGCTGTTAAAGAGACATAAAAGGTCTTCAGTGAAGAAAGGTGGTCAGAGATGACTCCTGTGAAACACAGAACCCGGAGGACCCCTTGACCCCTGCAACTGGGAGGGTAGATGGGTGATGCCCAGTTTCGCATCTTCCTCTCCTTCATGTTTCCACATTCAGTCTCCAAGACCTGTCAAGTCTTCCTCCCAATATATCTGTTGGTTCTGATCTCTTCTTCTGTCACTGAACTCCCTGGTTCAGACCACTATCACCTCCCACCCACAACAGTTTCACAACTCCTGTCACTGCCTTGTTTCTGCCCCTTCTTCCCCCATTCAGAGTGATCTTCCAAAAACAAATCTGAACACTATAAACCATGAAGTGGCCTCGGGGAAAAAAAGCCAAAAAATGTTTTTTAATAAATAAGTTCCCAGTTACAAACAAACAAACATGACCTGACTGGTCACTCCCTAGCTCAAGTCTCTCAATAGCATCCTATTGTCCTCAGCTGCTGACACCCCATCTGAGGAAGGGGCGATGACTCTGCCATTCATCTCTCTAGCCCAGCCCTAGCACAGAAATTGGCACATAATTGGTTGCTGCATAATGTTTGTTGCATGCATAAATGTGGGTGAGTATTGATGCCCATAGGTTTGTTGTGAGGATGTGGGGAATTTGATGCCTTCCACATTTTTCTGAGAAGGAGGAGGCAATTCTGCTGAGTATGACCAGCAAGCATGTTGGACAGGAGCCTGAGGACTGTGGTGAAGGCTGGACAGAGCCGCAGTGGAGGAAGGGAGAAGCAGCTGAGCAGGGTGCACTAGCCCTAAGCCCTGGGTAGGACTGGAGGCCAGGAGTGTGTGCAATTTTCTTTAGCATTATCCACTAGTGTGGGCTACAAAAGGGAAACCTGGCTGAATTGATGCCAAGTTAGGGTTTTTCCACTGCCTGTAAAGCACCAGGAGTTGAGTGTGATGTTAAGAGGTGGTTAAAGTGACGGGCTGGTTAGAAAAGGAAGTAGCGCCAAAAGGAGTGAGGTGAGAAAACACAAAACAGGTCTTGATCGGGTCTCAGAGCTCATGCAGTAGGGTAGGGAGGTGGAAGGGTAGGCGCAGCATGGGGCAAAGGACGCTATGCTTCAGAGGTAGGGCAGTGATGGTAAGATCCAGGAGCGAAGGGCTAAAGTAGGGACAAGACAAAGGCAAATGAGCTGCTGACATCAAGGCGCTATATTTCCATGGATGGGATTATGAAGTTCCACATCTTGATGCTTCAGAACATATTCCAGATGAAGAGCTGAAGGAAGCATCCTCATGTCACATTGGATGCAGGGCCGTGTGGAGTGGATGGGAAGTGTGGAGCTGCCAGACTTCCCAGAGCCTTGGCAGGGCCTGGTGACCTGTGTCCTGGACACCTGAGGCCAGTGTCACTTTAGACTGGATTCTGCAACCCTGCAGGAGCCCGGCAGCTGTTTTTGCCTCCTCTAGAGACCTACATGGTAAAAGGGCCTAAGTGCCGTTAGGTCAGGGCTTGGGTTCAACATTGTGCATTACAGGTTTATTTTTATTAGTTTTTTTGTTATAGTTTTTGTTTTTGTTTCCTTCTAGAGGCTTGTATTTTTCTCTGGTTTCAAAGATCAGCTCTTGTAGTTATTTACTATTATTTCATTTTGGTGCTTTTACTGTTTTCTCATTGTTTCGCGTTTCTTGTCTTCTTCTTCTTTCTGCTTTCCTGCTTTTGTTTTTATTCCTCCTCCTCCTCCTCCTATTTCTCCTCCTCCTCCTCCTCCTTCTCCTCCTCTTCTTCTTCTTCGCTTTTTGATACAGGGTCTCAGGCTGGAGTGCAGTGGTGCAATCATAGCTCACTGCAGCTTCAACTTCCTGGACTCAAGCAATCCTCCTGCCTCAACCTCCCAAGTAGCTAGGACTACTGGCACATACTGCCACACCTAGTCAATTTTTGATTTTGGGTAGAGACAGGGTCTCATTGTGTTGCCCAGGTTGGTCTCAAACTCCTGGGTTCAAGAAATCCTCCCACCTTGGCCTCCCAAAGTGCTGGGATTACAAGCATGAGCCATCATGCTCAGTCTTGGTTTTGTTTTTTCTAACCTCCTGAATTATGGAGTGTATTAATTTCCTAGGTCTTCCATTTGAAAAGTACCACCAATTAGGTGGTTTAAAAAGGAAGTTGATTCTCTCATAGTTCTGGAGGTTAGAAGTCCCAAATCAGGCATCAGCAGGGCCATGCGCTCTCTGGAGGATCCTGGGGAAAGTCCTTCCTTGCCTCTTCCTGCTTCTGGTGGTTGCCAGCAATCCTTGGGGTTCCTTAGTTTGCAGATGCAAAACTCTAGTCTCTGCTTCCATCTTCACATGGCCTTCCCCCATGTGTCTGTGTCCAAATTTTCCTTTTCTTCTTTTTTTTTTTTTTTTTGTTTGAGACAGAGTTTCACTCTTGTTGCCCAGGCTGGAGTGCAATGGCAGGATCTCGGCTCACTGCAACCTCTGCCTCCCAGGTTCAAGCAATTCTCCTGTCTCAGCCTCCCGAGTAGCTGGGATTACAGGCGTGTGCCACCATGCTAATTTTGTATTTTTAGTAGAGGTGGGGTTTGTCCACGTTGGTGAGGCTGGTCTCAAACTCCCAACCTCAGGTGATCCACCCACCTCGGCCTCCCAAAGTGCTAGGGTTACAGGCGTGAGCCACCATGCCCAGCCAATTTTCCTCTTCTTATAAGGACACTGGTCATTGGATTGGAGCCCCCCAATCCAGTACGACATCATGTTAACTTGATTACATTTGCAAAGACCCTATTTCCAAGGAAGTCACACTCCCAGATACTGGGAGTTAGGACTTGAGCACATCTTTTTGGGATACACAGTTCTACTCACTACATGGGGTTAATTTACTTTCACTCTTTAATGAAAGCATTCAAGAATATATATTTACCTTTGAGGATATCTTAAAGGTTCTGATAAGGATGTTTTCATTTTCCTGCTTTCTAAGTAGTGTGTTGTATTATTATTGCCTCTTTGAGCCATTAATTATTTACGAGAATGATTTAAAGGCTCTAAGTAGCTTGAGATTCCTTCTATTATTATTATTTTGTTATTTTCTTTTTCTTTATTCTTTTAGTTCACAAAAATTCAATAATATAGAATACATTAAAATGCAAAAGTCATCCCCTAACCAATAGTTTCTAAATAGTGGATTTAGAAACTATTGGTTTCTAAATTTCTATTGTTATTGATAACTTGGAGTCTATCTTTGCAAACCATTCTTTCATGTATACAGAAGTACTTGGCTTAGGGACAGTGGGAGGGGGGTGAGGGATGAGGAATTACATAATGATAATGTACACTCTTCAGGTGATGATTACACTAAGAGCCCAGACTTGATCACCACTCAATACATTCATGTCACAAAACTGCACTTGTACACCTTCAATTTATTTTAAAAAACAAAACAAAACAAAAGAAGTGCTTGGCTGAATTATGTGCTTCAAATACTCATGGAGTGGGAGAAGAGCAGATCCCAAGAAGTGAATGCAGTAAAACCAGGAAAAAATGGAAGATAGTCACATCTAATTTTCCTAAACCAAATTTGCTCCTAAAATGAGTACAAATTAACAGCAGATATATTCACACTTTGGTGAAAATAAAAACTTTTCTCCTCAAAGCTCTTTGGAATCTGTTTGCTTAAATATCAAAGTCCATCAAACTTTTCTACAGATACAAATCCAAACTCAGCTTTTAAAAATTTTAACCTCAGCTGCATGAGTTACTTATTTAACTGGAGGTAGACCTACCCCCACCCTCAAACATTTGTCCTGCTATGGGTTGTATTTCGAAACATTTATTTTCACTTGTAAGAGCGTCCCACTGATCTTACAAAGAATTTTACTGACTCTGGTATAGAAAGGACAGAAGAAATATTCATTTCCAACATATCACAAAATGAAATCTTCTACATGTGTACATGTTATAGAATTTCAGATATATACAATCCATTAGTGAATCTGAATTATAATTGATTTGTCTAATTCATTCCCTAATTTCAGATTTTTTTATGATTTATTTTTATTTCATTTTTTAGAGGTGGGGTCTCACTATATTGTCCAGAGTGGCCTTGAACTCCTGGGTTCAAGCAATCCTCCCACATCTACCTCCCAAAGTACTGGGATTACAGGTATGAGCCACCATGCCTGCCCTCTGATTATTTTTAATTCAGTAATTTTATCTTTGTCTTGGAAGTAGAAGGGATAAAATTTAAGCTACTAATATACTGCCAACTTTTTACTTTTAAAATTACTCATTCTGGCCCGTCGTGGTGGCCCACGCCTGTTAACCCAGCACTTTGGGAGGCTGAAGTGGGTGGATCATTTGAGGTCAGGAGTTTGAGACCAGCCTGCCCAACATGGTGAAACTGCATCTCTACTAAAAATACAAAAATTAGCCGGGTGGTAGTGGTGTGCGCCTGTAATCCCAGCTACTCAGGAGGCTGAGGCAGGAGAATCACTTGAGCCTGGGAGGCGGAGGTTGCGGTGAGCCAAGATCATGCCACTGCACTCCAGTCTGGGCAATAGAGTGATGTCCTGTCTCAAAAAAATAAGTAAAAACAAATAAGATAAAATTACTCATTCTGAAAAATATATACAAGCCTGAGTGGTTTCAATAGTTATCAATATTAATGAATGCAGATTTAGGAATGTGTGAGCTAAAAACAACTAGCCTGCAATTAATAGAATAAAGCATAATAAAGAATTAACAGAATAAAGCATACTGGAATTTAAAAATAATGCATCTTTATGAAGAAAGCACATTTTCTTAAGGACCTTTGCCAATATAAAGTTCTTTGAGAAAAATTCATGTTTCACATGGCTACAAACCTCAAAGAAATGTTCTGATGTTGTTTCACTGGAGACCAGTGTATAAGAATTGGATTGATGTTTGTCCCTTTTTTCTTATTTTGCAATACGTTTTCATTATTATATTTACTAAATGAAAAGTTTTTTCTTTCTCTGAAAAGCTTACACCTAGTGCTTATCCTTGAATTCATTTTCACTGATTTCTGTTATGATGGTAATTTATTCAGCTGAAAAATGCCTAGATTCAAAGAAAATTCAATAATGCAAAATTCAAAGATCTTGCTAATAGAAAAAAATGTGGGCTAATGTCTTTGTAGAAAATATAGGATTATATATTTGTGGACTGAGGGTGGGGAAGCACTTCTTAAGATCAAATAACTTGGACAATAAGGCAAAAAATTGATGGATTTTATTATATTCAAATTAAAGATTTCCAGTCAACAAAAGGTTAGTTGGATCAAGTTAACAGATAAATGACATATTGGGAGAAGATAGTTGCAACATCTAAAATGAACAGGGGGTTTATATCTTGAAACATCCAGAAATTCCTACAAATCCACAAGAAAGAGACAAAAATATTCAACTGAGAAATGAGCAAAGGATAAGTATGGAATTTACTGAATGAGAAATCCTGAGTGGCCAATGAGTATATATGAAGAAATGCTCCAATTCATCAATAATGAGAAAAAACACAAATTACAACAGTAAGGGAAATCACTTCTCATCTATTAAACCGGCAAAAAATTAGAAGGATGGAAATGCCAAGTGCTAAATATAGGGGGTAGGGATGGGGTAGCCTCGTGCATTCCAGGCGGGAGCGTTGACTGGCACAGCCATTCTCAGGAGTACTCCAGCATTCTCTGGTCCAATCAGTCATGCACACATCATATAAATCCTACTCTCAGACATAAAGCCCAGAAACATTCTCTCACACAGGTCCATACGGCCATGGAGGAGGGGGATCCATGCAATGCTGTTTGCACTGAACTGGACTCCACCCAGGTGTCACTCACTGGGGGCCTGGATAATAAAATGTGGTGTTGGCTCACTAACGAATATGATCGAATATGATCAACTAGACCAGGGGTTCCCAAACACTCTCACTTCATGCACCAATGTCTTCACGGTGTTCCTAGGCCAAAAGAAATGGCTAACAGCTCTGGCTAGCCATTCTGTTCTGTTATTAAGTAGATGGTCCAAACAGCTTAATAGGTATTTATGTCCCAACACACTAGTACCTGTTTGAAGAAATTTATACACATACATTGGAGGAAAAAATAATATTTCATTCTTAACCAGAATTATTTACTGAGGGGATGTGATGTGTGTGCCTGTTGGGCACCGTGTGGCTTCTCAAATGTTGGGGTCAGATTGGACATGTGCCCTTATTTTGTTTCCCCTTGATTTTCATGCAGTATCTGCTTGTCACTATAACTGCTAAAAATACAGCTTCGCAAAAATAAGATGTCATGGAAAGGAATGTAGCAGTCTAATGCTGGAACTGTGAACTACCTCAAGTTAGTGGTTCACATGATGCCTGACAGATGTTTTGCATCACTGTGTTTCCCACCAAAATGGAAAGTATCCCAAAGCACCTCTATGGGTTCCCTGAAGCTACCCAGAGCACGTTGGTGCAGTTTGGGAACCACAGGATTAGATATATACGTGAATATTAACAAATCTTCAAAACGGTGCTGAATTTTAAAAGTACTTAAACTGTTAGGGGCTGAATGTTTGTGTCTCTCCAAAATTCACTGAAGTCCTAACCCCCAATGCGATGGTATTAGGAGATGGGGTCTTTGGGAGGTAATTAGATCTAGATTAGGTCAGGAGGGTGGGGACCTCATGATGAGATTATTAAATTTTAAGAAGAGGAAAAGATGAGAGAGCTTTCCCTCTCCCCACATGCATACTTGGAGATAAGGCTGTATGTGAGCATACATTAGGAAGGCTGCTGTCTACAAGCCAAGAAAAGAGCCCTCACCAGGAACTGAATTTGCTAGCCCCTTGATGTTAGAATTCCCAGCCTCCAGAACTGTGGGAAATAAATACCTGTCATTTAAGCCATCAATCTGTGGCAATTTGTGAAAGCAGCTCAGGCTAAAAAGCACAAAGTAAGGTCTATGGGCTTGCTCTTGCTGTTTCGATGACCTGCCCTCTTTACTGCTAAGCCTGAGGGAGAGGCTCCTAGGCAGCACTTCACCCTGTCAAAAGCCCTACCTCCCAGGAAGGTTCTAGTGCAGGAGTGTCCAATCTTTTCACTTCCCTGGGCCACACTGGGCCACACATAAAATACACCAATGATAGCTGATGAGCTAAAATAAAAATCCCCCCCAAAATCTTATTATTATTATTATTATTATACTTTAAGTTTTAGGGTACATGTGCACAATGTGCAGGTTAGTTACATATGTATACATGTGCCATGCTGGTGCGCTGACCCCACTAACTCGTCATCTAGCATTAGGTATATCTCCCAATGCTATCCCTCCCCCTTACCCCCACCCCACAACAGTCCCCAGAGTGTGATGTTCCCCTTCCTGTGTCCATGTGTTCTCATTGTTCAGTTCCCACCTATGAGTGAGAATATGCGGTGTTTGGTTTTTTGTTCTTGCCATAGTTTACTGAGAATGATGATTTCCAATTTCATCCATGTCCCTACAAAGGACATGAACTCATCATTTTTTATGGCTGCATAGTATTCCATGGTGTATATGTGCCACATTTTCTTAATCCAGTCTATCATTGTTGGACATTTGGGTTGGTTCCAAGTCTTTGCTATTGTGAATAATGCCGCAATAAACATACGTGTGCATGTGTCTTTATAGCAGCATGATTTATAGTCCTTTGGGTATATACCCAGTAATGGGATGGCTGGGTCAAATGGTATTTCTAGTTCTAGATCCCTGAGGAATCGCCACACTGACTTCCACAATGGTTGAACTAGTTTACAGTCCCACCAACAGTGTAAAAGTGTTCCTATTTCTCCACATCCTCTCCAGCACCTGTTGTTTCCTGACTTTTTAATGATTGCCATTCTAACTGGTGTGAGATGATATCTCATTGTGGTTTTGATTTGCATTTCTCTGATGACCAGTGATGGTAAGCATTTTTACATGTGTCTTTTGGCTGCATAAATGTCTTCTTTTGAGAAGTGTCTGTTCATGTCCTTTGCCCACTTTTTGATGGGGTTGTTTTTTTCTTGTAAATTTGTTTGAGTTCATTGTAGATTCTGGATATTAGCCCTTTGTCAGATGAGTAGGTTGCGAAAATTTTCTCCCATTTTGTAGGTTGCCCGTTCACTCTGATGGCAGTTTCTTTTGCTGTGCAGAAGCTCTTTAGTTTAATTAGATCCCATTTGTCAATTTTGGCTTTTGTTGCCATTGCTTTTGGTGTTTTAGACATGAAGTCCTTGCCCATGCCTATGTCCTGAATGGTAATGCCTAGGTTTTCTCCTAGGGTTTTTATGGTTTTAGGTCTAACGTTTAAGTCTTTAATCCATCTTGAATTAATTTTTGTATAAGGTATAAGGAAAGGATCCAGTTTCAGCTTTCTACATATGGCTAGCCAGTTTTCCCAGCACCATTTATTAAATAGGGAATCCTTTCCCCATTGCTTGTTTTTCTCAGGTTTGTCAAAGATCAGATAGTTGTAGATATGTGGCGTTATTTCTGAGCACTCTGTTCTGTTCCATTGATCTATATCTCTGTTTTGGTACCAGTACCATGCTGTTTTGGTTACTGTAGCCTTGTAGTATAGTTTGAAGTCAGGTAGTGTGATGCCTGCAGCTTTGTTCTTTTGGCTTAGGATTGACTTGGCGATGTGGGCTCTTTTTTGGTTCCATATGAACTTTAAAGTAGTATTTTCCAATTCTGTGAAGAAAGTCATTGGTAGCTTGATGGGGATGGCATTGAATCTATAAATTACCTTGGGTAGTATGGCCATTTTCACGATATTGATTCTTCCTACCCATGAGCATGGAATGTTCTTCCATTTGTTTGTATCCTCTTTTATTTCCTTGAGCAGTGGTTTGTAGTTCTCCTTGCAGAGGTCCTTCACGTCCCTTGTAAGTTGAATTCCTAGGTATTTTATTCTCTTTGAAGCAATTGTGAATGGGAGTTCACTCATGATTTGGCTCTCTGTCTGTTGTTGGTGTATAAGAATGCTTGTGATTTTTGTACATTGATTTTGTATCCTGAGACTTTGCCAAAGTTGCTTATCAGCTTAAGGAGATTTTGGGCTGAGACAATACTGGCAAACCGAATCCAGCAGCACATCAAAAAGCTTATCCACCATGATCAAGTGGGCTTCATCCCTGGGATGCAAGGCTGGTTCAATATACGCAAATCAATAAATGTAATCCAGCATATAAACAGAAGCAAAGACAAAAACCACGTGATTATCTCAATAGATGCAGAAAAGGCCTTTGACAAAATTCAACAACCCTTCATGCTAAAAACTCTCAATAAATTAGGTATTGATGGGACGTATTTCAAAATAATAAGAGCTATCTATGACAGACCCACAGCCAATATCATACTGAATGGGCAAATACTGGAAGCACTCCCTTTGAACACTGGCAGAAGACAGGGATGCCCTCTCTCACCACTCCTATTCAACATAGTGTTGGAAGTTCTGGCCAGGGCAATTAGGCAGGAGAAGGGTATTCAATTAGGAAAAGAGGAGGTCAAATTTTCCCTGTTTGCAGACGACATGATTGTATATCTAGAAAACCCCAAAATCTTATAATATTTTAAGAAAGTTTACTGATTTGTGTTGAGCTGTATTCAAAGCCATCCTGGGCCACATGCAGCCCATGGGCTGCAGGTTGGACAAGCTCGGTCTAGTGAATTCCACCATTACAGCTCTCTCATGATCTCTTTCTGTGTCTTTGATAGCCTTCACAGGTCCCTATGTGGGTTCATCTGTCCACTCTGAGCCCTTTCTGTGCAATCTAACCCACTCTTGTTGGGAGCTGACATCTGCTGTCAAAAGACAAAATTACAACAGATTTAGTTTAAAGATCCTAAATGGATTTTATCTGTGATTCTAGAATTGGGCAACACCTCATTCTGTACAAAAGAAGGAGTGTTCCAATGATCTGAGCAAAGGATGTATAACCGCCCGACAGGTTCACCTTGCCCACTGCCTAGACAGAGCCAATTTATCAAGACAGGGGGACTGCAATAGAGAATGAGTAATTCACACAGAGCCAGCTGTGTAGGAGACCAGAGTTTTATTATTACTCAAATCAGTCTCCCAGAGCATTTGGGAATCAGAGTTTTTAAGAATAATTTGGTGGGTGGGTGGAGGCCCGTGAGTTGGGAGTGCTGATTGGTTGGGTCAGAAATGAACTCATAGGAATTTGAAGCTATCTTCTTGTGCTGAGTCAGTTCCTGGGTGGGGGCCACAAAATCAGATGAGCCAGTTTATGGAGCTGGGTGGTACCAGCTGATCCATCAAGTGCAGGGTCTCTAAAATATCTCAAGCACTGATCTTAGGTTTTACAATAGTGATGTTATCCCCAGGAGCAATTTGGTGATGGTCAGAATCTTGTAGTCTCCAGCTGCATGACTCCTAAACCTTAACTTCTAATCTTGTGGCTAATTTGTTAGTCCTACAAAGGCAGTCTAGTCACAGGCAAGAAGGAGATTTGTTTTGGGAAAGGGCTGTTATCATCTTTGTTTTAAACTATAAAGTAAGTTCCTCCCAAAGTTAGTTCTGCCTACGCCCAGGAATAGGCAATGACAGCTTGGAGGCTAGAAGCAAGATGGAATTGGTTAAGTCAGATCTC
The DNA here is from genome assembly GCF_029281585.2 of Gorilla gorilla gorilla. Lineage (NCBI taxonomy): Eukaryota > Metazoa > Chordata > Mammalia > Primates > Hominidae > Gorilla > Gorilla gorilla. The sequence goes on from NC_086017.1 coordinate 48,245,036, forward strand.
TTTCGCTGTCTCAGTTATAATTTTGCAATGGCAGTTTCATTAGGCCACGTTAATTAACTTCTCTACACCTCAGTTTCTCACTCTGTAAAATGAAGATGGTAAGTTATACAAAGTTCAAAGTGAGTTTATACTGGTAGACATCAGAATAGTGATTGCCTTGGGAGTTTAGGAAGGGGTATATACATACATTTTTAAAAAGTCATTGGCCAGGCACGGTGACTCACGCCTGTAATCCCAGCACTTTGGGAGGCTGAGGCAGGTGGATCACATGAGGTCGGAGTTCAAGACCAGCCTGACCAACATGGTGAAACCCCATCTCTACTAAAAATACAAAATTAGAGCCGTACGCAGTGGCTCACGCTTGTAATCCCAGCACTTTGGGAGGACGAGGCAGGCGGAACACCTGAGGTTGGGAGTTCAAGAACAGCCTAACAAACATGGAGAAACCTCGTCTCTACTAAAAATACAAAATTAGCTGGGCGTGGTGGCGGATGCCTGTAATCTCAGCTACTCGGGAGGCTGAGGCAGGAGAATCACTTGAACCCAGAAGGCAGAGGTTTCGATGAGCCGAGATCACGCCATTGCACTCCAGACTGGGCAACAAGAGTGAAACTCCGTTTCAAAAAGAAAAAAAAATTAGCTGGGTGTGGTGGTGTGCGCCTGTAATCCCAGCTACATGGGAGGCTGAGGCAGAAGAATCAGTTGAACCAGGGAGGTGGAGGTTGCAGTGAGCGGAGATCACGCCACTGCACTCCAGCCTGGGTGACAGGAGTGAAACTCAAAAAAAAAAAAAAAAAAGTCATCAAGCAGTTAAGATTAGATTAAAATGCAGTAATCCAATCTTAATTAGATTAGATACTTAGATACCTTTATTTAAAATTTTTTAAAAGTGGAGATAATAGTACCTACTTCCCAGCATCATTGTGAGGATTAAATGTGCTCAGCAGGTCGCATAATTGTTTCTGATCTAGCTAGTATCCAGTATTTGTCTATTGTCACAGGTGGTGACTGCTGGAGGGGCTGAGTCCCCAATAAGCTGTGAATGTCTTGGAGGACAAGTATGTTGGCCCCTTCTTGTTCCAGCAGTGAAGAGGATCCCATGTAGACTCCAAGCAGCTCAAGTTCAGCAAGGAGACAGACCATTGCAAGTGCATGAAAAGGGCACTGGTGGGCTGGGAAGTTCGTAGGAGGAGCCTCTCACATGCTGGGTTTGGGGAGGAATTTTGGAAAGCAGTCAGTCTTAGGGACGGGAAGGATGTAGCTGGTGGGACAGGCGCCCTCAGCTCCATGAATAAAGGGAGTGGGTCTGACTCTGGTTCTCATTCCCCTTTACCATGCCTGGCACACATTAGACCATCAATACCAATTGACTCCAGGAATGAGTGTCTCCCCGTGGGGGCATCAGGAGCGCTGAGTTTAAATACACAGGTGGGATGTGACACACTGGGAACCATTCAGATTTGCTGGATCTGGACAGGGCTTGTCAGGACTCAGTGCTTCCAACCCCAGGGCCCATTTCCCTGTGGCCCCTGAGTCACCACCATGGGTGGACAGCTGCTCCAGTGCCAAGATACAGCCACAGAGGACTGCAGGCCCAGGGCCTCCAGAAGGACAGGCAGGCTCCCTCTGAAAGACAAGCCGGCTTATAGCTGAAACCTCTGGTCCAGGCGTCCTCTAAGGGAAGCCAGGCTGTGTCAGGGCACGGCCCATGAAGACATAAGATGAAGATGGGGAGGACCAGAGGGGGTGCGCTTCGAAGGAAAGCGGGCTGCGTGGGGGCACCGTCGATTGCACAGGACGCGGTCCCGGCTCGCGTAGCCCCGCAGGCGGCGCCAGAGCGCAAGCCCGCCTCGTGACTCCGGTCCACAGTCCGGGCGGGCGGAGCTAGGGGCGGGCCCCTGCGTCTCTGGGCGCCGGAGCGCGGCGACTATCACGCCGCGTGGCGGACGGACGGACTGACGGACGCGCAGCCTTACCCGAAGGGCCATGGCGGAGCACGCCCCTCGCCGCTGCTGCCTGGGCTGGGACTTCAGCACGCAGCAGGTACAGTCGCCTGGCCGCAGGGCCACGGGGCCGCCTCCTCCGCTTCGGTGGGGGTAGGGGGCGGGCTGTCACGCGGACGCGGGAAAACATGGGCCCGGCCGCGGGCGCGCCTACCTCTCGGGCTTCCCGGGGCCCCCGCGCCCCTGCCCTGCGCGCGGCCGTGGGGCGCCGGTGCCCTCGCCCGGAGATGCCCTGCCAATGCCACCCGCTCGCAAGATGCGGCCTCGACCCCGCCTGGACCCAGCTACCCCAGGAAACTGCAGGCGCTCCTCGGCAGGACCCCCGGTGCCCAGAGGGGCCGGAGGACTCGGCGGGTTCCTGCGCTGTTCTGGGCACCCAGTGACGGGGATCCGAAGGAAGTCAGCTACTGTAAGGCAGGGGAACAGACAGGCGGGTAGCCCTGCGCACATGCACAACCAGTGACCTGGAAGCAGATTATAGCCCAAAACCTTTTTTTAAAAATTGAAATGGGCCAGGCCTGGTGGCTCTTGCCTGTAATCCCAGCACTTTGGGAAGCCGAGGCGGGTGGATCGCTTGAGCCCAGGAGTTCGAGACCAGCCTGGGCAATATGGAGAAACCCCGGTCTCTACCAGAAAATACAAAAATTAGCCGAGCATGGTGGCGCACACCTGTAGTCCCAGTTTCTCTGGAGGCTGAAGCGGATCGCTTGAGCCCAGGAGGTGGAGATTGCAGTGAGCTAAGATGGCGTCACCGCTCTCCAGCCTGGGCGACAGAACGGGACTCTGTCTCAAAAAAAAAAAAAAAAAAAAAAAAAGTGAAATGCATAGTGTACAAATGGACTTTACCCTGTGACCGCCCTTCGTTGACACCAGCTTGCCTGGTCTGCGCACCCACGACTGCTGGCCAGAGGAGCAGTGTGCTGCTGCCAACGCCCCGCAGACAGGCAAGCAAATCAAAATTTGCCTTCAAAGAGGGCATGGGGTGACCGGGGGCACCTTTTCCTTTAAAGTACTTGGGAAATATACACAGTTGCAGTCAAACCCCTCTTCTCGAATGGGTCAAGGGAGGCAGGCCTCTGGCCAGTCCTTGGGGGGAAAGTCCTGTGGGACTCTGGATGACTCGAGTTGCCTTGCTGGACCTCAGTTTTCCCATCTGTCCAGGAAAGGAGTTATACTCCCAAGCTTGGAGATTGCTTCAGTGGGACATTAATGTCTCTGGACCACAATCATGGCCTGTGAGAATAGCCCATGGCCTTGCCTGGTCTCAGGCCTCTGCAGACATGGATCCCCAGAGATGCCTCCAAACCTTGCTTCCCATTCCTTCCTCTCTGGCACTTTCTCCCGCCTCCTTGTCAGGTGCACGAACCAACTCATCTGTGAACATCTTCCTCTAGAGGGTCTTGGCTTTGGCTATTTGGGGAACAAAGATTCCTTGAGACATGTGGGTGTTCCTACTTAGCCTCAGTTTCTTCATTTTACTAAATCTTTGAGTGTCACCCCAGATGAGTCCTCTGTTACCACGATTACGGTGAGGCAGCCCTGCCTTCAAGGAGGTCTCTCGGTTGAACTGCTCCTAGGGTGTGGGGCCTCATCTGGTGATGTTAGTACCCCCTGGACCAGTGTAGAAGCTGAGGAAAATTCTTCACTTCATTTTTTAAAATGCCTTTCAGGTAAAGGTTGTTGCTGTTGATGCAGAGTTGAATGTCTTCTATGAGGAAAGTGTGCATTTTGACAGAGATCTTCCAGAATTTGGGTATGTACTTGATGTGCATGTGTGTGTGATGGGGGTGTTGGTTTTGGGGTCCTCCCGCAAACTTTTGTATTCGCAGACCGCACTGTTCAGGCTTTGCCAAATACAGGAGTGGTGGTCTCGGCAGACCTTTGAAGCATCTTTTTTCCCTATACCTAGAGTGCCATCTCCCCCATTTCTCCCTAATTCCATTCATCCATTCATGAAGTAAGCATCAGTTGAGACCTACTTTGTGCCAGGTGCTAGGACTTGATGGCGAAACAAAAAGAGAAAGCTCTCCCAGAGCTTCCCACTGAGTAGTGGAGACTGGTATCAAACAAAGAATCTCACAAAAGAGTGTTTCATTATAAACTCTGAGAAGGCCTCTGAAAGAAAGGAACTCACTTCTCCAAGTGCTTATTGTAAAGGAATGTGACTCAGACTTGGGAGGGGAAGTCCCAGAGCGTCTCTAGGGAAGTGGTGCTTAAGCTAGAGATCAGAGTGAGTGAAGTTAGCCAAGCGATGGAAGGGAAGTTGGCCAGGTGATGGAAGAGCATTCCAGGCAGAAGGAACAACATGTGGGAGGGCCCTGTGGAAAGAAAGAGCATGGTTCATTCCTTCATGCAATTGAAGAAAGCCAATGATGCTGGGGAGCAGAGAGAGGCGGAGGCTGGTCAGAGCTCCATGGGCCATGGTATAGAGTTTGTCTTTATTCTAAAAGCTATGGTCAGCCACTAAGGGCCATAAGGGGTAGGGGTATGGGTGAGGTATGAATGACAGGTTGTATTTTTGTTTTGAAAAGATCTCCCTGGGGGCATTGGGAGAACAGATTCGGAGCATTGCTGGAATGGATGTGGGGAACTATTAAAGAGGTTTTTGCTGGTCATTCGGGTATGAAATGATGGATAGGAGAGAGCTGAGTAGTAAAATGGACAAGTCCTGTTACAAAATTGAATGTGAGATGTAAGGGTGGGATTTCTGGCTGTCCTTCAGAATGGATGTTGGACTGTGGGAAAGAATGAGTTTTGGAGAGAAAGATCATGAGTTCAGCTTGGGCTGCCATAACAAGGTACCATAGACTGGGTGGGTTAAAGAGCGGAAATTTATATTCTCACACATCTGGCCGTTAGGAGTCTAAAATCAAAGTGCTGGGAAGATTGGTCTCCTCTGGGACCTCTCTCCTTGGCTTGCAGGTGACCACTCTCTTGCTGTGTCTTCACATGGTGGTCACTCGGTGCAGGAGTGCTTGGTGTCTGTGTCATCTGTATCCTAATCTTCTTATAAGGACATGAGTCATACTGGATTAAGGCCCATTCTAATGACTTCATTTTAACTTAATTGCCTTTTTAAAGGCCCTGTCTCCAAATAATCACAATCCAAGGCCTCGGGGTTAGGATTTCAGCATATGAGTTTTGGGGGCAGAGGGGGCACAATTCAGTCCGTAACACTGTGGACTTGCTGGTTTTGAGGCACCCTCGTGAGGGCCTGGTAAAAGTGTCCTTCCCTGTCTGTTTTAGACACACTTCCTCTTTGAAGCCTTCCCAGCTGGCCCTTTGTGCACCTCTCATTACCCATCACATTGTGTTGCCAACTCTTTGCCCCCAGCTAATGCGGCCCCTTGGAGCCGAGGTTAGAAGCCATCTTGCTTTCTCACATTTTTTATTATTGCAGGCCTTGCATGTTTGCCTTTGGGTAGTTGGTATGTTTCAAGGAATTGGTCTTTTTAACTAAGCCATCAGATGTGTGGCCATAGTGTTGTTCATAATATTCCTTTATCCTCCTTATGACATCTGTGGGACCAGTAATGATGATCTCTTGCTGTTGGTCATTTCTGATATTGGTAATTTGTCTTCTCTCTTTTTTTCTTTGGTTATCCTGGCTAGAGGTTTATCAATTGTATTGATCTTTTCAAAGTTCAACTTTTGGTTTTGTTGATTTTCCCCTGTTGTTTTCTTCAAGCTGTGCTCTAATTTTTATTACTTAGTTTCTTCTGCTTGCTTTAGGTTTAAATTGCTCTTTTTCCCCTAGTTTCCTGAAGTGGAAACTTAGAGGATTGATTTAAGACCTTCTTTTCTAATATATGCATTTCATGCTATAAATTTCTCTGTAAGCACAAATGCTCTTTATGGGATGCCTTAGCAGCATCCCATACATTTTGATAAGTTATAGTTTCATTTTTTTCATTCAAAATATTTTTTAGTTCTCTTGAGACTTCTTTGACTCATAGGTTATTTAGAAGAATGTTTTTAGGCTGGGTACAGTGGCTCACACCTGTAATCCCAGCACTTTGGGAGGCTGAAGCAGGCAGAACACTTAAGGTCCCGAGTTTGAGACCAGCCCGGCCAACATGGTGAAACCCTGTTTCTACTAAAAATACAAAAAAATTAGCTGGACGTGGTGGCAGGCATGGTGACAGGCACCGTGTATGCTGCACGCCTGTAATCCTAGCTACCTGGGAGGCTGAGGCAGGAGAATTGCTTGAACTGTGGAGAGGGAGGTTTCGGTGAGCCAAGATCGCACCACTGCACTCCAGCCTGGACAACAGAGGGAGACCCTGTCTCAAAAAAAAAAAAAAAAAAAAAAGGAAGTATGGAAGTGTGTTGTTTAATCTCCAGATTTTCCAGTTTTCTGTTATTGATTTCTAGTTTAATTTCATTGTGGTCTGAGAACATACCCTATATGACTTCTAGTCTTTCAAAATTTTAAAATTTCCTCTCCCTCACTCTCTCTTCCATTTAATAAGTCAGTCCTCTCCACTGGACATTTAAAAAAAGGTGTCCATAACCAAAATATGGTATTGCTTTTTTCCATTATATTTTCAAGATATTTTAAACCAGATGCCTATAGATTTAGTTCATTCCTTCCCCATCACCTCAATTGCATTGTGGGTTTTCTTTTTACAACTTTATTAAGGTATAACTGATGTACAATACTGTGCATATTTGGAGTATACAGTTAAAAGCTTTAATATCTGTATTCTTTCATGAAACTATCACCAAAATAAGACAATGAGTATTTCCATGTCCTAAAAATTTCCTCCTGCCTCTTCGCAAGCCATGCCTCCTTCCCCATACCCCTACCCACTGGCAACCACTGGTGTGTTTTCTATCACTAGTTTGTGTTTTCTAGAATTTTGTATAGATGGAATCATAATTATGTATGCTTTTTTAAAACCTTTAAAATTTCACATCACAGTTTTGAGATTCATCCATGTTGCTACATGTGGCAATAGTTGGTTCCTATTATTGCCGAGTAGTATTTCATTGTATGATGTTGTATGGATGGACTACAATTGGTTTCACCTGATGAGGGATATTGGGGTTGTTTCTCTTTTCTGTTGTTATAAGCAAAGGGCTATGAGAGTCACATACAAGTCTTTTCGTGGACATATGATTTCATTTCTCTTGGAAATGACATACCAGGAGTACAGTGGCTGAGTTATATGGCAGGTATATGTTTAACTTCTTAAGGAATTCTCTTCCAAAGTGGTGATTTTAAGAAAAAATATTTTATATTGTTAACAGGCATTACATTGCACTTAATATGTAACTCAAATGAAAAGTATACAGTGAAAAGTCTTTTTTTTTCTTTTTTTCTTTCTTTTTTTGAGACAGAGTCTGGCTCTGTTGCCCAGGCTGGAGTGCAGTGGCGCGATCTCGGCTCACTGCAAGCTCTGCCTCCCAGGTTGTCCTCCATTAGGAAATGGTACATCTACACAATGGAATACTACACATCTGTAAAAAAGAACACAGAAGTTTTTATGTATTGACATGTAAACACAGCCACATTACTGTGGAGTAAAGCAAAGTACAGATCAGTGAGTATAGTATGCTTTCTCTTGTATGAAAGGAGGAAAATCAGAATATTCATACCTTCCTATATTTCCATGTAAAAACACTGGAAGGAGCCTGGCACAGTGGCTCAAGCCTGTAATCCTAGCACTTTGGGAGGCTGAAGCAGGTGGATTGCTTGAGTCCAGGAGTTCAAGACCAGCCTAGGCAATATGGTGATACCCTGTCTCTACCACAGAAGTGCAAAAATTAGCCATGTGTGGTGGCGTGCGCCTCTAGTCCCAGCTACACAGGAGGCTGAGGTGGGAGGATTGCTTGAGTCCAGAAGGTGGAGGATACAATGAGCCAAGATCATACCACTGTACTCCAGTTTGAGGGACAGAGCCATACCTTGTCTAAAAAGTAAAAAAAAAAAAACTAGAAGGATACACAACAAATTAAAGTCATCTGTAGAGAAGGGACGGAGAGGAGAGATGAGCTCACAGGTGGGATTAAGACTTTTCACTGTTATATGGGGTTTCACCATGTTAGCCAGGATGGTCTCGATCTCCCAACCTCGTGATCTGCCTGCCTTAGCCTCCCAAAGTGCTGAGATTACAGGCGTGAGCCACCACACCTGGCCAAGTTGTCGCTATTATTGCCACACACAGATATTTATGTCATTGAATTTCCCAGTCTCTTTTATTGCTTCGAGATTTTGAGTCATAGTTCAAAAGGCCTTCCTCACTCCAAAATTATGAAGGAACTCACCTATGTTTTTATCTAGTTCTTGTAAGATTTCAGCTTTCTTACCTAAAAATATTTGGAGTTTATCCAGGTACGTAGTATGACATTTGTATCCAACTTTAATTTTTCCCAGATGATTCTTCAGTTGTTGTAACACCAACCATGTTTTTATTTAATTTAATTTTTTTATTTGAGACAGGAGCTGGCTGTCACCCAAGCTGGAGTGCAGTGGTGTGATTCAGCTCACTGCGATCTATGCCTCCCGGGCTCAAGCAATCCTCCCTCCTTAGCCTCCCAAGTAGCTGGAACCACAGGTGCGCCCCTACCATGACCAGCTAATTTTTTTGTATTTTTTTTGTAGAGATGGGGTCTCACTCTGTTGCCCAGGCTGGTCTCGAACTCCTGGGCTCAAGCAGTCCACCCACCTCTGCCTCCTAAAGTGCTGAGATTACAGGCGTGAACCACCACACTCAGCCTCAACCGGGTTTTTAGAAGTCCATCTTTACCTTTAAGAGGCTGAGGTGGGCGGATTACCTGAGGTCAGGAGTTCAAGACCAGCCTGGCTAACATGGTGAAACCCTGTCTGTACTGAAAATACAAAAATTAGCTGAGCATGATGGTGGGTGCCTGTAGTCTCAGCTACTTGGGAGGCTGAGGCAGGAGAATCACTTGAACCTGGGAGGCAGAGGTTGCAGTGAGCTGAGATTGTGCCACTGCATTCCAGCCTGGGTGACAAAGCGAGACTCCATATCAAAAATAAAAAAGAAGTCCATCTTTACCTCCATGATTTGAGATGTGAGCCTTATCATGTGCTACTTTCTGTGTTCACTTAGGTCCATTTTTGGGCTTTTGTTTTTGTTCCATGGTTTGGTAGATCTGTTCATAAGCCAGTAACACATTGTTTCGATTATCCCAGCTCTGTAATATGTTTGTTTGTTTGTTTATTTACTTTTGAGTTGGAGTCTCGCTCTGTCGCCCAGGCTGGAGTGCAGTGGCATGATCTCGGCTCACTGCAACCTCTGCCTCCTGGGTTCAAGTGATTCTTCTGCCTCAGCCTCCTGAGTAATTGGGATTACAGGCGCCCGCCACTGGCTAATTTTTGTATTTTTAGTAGAGACAGGTTTTTGCCATGTTGGCCAGGTTGGTCTCTAACTCCTGACCTCAGGTGATCCGCCTGCCTTGGCCTCCTGAAGTGCTGGGATTACAGGTGTGAGCCATTGCACCTGGCCTGTAATACGTTTTAATGTCTAGAATTGTTGGTCCCCTCTGTTTGTTTTTTTTTCCAGAGTTTCCATGGCTATTCTTGTTCTTTTTCAATATGTACTTCAGATTCAGCTTTTCAGGTTCCAGAAAGCCAAATTGTTAATTTTTTTTTTTTTTTTTTTGGACATGGAGTCTAGCTCTGGAGCCCAGGTTGAAGTGCAGTGGTGTGTTCTCTGCTCACTGCAACCTCCACCTCCCGGGTTCAAGCAATTCTCCTGTCTCAGCCTCCCAAGTAGCTGGGACTACAGGCACATACCACTACACTTGGCTAATTTTTGTGTTTTTAGTGGAGACAGGGTTTCACCATAATTGGTCAGGCTGGTCTGGAACTTCTGACCTCAGGTGATCCACCCACCTCGGCCTCCCAAGGTGCTGGGATTACAGGCGTGAGCCACCGCACCCAGCCTGTTGTTAATATTTTTATTGAGATCATATTATCTTTATAAATTAACTTGGCAGAATTGACAACTTTATGAGATTAAGTCTTCCTGTCTAAGCACACGTTATGACTTTCCATTTGTTCAAGTCTTTTGAATACTTCACATGTGTTTTAATATGTTTAACATACGGCTTTTGCTCACTTTGGTAGATTGCAAAAATGACCACAATACTCCACCCATCCCTGTACCCACACCCTTTGCAATGTGACTGCAATTCCGCCCATCAAGGAGTCGTTTCCCTACCTGTTGATTTGCTTTATCCAATAGAACAGGGGAAGTGGCATTGTGCCAGTTCTAAGCCTAAGCCTCAAGCAGCCTTACGTGCTTCTGCTGTCATTCTTGGAACTCTGCCTAGCCACCAAATGAACAAGCTCAGGCTATACTGCTGGAGAGTTGGACATATGTGGCCTAGTTGCCCCAACTTCTTCACCTAAGAGCCAGCCAGCCCCTAGCTACTGTTAGCTACCTATGAAGCAGAGCCTTCTAGCTACCATTAACTGACTGCAGATGTATGAGTGAGCCCAGCTGAGCCCCATCCAATGATAGCAAGTAGAATTGTGAGCTTAATGGTTTTGAGCCACTAAGTTTTGAAGTGGTTTGTGACAATGCAGAAATTACCCAATGTAGATAATTATTTTTAAGTTTATTTCTAACTTTTTTATCCTTTTACTACTGTAAGTGGGGAAGGGAGGTTTCTAGCAGAAACTTACCAGCTGTCTTCCAAACTCATTTCCCTTTCTTCCTAGGCACTCTCCTGCCTTCCTTGTAGTTATGTTCAACCATGTGACTGAGTTCTAGCCAGTGGAATATAAGAAAATGTGATCAGGCCTCTAAAAGACCTTGTCCATCAAAACCTCCTTCTCTGACTTTTCTCCCATTTTCTGGCTGATGTGGGTGTCCAGAGCAACCTTGGAAGCACATGTGGAACATGATAGAGCCACCATCAACCTGGTTCCTGAATGACTGCGTGGAGCAGAACTCCCCACTCCCCACTCATGTTCCTAACCACCTACTGATTGTGCTTTACATGAGGAGAAAGAAACTTCAGCTATATCAAGCCATAGAAATGTGTTTTTCCTTAACTAATATAATTTTTTCCCTCATCTCCTTTTTTTAAAGAAAATACTGGGGCCAGGTGTGGTCGCTCACACCTGTAATCCCAGCACTTTGGGATTACAGAGGCGGGCACATCACGAGGTCAGGAGATCGAGACCATCCTGGCTAATGCAGTGAAACCCCGTCTCTACTAAAAATACAAAAATTTAGCCAGGCTTGGTGCTGGGTGCCTGTAGTCCCAGCTACTCGGGAGGCTGAGGCAGGAGAATGGCGTGAACCTGGGAGGCAGAGTTTGCAGTGAGCCGAGATAATGCCGCTGCACTCCAGCCTGGGTGACAGAGCAAGACTCTGTCTCAAAAAAAAAAAAAAAAAAAAGAAAGAGAAAATACTGTTTCTATTGAAATGTAATTCACATACCATAAAATTCACCTTTTAATAAATGTACAATTTGATGGTTTTAGTATATTCAAAGAACAATATCACTATCACCACTATGTAATCTTAGAACATTTTCACCACCTGGAAAGGAAACCCTGTATTAATTAGCATCCACTGTATAGTCCCCCTCCTGCCGGTAGTGGCAAACACAATCAACTCTCTATCTCTGGATTTGCTGATTCTGGACATTTCGTAGACATGAATATATATAATATGTGACAGCCTTCTTTTACTTAGCATAATGTTTTCTTTTTAAAAAATTTTCATAGCTTTTTGTTTATTTCAAATACCAACTTGAACCAGATACTTGGCATAATGTTTTCAAAGTTCATCCATGTCATAGCGTGTGTCAGTACTTCATTCCTTTTTGTGGTTCAGTAATATTCCATTGCATTGATATATCAGAGTTTGTTTTTCCATTCAACTTTTAGACATTTGAGTTGTTCTGCTTTTTTGCTATTGTGAGTTATTCTGCTATGAACATCCACATATGTTACGGATTGAATTGTGGCCCCCCAGAATTCATATATTGGAAGCCTACCCTCATCATGACAGTGTATTTGGAGGTGAGGCCTTTAGGTAGATAATTAAGATTAAATGAGGTTGTAAGGGTGGGGCTCTAATTTGATAGGACCGGTTTCCTTATAAGAAGGAGAGACACCAGTGCTATCCCACTTCATGCGCAGATGTACACAGGAAAGGCCTTGTGAGAAGGTGGCTGTCTGCAAGCTGGAAAGAGAGCCCTAACCAGAAACTGAATTTGCTGGCACCTTAATTGTGGACTTCTAGCCTCCAGAACTGTGAGAAAATAAATGCCTGTTGTTTAAACCATCTAGTTTATGGTATTTTGTTATAGCAACCTGAGCAAACTAATACAATGTATACATTTTTGTGTGGACATATATTTTCATTTCTATTGGGTATATTACCTAAAAGTGGAATTGCGGGGTCACATGGTAACTCTATGTTCAACATTTTGAAGAATTGCCAAACTGTTTTCCAAAGTGGCTGTACCATTTTCCATTCCCACCAGTGGTAGATGGTGCCTCTAGTTTCTCTACATCCTTTTTTTTTTTTTGAGATGGAGTCTCGCTCTGTCACCCAGGCTGGAGTGCAGTGGCGTGATCTCGGCTCACTGCAAGCTCCACCTCCCGGGTTCGTGTCATTCTCCTGTCTCAGCCTACCTAGTAGCTGGAACTACAGGCGCCCGCCACCACACCTGGCTAATTTTTTGTATTTTTAGTAGAGACGGGGTTTCACCGTGTTAGCCAGGATGGTCTCGATCTCCTGACCTTGTGATCCGCCTGCCTCGGCCTCCCAAAGTGCTGGGATTACAGGCGTGAGCCACCGCACCCGGCCTACATCCTTGCTTAACATTTATTATTGACTGTCTTTTTAATTACAGATGGCAGCCATCCTAGTGGATGTGAAATGCAATCTCACTGTGCTTTTGATTTGCATTTATCTAATGATAATGATGTTGAGTATCTTTGCCATTTGTGTATCTTCTTTAGAGAAATGTCTATTAAGATCTTTTGCTCTTTTTTAAAAAAAACTGTGTTATTTCTCTTTTATTATTGAGTTGTAAAAGTTTTTTTTAATATATATTCTGGATACAAGTCCCTTGTTAGATATGTGATCTCAAAATTTTTGTCCCATTCTGTGGGTTGTCTTTTCACTTTCTTGATGATCCTTTGAAGCAATGTTTTTAATTTTGATAAAGTCTAATTTTCCTACTTTTTTCCTTTTGCTATTTGTGCTTTGGTGCAGTATTTGTTAGGTTTTGGTATCAATTTTATATTTACTTCACTAAAATAATTGGAAAAATTTTCCTTCTTTTCAGGTGCTCTAGAACAATTTAAATAGTATTAGAAATATTTGCTATTTAAAGGTTTGGTATAATTTTTCTGTCAAACCATTTGGGCCTGGTGCTTTTGGGGCATGGGGTGGCTCTGGTCTTCCTTCTTAGCTGGAAATGCCAGTTTTGTTTTGTGTGTGTGTGTGTGTGTGTGTGTGTGTGTGTGTGTGTTTTTGAGACAGAGCCTTGCTCTGTTGCGCCCAGGCTGGAGTGCAGTGGCAAGATCTCAGCTCATTGCATCCTCTGCCTCCTGGGTTCAAGCAATTCTCCCACCTTAGTCTCCCAAGTAGCTGGGATTACAGGTGCCCTCCACCATGCCTGGCTAATTTTTGTATTTTTGTAGAGATGGGGTTTCACCATATTGGCCAGGTTGGTCTTGAACTCCCGACTTCAGGTGATCTGCCTGCCTTGGCCTCCCAAAGCACTGGGATTATAGGTGTGAGCCACCGTGCCCAGCCGAAATGCCAGTTTTAAGTTGTTAAATACACGGCAGAATGTCTGGTTACAGTTTTTATCTGTTTTGTGAAGGCAACATTTTTTGGTGAGCTTTTATTGTCTGTAGTAAAATTTTGTTGCTCTCTTCCTCTTTTTCCCTAGTAGTATCTTTTTTAAAAATCCATATTATTGAGTATAATTTATGTACAAAAAATGCCATCCATTAAAAATGTATAATTAAATGTACTTTGGCAGATATAGACCTATAGCTGTGAAACTACCACCACAATCAAGATACAGAATGTTTATATCACCCCCCCAAAAGATCGCTTTTTTCCCCGCTTACCGAGACAAGCTCAGTTGTGGAGACTCCAACGCACCGGCACTAGAGGAATGAAGACAAAGACCCAGAAATAAAGTGCAGTGTGGGAATCGGCTAAAAGCCTTTAGAGCTGAGAGCCACAAACAGAGTTTTGCCCACATATTTATTGACAGTAAGCCTGTGATAAACATTGTTTCTAAAGATTATAGATTAGCTGAAAGCATTCCTTATGGGAAACAAAGCATTCTTTTCAAGAAGCAGAGAAACAGGCTGTGGCTGATTATCTGCAGCAGGAACATGTCCGTAAGGTACAGATCGCTTATGCCATTGTTTGTGGTTTAGGAATGCCTTGAGTGGTTTTCCGCCCTGGGTGGGCCAGGTGTTCCTTGCCCTCATTCCGGTAAACCAGCAACCTCCAGTGTGAGTGTCATAGCCATCAGGAACATGTCACATTGCTGCAGAAATCCTGTTTATGGCCAGTTTCTTTAAGGCCTGTTTGTGACAGGCTTAGGGCCTGTTCCCAGCACCCACTAGACTTAGACAACCACTGATCTCCTTTTCTCAGTATAGATGAATTTGCATCTTCTAGTCTGTTCCTATATAAGTTATAATTGTGTACATATGAATAGTTCATATTTTTTCTTGCTCTGTAGTATGATATCACAAATATACACCACGATTTATCTGTTCACTTGTTTAGGGACACTGGGTTGACTCCAGTTAATTATTACAAATAAGTCTGCTATGAATATTTGTGTACAAATCTTTCTATGGGCTTAGACTTTCATTTCTCTTGGCTGGATACTTAGGAATTGAATGGCTAGATCACATGGTTATCTAATAGCATCTTGGTGTGGATTCTGAGCCTGGTTTTCTCTTTCCTAACACATAGTTAAAAGGGTTGGATTTTATCAGATCAGCTCTTTGCACTAGAGTCTTCTAGGGGTGAGGAGGGTGGGGAGAGGGTTCCAGTCAAACTTCCAAAGCCTGTAGTCCAAGGACTTGTTGGTCTGTTGTGATAGTAGAGACACTCTTCCCTCTGACGCAGCATCTCTGTGTGGCTGCCCCTCCTCTACCTCTCCAAACCTATGGAGCTTGAGAGGGATTTTATAATCCAACACTGCACTCCCCTAGGGTGAGCCTTTCTTATCTAGAAGGCTTCTTTAGAAGATGCTTCTGAGAATTGCCACATCTGGGCCACTCTGGGCAATTTGCCTGTCTTCTCTTTCCACCTTTGCAGCCCTCATGCCTGTTCAATCAACAGTTCCCACTTGGGGTTGGGGAAGGTTCTCCTTCATCTGGACATTTCCAGAGTCATCCACCATAGGGTTTCTCCTGGCTTTGCAATGGTCTGCCTGCCCTGAGGCTCTGGTCTACATTCTCTGTTGTTCTTGCAGGACTCAGGGCGGTGTTCATGTGCACAAGGATGGGCTGACGGTCACTTCTCCAGTACTAATGTGGGTCCAGGTAAGCGCAGGGATTCCTGTTCTCCTTCTATCCCCAGGCTGTCTCACTGGCAGACTCGGTGATTTGCTAGGAAGTCTAAAGGTGGCAGCCAATGAGAGCATCTGTTGACACCAGGTCCTCTTGGGAAAGTGGAGTTGGCATGACTCCTGGGATCAGGCTCAGCCTCAGCTGGTGTCAACACTCCCAGGCTCAGAGGACTTACAAAAAACTTCCAGGTACTGGAGCTACAGCAGATGGCAAGTCCTGCCATTAACCACCTTTAAAATACCACAGAGCAAATCTTTTCCAAACATCTGCAGTCAGGCCCTGTGGCCTCCCTTGTACCATGAAATATACAAACATAGACTGGGCATGGTGGCTCATGCCTGTAATCCCAGCACTTTGGGAGACTGAGGCAGGTGGATCACCTGAGGTCAGGAGTTCAAGACCAGCCTGGCCAACATGGTGAAACCTTGTCTCTACTAAAAATACAAAAAATTAGCTGGGCGTGGTGGCCCATGCCTGTAATCCCAGCTACTCAGGAGGCTGAGGTAGGAGAATCACTTGAACCTGGGAGGTGGAGGTTGCAGTGAGCTGAGACCGCACCATTGCACTCCAGCCTGGATAACAAGAGTGAAACTCCATCTCAAAAAAAAAAAGAAAAAAAAGAAATACAAACATAGCCCTTAGGGTCTTAGTGCTCAGCCTCTAAGATCCCTTAGCTCCCTAATCACCTAGAATGGCAAGTTATGGCCTGGCCAGTCAGACTCATATCAATGCCAAGCCAGGCCTGCCTGCTGAGGATCAACAGGAAAGGAGAATGCCTGTAGCAGGATCTGGTGACCTAGGGGGCCACAGGAGCAGGGATGTGGACAGCATAGACAGGCGTGGTAGCTCCAGGGGCTACCTCATCATATGCTGCAGGGTCCCCGAGTCCCTGAAACTGGAGGCCAGCTAAGTGTGTGTCTTCCAAAAGGTTTTTTCAGTCCTCCAATACCTATCTAACCAATTCCCTATATTAAATTATTTTTGTTAAAAATAACTGGTATGATTTATTTTTTATTGGTGTAACCCTGATTCATACACTGGAGAATTGGGGTAAAGGATGGATTTTATCCAGACAAACTGGCTAGAATGTACTTCAGAGGGGGCTGAGCCAGACCAAGGGGCAGAGTGGGAGGGTCGGGGGTTAGAGACATGGTCAGTGTCAGGAGGTCCCAGTGATGATGTCGAGGGCATCTCATAGGCCAAGGCCTTCACCTGGGGAGGTGAGCAGTGGGTGAGAGCCAGGCTTGGGGGCGGGGCCAGGGTGATTTCTGATCTGACGCAGCTTCCAGGACCAAACTTGATCCTAGCTCTGCCAGCCCCTGCTCCGGCTGCGCCCCGCTGCCTGCCCAAGGCTTGATGGGCACCCATAGAGATGGCAGCCACAGCCAGGGCTGAAAGAAGCCCTCCCAGCAAAGGCTGGGGGTGGTGGAGTCAGGCAAAAGTGAGAGAGTCTTCTCTGCCCTCAGGAAAACACAGGTCAGAGTGAATCTCTAATTCCTGCCCTGAGATCTTAGGAGGGCGGTGCCAAGCTCTGCTGGGCACCACCATCCATCCCACTCACTGGGTTTTGCTAGAAAGGAGGGTCCAACCAGACAGTGGAGGCTGGAATAGGGGCCTGGAACAGGTGGCCATCATCTCTATCCACTCCCTCCAGCCTCCGGCTCCTGGACACAGGGAGTCTGGGCCTGATGCTTTGCTCTCACGGGAGCTCTCTCCTTTGCTCTTCACTTCCCTGTTGCAGTGAAGTCAGATCACTAATATAGAGGGTTGAAAATGCGAATAAAAGAAGGCAAAAGTTGGCTGCCTTACTTTGTTAGTTTGTTTTTGAGACAAGGTCTCACTGTGTTGCCCAGGCTGGAGTGCAGTGGTGTGATCATAGCTCACTATAGCCTCAATCTCCTGGGCTCAGGTATCCTCCCTCCTCAGCCTCCTGAGTAGCTGGGATTACAGGCTCATGCCACCACACCCAGCTAAATTTTTCATTTTTTGTAGAGATGGGATCTCATTATGTTGCCCACACTTGTCTTGAACTCCTGAGCTCAAGTGATCCTCCTGCCTTGGCCTCCAAAAGTGCTGGGATTACAGGTGTGAGGTGATGGCATGCACCCGTAGTTCCAGCCACTCGGGAGGCTGAGATGGAAGGATCACTTGGGCCTGGGAGGTTGAGGCTGCAGTGAGCTGAGATTGCGCCACTGCATTTCAGTCTGGGAACCAGAGCGAGACCCTGTCTCGAAGAAAAAAAAAAATGGAGAAGTAAAATTTGAGGATTGGTGGTTTATGATTCCATTTATTTAAAATATTTTTAGCATAGTTGACCTTTTTATTTGATTGATGCCTACTTGTTTAATTAATGTACTCTAGTGCTTACAAATCCCAAGTCATGAGTTTCTTCATCATCTGCCCAGAGTACTCTGCTGTAATGGCAGGCACTTGCGTTTCAATTCTGAGGCTTGCGTGTCTGATTCAGTGGTTCTGTACAGTCATGGTGGGTTCTGTTTTTCTTCTTAGGCACTGGATATCATCTTGGAGAAGATGAAGGCTTCGGGCTTCGACTTCTCTCAAGTCCTAGCCTTGTCCGGGGCAGGCCAGGTTCGTTTGCAGCAGACTTTGTCTGCCATGTGAGGGTGACTGTCCTGGGCAATGGTGTGGGTGTTGAAGAGATGGCAACCCTTGGATGGGGAGCGGCTCATTCTTGACAGCCACTGCACAAATTTCACTGTGAATAAAAATCCCTACAACTATTTTACTTTGGAGACTGTATAACTTGTCTCGTTGCAAAAGGATCTGAGACAGTTCTTAGGAGTAAGTATTATATAAAATAGGACGCTTGGTGAGAGAACTGAGTTCCTCTGAAGGGGATGGAGGAAGCAATTGACATGAATTTATTATGACCGCTTGGGGGCACCACAATTGCTTTTCTATTTCCTGAAAGTAAAAACAAAGTCAAAAATGATCCTAATAATGATAGTAGTTTCAGTAGAAGGAAGAGTATTAATAATGATATCAGAGGACATTGACTGAGCACTTAGTGCATGCCAGATACAACTCTGAGGCCTTTCCAGATGTCATCCAACTTAATCCTTATGATTCTACAGGGTGGTGCTGTGAAGTGCTTGGTACACACTCAGGGCATACTGTCTGGGTTTGATCCCTGGCTCTGCCATTTACAGGCAGTGACCTGGGATACGTCATCTGGCTTTCTGGTGCCCCCGTATTCTCATCTGTCATAGGGTCATTGTGAGTGTAAGTACATAGCACAGTGCCTCCTATTAATACGCAGTAAACATTATTAAAGCTTGGGCTTCTGTTATTATCGTTGATATTTACATGAGGCACGGAGAGGTGATGTCACTTACCCAAGATTACACAGTGCTGGGAGTGGGAGTCAGGACCTGAGTCTATCTCATCCAGTCACTTGGCTATGCTGGGATCACTTTTCTCCATGCTGGATTACCGTATTTTCAAATCCTCACTAGGATGTAACTAATTTTTCTGAAGATGCTTCTTCCTCCATGACCTAACAGGAATTTATTGTTTTGGTTCTTGTTAAACACAACAGAGATTCCCTGGGTGATCTTGTCCACTTCTCTCTCCTGAATCCCAGGCCTGGACACCCATCTCCCTCCTAGCTAATCCCCGACCCCCATGGCTGGATATCCCACAGATGCCTCAGACTTAGCATGTCCCAGCATGAGTTCTGTCTCCCTTCAGACCTCCTCCTTTCTGGGTTCTCTTTCTCAGGGAATTCTCCCCATCCACCCAGGGCACAACTCAAGTGTCATCCCTGCCTCCTCCACCTTCCCACCCCACATCTAAGGGTCCTCACGTCCCACTGATTTGTCTGTGACTCTTGACTCTACCATCTCTTCTCCAGTGCTATCTGCTTGTCATTCTTCTCCAGGTCTCTACCGCAGCCTCCTTGCCTCCAGCCTACCTTCCCCGTGACTCCCACAAGCCCTTCATACATTCAGCTCTGTGCACGCCGCTCCCCCTGGTAATCCAGGGTTCCTACCACCTCCAAGATAAACCCCAGCCTCCTGAGCATAGTTTCAGGCTCTCAGTGCTCAGGCTGTCCCCTCTCTCTTCAGCCCATCACCCACCCCCGACCCAGCCTCAGGCCCACTGCTTAGAATGCCACTCATCCCGGGACTTGCCTGGCGCCCCTCACCTGCAGATTCTCTGCATGCAACACACACTAGGACCATTTCCTGATACTCATGACCACTTCCACTCATCTGTACCCGAGTTGGTTAGGTGCCTCTGTTCCCACGACCCCGTCACTGCAGCTCTATAGGGTTTTGTAGTTGTACATTTGTGTCCTTTTCCCTGACTCAACTCCAGTAGCCTGAAGAATAGGGACGAAAGTATCCTATTCATCTGTCGCAAGCCTGGCATGATCTATGTGCTTAATAAATGTTCATTGAATGAATGAATTGAATGAATGAATGAATGGGGTGAGTGAATAAATAAATGAATTTCAGGTAATATTACAAGCAATGTCTTTAAATGCAGTTTTGCAAAAGGCATCAAAATCCAGACCAATAATTAGTTCTTGGACCTTTTCTATAAGTTGTAGGGTAGACAGGGCAGAGTTCCTCCCCATTTTCTTGAAGTGGAAACCAAGTCCCAGGAGGGTGATGAGCTCTGTGACTAAGAAGTGGCGGGGCAGGTGTGGAGCCCAGTTCTTTGGCATGTGGTCTGGGGTCTTTCTGTGTCTTCAGGAGGCTGTGACACCGGTGTGTGGTCATGTGACCATGTGCTTGGGTTTCCCAACAGCAACACGGAAGTATATACTGGAAGGCTGGAGCCCAGCAGGCACTGACAAGCCTATCACCAGACCTCCGGCTACACCAGCAGCTGCAGGTAACTGTGGCTACGTTGTGTGAGTGTGAGAAACTTCTGCAGAGTCCCAAGTCCTGTGGGTCCTGAAGCCTGCTCATCTCAGTGTTGCAGCTGTGCTCACGCACCCTCACCAGAAGAGCTTTCAACCTCAGGCTTTTGGGGAGAGACCCCACTGGGCCAGTTCTAAGTTACAGCACAAAGGGCTGGCCCATGTGTCTCCAACCAAGGTCACCTGGGAAGAAGCGTCATGACTGCCGTGATGGGCAGTGTGACCGCCAGCCCTGGGGCAGATCTCCAAGTCAGCGCATGGAGTTTAAGCCTGTGCCTTTGCCCTCCTTCCCAGGACTGTTTCTCCATCAGCGACTGCCCGGTGTGGATGGACTCCAGCACCACAGCCCAGTGCCGCCAGCTGGAGGCTGCCGTGGGTGGTGCTCAGGCTCTCAGCTGCCTCACGGGGTCCCGTGCCTATGAGGTAGGCTGAGGATGCAGGGGGGTGCAGGGGGTGGTCTGGTTGCAAGCTCCGGAGGCATAGTGGGTGACCTGCCCCTGGGGGGATCACATGAGGTCATGGAGGTGTTGGCCCTGTGGAGCCAGCAACAGGCACTCTGGCCCCTGGGTCCTGATCCAGGCCACCTGCTGCCCTGTGTGTTCCCAGGCCAGGCTGGGTGTGCACATGGCTGTGCTCCTGACATGGAGGTGCTGTGCATGGGGGTGAGGGTACCCCCTCGATGAGAAGGCACCTCCTGTCATTGTTTGTAACCCGGGGATTACAACAGGACTTACGTTTTGGGTAGGTTTGAAGCTGAAAGAAGTCAGTGCATGTAAGGCACTTAGTGTAGTGCCTGGCAATGTTAAAAAAAAAAAAAAAAAAAGGAAAAAAAAAATAATGTCTCTGTTCCACTGGTTCAACCATGTCCCCAGGGGTGATTGTGATTAGGCCAGCTTGGGTCACATGACCTCGCTGGAGTAGAAGTTTTGGGGATAGGGCCAACTCTACTTGGGCCACCTGAAATAACAATATGTGGATGGGGAAAATACCCCGATCCCTCATCTGGTGCCTTGGTCAGAACAGTCACCGTGCTGTGTGAAGAGCAAGGGTTATTCACTCAGGGTTGTCCAGTCCTGTTGTGGGAGACGCCCTCCAGGAAGGCCCAGAAGTTACTCACTTCTCTATCCTGTGGGTGCAGAGCCATTGTTTACTGCCTGAGTATTTGATTACTAAGGACATTTTAAGGATTCAAAGGCCAAGATCACATTGTTCAGTAGATATCAAACAGATTTAATGCTTATTTTTAAAATATTTAATTATTAGAAATGAGATCTCACTGTGTTGCCCAGGCTGGACTCCTGGGCTCCAGAGCTCCTCCTGCTTCAGCCTCTTGAGTAGCTGGGATTACAAGCGCACACTACTGTGCCTGGTTGGGGCTTACTTTTAAAAGCTTTTATGGTACCTACTCCTATCCAGAGCATGCTACATTAAACTCACTGAGGTAATTATTCATTCTGTGTAGGATTTGGGTTCCTAAGAATTTATATTCCTTTTCCAGCGTTTTACAGGAAACCAAATTGCAAAAATTTACCAGCAGAACCCCGAGGCCTACTCACATACGGAGGTTGGTTAAATGTTCCTGTTTGATTGAAAGTCACAGTTGAATTCTTTTCATAATATGTTAGAATAGATACATCTTACGTGCAGTGACTGAAAACATTGATAAGCAGACATTAACAAATGATATATTTGATTTGCTTTTTTCTCATTGTCAGGACATTTCCAAAGAGGAGGGGAAGAATGGAATGTGGGAAAGAGAAGTCAGGGGTTCTCCTGACCAGAAGGGTGAGGGTGAGGGTCCAGGTGGGAGCACTGGGGACTGACGTGTTCCTGAGACCACCTGAATGGAAGATCTGGGTGTCTGAGCAGGCTGTGTCTGCTCACTTTCCTATGTGGTTAACGCAGGAGGGCTACCAGGCACATGATTGGCATAGAGTCAGTGTTTTCTTTGGAAATGTATAGGACTGGGCATTTGTGTCCCCAGCTGTGGCCCTTCAGCCAGAGCCTCTGTCACAGGAACCCAGGTTCATTCCTGGCTCCACAGTTGCTGAAGCCAGCACTTGTTGCTGCTTGAGAAACAGCCC
This sequence comes from Gorilla gorilla gorilla, assembly GCF_029281585.2. NCBI lineage: Eukaryota > Metazoa > Chordata > Mammalia > Primates > Hominidae > Gorilla > Gorilla gorilla. Next base: position 48,267,566 of record NC_086017.1, read on the forward strand.
CACGCCCTGGCTAGTGATTTTCATCTTGTGATAAGGAAACGATCAGCTCACATTAAACCAAAGCACCTTTTTAATCTTAGAAATTAACCTGTGGTTTATTATTTAATGATTTGAGGTTCCAGATTATTCTGCAGCATTAGCCATTAATGTAGGCTTTGGGTGGAGGGGTGAAAACCCTCCCTAAATTCTGTGTGTGGAACGAAGTTTGCCTGACAGAGGACAGGAGGTGATAACATTCTCTCCACAGTTCCAAAGGCCCATGATTCTCATGTGGAAGTACAGACCCTCAGGGTGGCATTGGAAATCCATCATCTGTTTCTCTGGCTAGTGCTCAGGGTCTGTGGCTTCTGAGGAGCCAGCTTTCCTGAAGCCCTGAGAGTGTCCTGGTTAGTTCTGAGGCCACACATCCACTTACCTTGTAACCAGAAGGAAATGCCAAGGAAATAGAGGAAGGAAATCAGGGCACACATTCCCCAGCATGTGGATTCCGGATGGAAACGCAGCTTCCCTAAGCCCTTTCTCACAGGGCTTTTGGTTTTTGTCTCTTTTGAACTTGGCAGTATTATGGCCCATCAGAAACTGTAGAGAATGAATGCTCCCCGAGGAGTCCGCTCATGGTATTCCAGCTGCTCCTATCTGAGATGCACAGTCTCCACCATTACTTGGGCCTTTTGTTCAAAGTTTCCACTTCCCTCTCCAGTTTTTTTTCATGCTGTGTGTGTGTCAGAAGCATTCAGTAGCGTAGGGTATGTGGAAGTGAGGCACCTCTCACTGTTTCTTTCCTTTACAGAGAATTTCTTTGGTCAGTAGCTTTGCTGCTTCCCTGTTCCTTGGCTCTTACTCCCCTATTGACTACAGCGATGGTGAGCCTCGGGGTATGGGGTGGGTGCCTGGGCAGTGTGCATGTGGCATGTGGGTGTGCAAGCGGTGGGAGCCCCACCTACCCTGAGTGGGTGCCAATCTTGTAGCCCTGTCATCTGTTGCCAGGAAGGAAGTGTATTCATTATCTTTTACCACATAACAAATGACCCCAACACTTAGCAGCTGAAGACCACCATGTTTATTTTCTCACCTAGTGTCTGAGAGTCAGGAATGTGGGGGCAGCTTAGCTGGGAGGTACTGGTTCAGGATCTCCCACAAGGTGGCAGTCAAGCTGGCAGCCGGGGCTGCAGTCATCTGAAGGGTTGACTGGGGCTGGAGGATCCATTTCCAGCATCATGCACATGACTACGGGCAAGAGGCTTCAGTTCCTCACATGTGGCTGTTAGTGACACTGCAGAGAGGGAGGGAGGAGACAGAGGCCAAGCAGAAGCTGAGGAGTCTTTTATACCCTAATCTTGAGGTGATGTGCCATCACTTTTGTCTCATCTTACTGGTCACACACTAGGTACGGTTGACCCAGTATAATGTTGGGGAGAACCTCACAAGGGGTGAACACCAGGAGGTGGGGATCAGTAGGGGCGATCATGGAGCCTGGCTCCTGCAAGGAGCTATTAAAGTTTTTGTTTCACATTTGGTGAACTCATGAGATTTGTGAGCTTCTAGAATCAAAACCCTGAAAAAAATGAATTGCAGTTGATGCCAGTGAGGAGGGAAAGCTGGGAGGAAGTTGCTGCAGGAACTCTTGGATGAGCCTAAGTGTGAGAAGAGTGTGGACAGAATGGGGGTAGAGAATGCAGGGCAGGAGCCCAGAGCCGTGGATATGGCTTCAGAATGGAGCCTGGGATGCTCTGAGCCTCGTGGGAGTTCATGGGAAGTTTTCAAGGGCTGTTGTATGCCAGGCTTTATTCTGGTTTCAGGAGAGAGAGTGACTAAGGAGTGCTGTTAAGCTTCCCTCACAATCTGGAGGAGGAAACAGGGTTCCCTACAGCTAGTTCTGTAGAACTCAGACAGGCAGAACAGTCAACTTGGAGTAGCCTGCATGTCCACCCGTTCTGCACATCTGCCACAGAGCTGATAACCGCAGCAGCTGTTCCGGGGGGCATTCCAGAGATTTACGTTCCTTAGCCACAGCTGGGCCCTCCACTTTGCCCCCCTTCACTCACCTGAGATGTCACCTCCTCATTTCACCTGGGCAGGTGACACCATCAGCATCCCAGCCCACCTCTGTCTGCCTCCACCTTGGCCCAGTGGAGGAGGAGGTCTCTCCACCCATGCTCTGGGTTCCCTGTCCTTTCCCATCCTCAGGGAAGCCTTGGGAGAAGGAGGATGTTTTAGGAAAGAGCTAGTAGGTTGATCTCAGTGACCAGAAGGAAGTTTAGAGGACTCTGAGACCTTTCCTTGAAAAGTTAGATGAGATTGAGAAATCCCTGGGGGCTGACCTGGAAACCTAAGGGACATGGAGAGTGGTTCCTGGTCAGTGTGTTGCTGCTAGTTCCAGGCCCCCTGGGAGGTCTTTGAGCAGCAGATTTCCAAGCTAACTGTAGTGTTTGAGTAGATGAGGAATATTTGGAGGAGGTGTGGTGCCGTGTGTTTCCAAGGGCCCCTCTTGTCTCTGGTTCTCTGGTTCTAGAACAACACAAGCATATATACCTTCCATGAAGAAAGAGCTCCAGGTACAAGTTGCGGCAAGAGAATTATCTCTGTGCCAGATTTGTGCATTTTCACAAAAGGTCCATTTTCAAGATTGTCTGTTGTTTGTTTCCTTCCTTCCTCAGGTTCTGGAATGAATTTGTTGGAGATACAGGATAAAGTCTGGTCCCAGGCTTGCCTTGGTGCCTGTGCACCTCATTTAGAGGAGAAGCTTGGCCCACCAGTGCCATCATGCTCAGTTGTGGTAGGTCTCCTTTCTGGTGATGTGGCTCATTTAAGAGCTGGCAGCTACCAGGGAAGCACTGTAGCACACACACACGCACGCACACACACACACACACACACACTGCACACACCCTTATTTGTTCACTCACCCACAGGCATACACATGCAGGGTCTTCAGTTTAGCCTAAGATGTAAGTCAGTGTCTGGATCAGTGCCTTGCACACAGTAGGTGCTCAGGTACATGCCTTATGGTCAGCGGGACTTTGGAAAATTCCACTAGAAATTTATTAGAATAGGGATAAAAATGGCAGGTGATTGCATAGCTAAAGAAAAAGTGCACAGAGTGCTGAAATTCTAGGGACTACTGATGAAGCTTGAAGGAGGCAGCCTTGGGGAAAATAGAAAGAAATACCAGCGGGGCTGGCACAGCACAGGCCCTGGCACTGGACAGCATGGGACTGAATTCTGGTTCTATCACCTTTGTGACTTTGTGTCTCGGTTTCCTCATCTGGAACAAGGGGAATGATGCTATTCATCTTACAGGGCTGTTGTGCAAATTAGATGAGTTAATACTTTTAAAGCACTTAAAAAATAGTGCCTGGTCCCACAGGTAATGGGAAAAACATTTACCCATCACAGCGGCCCCACACATTTGCAGTGGACACTGGCTGTGAATGCCCTGGGGTGTTCTACTTGGCCAGCCCTGTTCTCCATTGTCCTGTGGGGACAGTGGAGTAGAGAGAGAGAGAAAAAGATCTGGGTCCTGCCCCTGGGGCCCTTTGGTGGGAAATGCTTACCACAGAGCCAGAACAACCAGAAGGAACTCTGGGTGGGACAGAGTGCTGGTGTGAAGAAGGGACAAGGGCACCCTGAGGCCTGGAGGGAGTCGTGTAACTGGGAATCTTGGGCCATGTGGAGGAGGGGCTGCTGTGAGGACTTTGCGTTGGGAGTCTCAGCCACAGAAGCACTTTTGTTTTCTTTTCAGAGACAGAGTCTCACCTTGTCACCCAAGTTGGAGTGCAGTGGCATGATCATAGCTACTGCAGCCACCAACTCCTGGGCTCAAGTGATCCTCCTGCCTCAGCTTCCTGAGTAGCTGGGACCACAGGCTTGCTCCACCATGCACAGCTAATTTTTTTTTTTTTGAGACAGAGTCTCGCTTTTGTCACCCAGGCTGGAGTGCAGTGGTGCAATCTTGGCTCACTGCAAGCTCCGCCTCCTGGGTTCACGCCATTCTCCTGCCTCAGCCTCCCGAGTAGCTGGGACTACAGGTGCCCGCCACCACGCCTGGCTAATTTTTTTGTATTTTTAGTAGAGACGGGGTTTCACCGTGTTAGCCAGGATGGTCTCGATCTCCTGACCTCGTGATCTGCCCGCCTCGGCCTTCCAAAGTGCTGGGATTACAGGCGTGAGCCACCGCACCCGCCTAATTTTTTTTTATTTTGGTAGTGACAGGGTCTCACTATGTTGCTTAGATTGGGCAATTCTGCCTCAGTCTCCCAAAGTGCTGGAATTACAGGTGTGAACCACCATGCTCGGCCGTTTTTCTTGTATGATTCACACTGACATGCTGAAAACAGCCTCTGCCACCATGAGGCAGAATGTCAAAGCCAAACCATCAGCATCCAAAGTATGCCATGAGGCCAGTGCATGGAGCTGAAGGAAGAGCCATGTGGCCCTGTGGAAGCTGACAGCACAGCTTTCTGACCCGCTTTCTGACGCGGGTCAGAAAGGCAGAGAAAGGGCAGACAGAAAACAGCCAAGCCACCGGGACTGGTAATCCACACATGGCTTTTAGTTGGATGTGAAATTCAGAGCAGGCTTTGTTTGCCTTATGCGAGAACACATGCCTCCAAGAAGGAGCCTGTGCAGACAAGCAGCTTGAGGATCGGGAAAGAACTGACTCTGAAAAGGCATTTTCATTTGCCACATAGGTGTCACATGTGGGGGAACCACGCAAGACCCATGTTTTTCGTCATCCCTCTTTTTGCAGGTAGTGCTCAGATAGCCCTCCCTGCACTCTGTCTTTTTTGGATTACTTTCCTTAGAACATTGCTCTCTGCACGTTCACGTCCAATTATTGTTAATCCAGTCACTGGGGTGATAGAGCGAGTGTGTGAGGCGTTATCTGCTCCCATGAGTTTGCTTACTGGTGTCCTGTTACCTTTTTTTTTTTTAATGTTATATCCAGAATTTGGAGCTTATAAAGCAAGCACAAGTTAGGGGTTGGTTTGTTCTCTCTACCTTAAATCTCAAGATCAGCAGTTTTCGAAATGACCTCATGCTCGTGGTTTCCAAACCTGCACTGGACTTCTCTGGTGATTTGTGAACAGGAGGGACATGCCCAGTTTGTGACAGGAAGTGATGTGACTCCAGGCTCTGCAAAAGATTCCTTCAGCTCTGGTGACCTGGAGACTGTAGCATTTTCGTGGCCTGAAGGGTGGGTGGCTGTGCTGGGCAGGCGGGATTTACCTCAACAGAGCACCTTTGCTTTATCCCCGTCCCTCAGGGAGCCATTTCTTCCTACTACGTCCAGCGCTACGGATTTCCTCCAGGATGCAAAGTGGTGGCCTTCACTGGGGACAACCCAGGTGAGTATCTCAGGGAGTTTCACTCTCCAGTGAGCCTGACTGGGTCCATGCTGGATGTTTGAGAATTCCAGTCCAGCCTCTTGGTGAAGCCTTCTGTGGTCATTCCTCATCACTCCCACCCTGCGATCTGACTCCTTGTACCTGCCCCATCTTAGCTCCGACTCTGCCCTCAGGAGCTGATCAGTCTGCTCTCTCTGGATGAAAACTGCCCAGTGATTATGGAAGGCAGTCGTGCCCACCCCATCCCTAACCTGTCTTTTCTGTTTCAAGATGAATGGCTCAATTCCTCCAACCCTTCCTCTAGGACATGGTTTTAAGTCTCTGCCCTGTCATCTGATCTGCAGCAATGACTTGTTTCTCGTCCAGACACCTCATCTCCTTCCCTAGCCTCTTCTCTTCCTCCTCCTCTCCTCTGGGTAGCCCTGAAGCCACTCCTGGAGGGGCCCTCGGATCTCTGAAGGAAGGCCAGGTGGGCTACACTGAATAACACCCTAACTACTACCCCTCAACCCCACCCCAACCCCAGGAAAAGTAAGTCTTTTTCTAACGATCCACCAGATTAGGGTTACATTTAACAGTAACTAGAAAGGTTAATTTTAACCTTAATCAGAAAGATTAATTTCTGTCCTTTCAGTCTTCTTTCTGTGCTCATAAATAAGCATTGTTTCTTTTAATCAACCTGGGCAGTATCTTTCTCATTTTAACAGTTGTCTAGAGCTCAATTGTCCCAGCATTTATTTCACTGGTCCCTGATGGATGGAGGGTGGTGTTGCTTCAGTGTCTGGGCAGTGCAAACGATGTTGAGATGCACATTCGGTCTCATCTCTTTGTTGTTATAGGATAAGTTCTCAAAGGTGGGATTCCTAGATCCAAGGCTTCTGACACACACACTGCTGATTGAACCTCAGTGGCAGTGTTTGAGTGCACCTGTTCCTCACTCCCATTTTACCTTTATTCACATGTTGATTCACTCAGCATTTAGTGAGTGCCTATTATGTGCCAGGCCTTCCTTCAGCGCTGGGGCCCTTCAGCAATCAAGGCAGATAAAGATTGCTGTTGTGAGCCAGGTGTGGTAGTGTGCACCTGTAGTCTTAGCTACTTGGGAGGCTGAGGTGGGAGGATTGCTTGATCCCGGAGTTCTAGGCTGCCGTGAGCTATGATCATGCCACTGCACTCCAGCCTGGGTGACAGAGTGAGACCCCACCTATATATCTCTTAAAAAAAAAAAAAGATTGCTGTTGTGGGCTTTGTGTCTAAGGCAGGGCACAGAGAGTGAACATAACCTCACCCCCTTCTTTTCCATTACTGCCTTTGTCTTTCTTTGCTGTATATCCTTGGTGTCTTATCTTGGCCTCCTTGATTCTCTGCACTCTTGGAAGTGCCTGACAGTGGAGGGATGTTTGGACCCCTTCAGGGAAGAGACTTCACAGCTCAAATCAGCGGCCCTGCTAACAGAGACTTAACCCCGTGACCCCTATGACCTTCTCCTCTTAGGGCCTCCTGAGCGCTCAGCTCCCCTGCTCCTGCCTCCACCCTAGGGTGTGGGTGGGGGTTGGAGGTGGGGGCTCTGCCCCTGCCTGGAGAACCCTGTGGTTTGCTTTGTGGTTCCTACGTGGCCGCCAGCTAACCAGAAGCTCCCCTCCCATTCTCAGCGTCGCTGGCGGGCATGAGACTGGAGGAAGGTGACATTGCGGTAAGGCGACTTCCCACACCCATAGGCTGTTTCTGTTTCCACACTCACACCCACACTCTGATAAGTAGCAGAGATGCTGCTGGGACCCAGATCCCAGGGTCCCAGGGTCTGGGTCCCAGCAGGATCTCTGCTACTTATCAGAGTGTCTGCCAGTTCCAAAAGACAGTGGAGGGAGGGGATGGGGGCGCACATCTTTCTCAGAAAGTCATTGTTCTTTGCTAGATGGGCAGGACCCCTGCCTGCTTCACAGTGGCCAGTCTTAGTGCATGCAGTGGCAGAGGGTCAGATGTGGGGCCAAAGGGCTGTGAGCAGCGCAGATGAATAAGGAAGACATAACCCAGGCATTCCTACTTCTAGTGGGAAAGTCATGTGGGGAACCAGCCATCACCCAAACCATTATTTAGATGCAGTTGTGGGAAATCAGCACAGAAGATCCATGAGATCTGCATCTGGGGAGCTAACTCCTGGCTCATCTGGTATGGGAGGGTCAGAAGTGGCTCTTAGAAACTGGCCTTGCATCTGAGGTCTGCAGCATGAGTGAAGTGACAGGGTTAAGGTGGGTGGAGTACAGCGCGTCGCTGGCAGAGGGCAGCGTGTGTGGGCAAAGCCCAAGGTGCCCACCTCTGCCTATCTCTCCTCAGGTCAGCCTGGGCACCAGTGACACCCTATTTCTCTGGCTTCAAGAGCCCATGCCTGCCCTGGAAGGCCACATCTTCTGCAACCCGGTTGACTCCCAGCACTACATGGCACTCCTGTGGTGAGCTTGGGTGTTGGTTGGCACCATTCCCTGGGTGAGAAGGTGTGGGCAGGTCTGGCACCATCTTGAGGACCCCAAGTCATTCCACTAAGCTCTGGAATGACTCCCTCCACTTTCCCAGGCTCTGCTGGGCAACTGTGACCCCCAAGGACTCACCAGCTCTTGCTGACAGCAGAGCTGGGTGGGGAATAACCCAAGACCCTGTGTCCTTCAAGCCCAGGTTCAAATTCTGTCCTCACCAGCTATATCCTGTGTGACCTTGGGCAAACTCTGTAGTGTGGCATGTCTGAGCCACACTTTCCTCATGAGATGGGGAGGGTAAGAGCATTTACCTCACATTGTTACTGTGACCTGTCTGGCATGTGGTGGACCCTCAGCAAATGGCGGGAAGGACATCCTGCCTCCCGACGGCTCTTGTGGAAGGGACATGCTCTGTGCTCTGACCACAGGCCTTTGGAGACCTGTCCAAATCTCCTGAGGGAAATGGTTTCTGAGCTCCTAAGCCCTAAGAACCACTGGAGAATGTGGCTAGTTAATCTAGCCCTCCCTGCCTCATTGTGCCCATGGTAGAATGTGCAGAAACCCAAGCTCTCTGTCTCTACCTGGGGTCCTCTGTGTCAGCCTCCTGTGTAAACAGCCCAAGACAAGGGCGTTTCCGGCACCTCCCAGGGACATTCAGGGGCCTGAATCTGAGGAAGAGCCTCCGATACCTAAGTTTCAAAGCCTGCTTTTCACTGACTAGAGGTCGTGGTCCAGCCTGACCTGCAGTTCCTCTGCCTGAGTCTCTTCACTGAAACTCACGGGTCCAGTCAGCAAGCACCGGCTCCCTCCCTCAGAGCTATGCCCTCTTCTGCAGCTTTAAAAATGGCTCCCTCATGAGAGAGAAGATCCGCGACGAGTCTGTGTCCCATTCCTGGAGCGATTTCTCTAAGGCACTGCAGTCCACAGAGATGGGCAACGGTGGAAACCTGGGTAGGCCAGTTGGTGATGCCCAGGCCTGTGAAGGGTCAGCAGCTGCTGGCTGGAGGGGCAGGGCCTGGGGCCCCATGAGCTGGGGGAGAGGAGGGCCGTGGAGAAGTCCAGGGGAGTCCTGTCTGTCTGCACTTCTATTCCACATATCCTACAAGCTGGTGTGGAACCCTGTGTTCTGAGCGAGGGTGGGACTGTAAGGCTGTCCTTGGCTTCTGCTCTGAGCAGAACATCAGGCCATAGCTATGTCTTCTGTCCCCACCAAGCCCCTGGTGACAGCATCAGAGAGGGCAGCCTCTACCCTGGTGCATCCCCGTTCACAGCCTCTGCCGCAGGCACAAGGAAAAGTGCCCAGTGTCTGGGCAGGCCTGAGCAGGGAGGGTCTGTGCCTCCCTTGGTCAAACCTGTGTTGGTATTTTAGGATTGGCTGGGCAGCTGCTTCCTATTCCAGGCTGCCAAGTGAGAGCAGGAAGAGTTGTCTTTGAGAAAAGCTAGCTCAGGGCTCCCTGGTTCCCTTCTATCCTGTTGGAGAGAAGGAACTGAGAATATTCACAGGTCTCATCTGGGGGATGAAAGAGCCAGGGGACCCAGGGATATGGGGTCATTTTGTCCTGTTCTAAGTCTGTTAAGAAGCTGATCTTTTGTTTTTTGACTAATGACGGCTGATCTCTTCCTGGTTTTATTTCAGGTTTTTATTTTGATGTAATGGAGATCACCCCTGAAATTATTGGACGTCATAGGTTTAACACAGAAAACCACAAGGTACATGTGCTGTTGGTGTTGGAGTTACATTGGCTCCATTTGTGAGTGTAAAATTTAACAATTGCCTATCAAATTATGTTACTTTTAGGGACTTCATTCATTCACTCATCCATTAATATCATACAAACTTGTGGTGTGCCAGGGTGCATTCTAGATCCTGGGGAATCTGCAGGACCTAAGACAGACACGGTCCTTTCCCTCAGGGAGGAATGCAGAAAACCTGAGAGTTCTCTTCCTATTTAACAAATGCTAACACTATCATTGTGTATCACAGAACTTATTTCCTTGGCGAGTTTTATCCTATACCCATCAGGAACGCATGGATCTTGAGATCATGAATTTCCTCCTGGTTGAAAGAGCTGCTGAGCCCAGGAGGTACTAACGTTTATTGAGCCCATTTGGTGCCAGGCATTGTGCTCATGGTTTTCTATACCTTCCTCATTTACTTTTCTTTTTTTTTTTTTTTTAATTTTTTGAGATGGAGTCTCACTCTGTTGCCCAGGCTTGAGTGCAGCGGGACGATCTCAGCTCACTGCAACCCCCACCTTGCGGGTTCAAACGATCCTCCTGCCTCAGCCTCCTGAGTAGCTGGGATTACAGATGCAAGCCACCACGCCTGGCTAATTTTTGTATTTTTAGTAGACAGGGGTTTCTCCATGTTGGCCAGGCTGGTCTCGAATTCCTAACCTCAAGTGATACGCCCCCTCCCAAAATGCTGGGATTACAGGTTTGAGCCACCATGTCCGGCTATCATTTACTTTTCAAAGCAATAGGCACTATTGTTCCTCTTTCTAGATGGAGAGGCTGAGACTCAGAGGCTCAGGCTAAATAATCTGCCCAGAGTCGCAAGGTCAGATGGTGGAGGGGGCTCAAACCCATTCCTCTCTGGCTCTGAAGCTGCTGTTTTCTTTCTCCTCCAAAATGTGACCTTTCTCAGGAAGGATTTAGTTGGTTCTTGCTCCTCGAAATTGACATTGCTGCTAGAGAGTCACTGGAGAGTCATCACCACATTTTGGGTTGTACCTGAGAGATGTTTCTGACCCCAGTAAATGGGGGGTTTATGTAAGACACTCTGTCTGGAAACTGTAACTGTCAGAGTTGGCGTTGGATTCAGTGGCAGATGATGGCACTACATGTTGGATTATGAGTGGAAAGCTTTGTATAAAGTAGGAAGTTCATCTCAATCTTCTGATGGAGGATCAGTTTGGTTTCTTTTGTTAGAGTGAGAAGCTATGCCTGTTCTCTTTCATGCATATCAATCCTAGATTTGTCAAGGAGAAAGTAGTGTTCTTCATTCATTCATTCAACCAGCAGATATGTATGATTGGTGCCAGGCACCGGGGACACAAAGGAGAACAAAACATTGGTGGCCCTTGTTCTCCAGAGCCTGCTGTCTAGGAGGGAGAGGGACAGTAGACGACTGAATGAGCACGTACATGAATGCAGCAGGTGCTAAGGCTAGGTGGCAGAAGAACAGAGTGCCACAAAGGAAAGCAGCTGGTGGGCGGGTTGTAGACTTACCCTGGGTGGGGTGATCAGGCCTGGGCCTTGCTGAGAAGGTGGCCTTTAGGTTGAGACCTGAAAGTACTCAGGATCTCACCATGGAAAGAGTAGGATAGACTTTCAGGCAGAGGGAGCAGCTTGGGAACTAGAAGAAGGTCAGTAAGGTTAGAGTGTAGCTGTTTATGAGGGGGATGGCGGCAGGTTCTAGCATTGGTCTCAGGTGCCAGAGAAGCAGGAGTGAGCCTGGGGTTGATGCCCATCAGTGCTAGCTTGAAGGACATGCCACAGGGGTGGGATCTCAGTGTAAGCTCGTGGCTCTCACTTATCTAGTATGTACTGCATTTTCCAGGCTCTGTTGTCTAATCTGATCATTGCAACAACCCTAAAAAACAGGCGCCACTATTACCTCCGTTTTGTTAAGAAAAAGAATGATAGCAAGACTAATGTAACTTATTGAAGATTGCAGAGCTGAATGGTAGACAGAACTTGAACTCTCAGCTGCCTGAGACTAAGTTCTGTAATGTCTCTTGACTCTTCAAAGTGACATGCATGTGAGGCTGTGAGCTTGCGTGCTTGAGTAGTATGTTTGTGTGAGTGTGTGTGACAGGCAAAGATAGTGGTTAAAGAGCCCAGCTATGAGTTTCAAATCTGGGCTGTTGTTTAAAAAGATCACACACAGACACACACATACACACATGAATGGACAATGAGAGTTCCTTACTCTGTGCCCACCTTTTCCCGGAGACAGGTTGCAGCATTCCCTGGGGATGTGGAGGTTCGAGCACTAATTGAAGGACAATTCATGGCCAAGAGGATTCATGCAGAAGGCCTGGGCTATCGAGTCAGTAAGTGAGCCACTGGCAGCATGTGTCCCGGGGTGGGGGCTCAGGGCCAGCTCACTCCCGGGGGCCAGGGCTAGTGGGGCAATATCTACTAAAGTTTTCTTACAGGGGGACTTGTGCAGGGGGAGGTGGAGCCTGACCTCGGGGATGGGGTGAGAAAGTGTCAATTGGCACTTGTAGGCAAGCATAGAATAGCAGACAGGTTGTTCCCGCTTCTCAGCTGTGTCCACAATAGCCTGACCTTTTGGCCAGGACCTGTAAGACTTGGGAATGGTCTTTCTGAAACCCTAAGCTCCAAGCTGCAGATGAGCTGTCCTGAGCTCTGGACTGCAAAGACATAGGCAGTGCGAGGTCTGGGGACATGAATGGATCTTGGCCTTCTAGCCTGGCCAGGTCCCATTGCCTGTGGGACACAGTCTGGGTCTTTCAGCTTGGACAGGGAAGAGGGGGATGTAGTACCACTGTCAAAACTCGGAAGACTGATGTCTTAGTTCATTTTATGTTGCCTATAACAGAATACCTGTTCCTGGGTAATTTATAAGGAAAAGAAATTTATTTCTTATAATTATGGAGGCTGAGAAGTCCAAGGTTGAGGGGCCATATCTGATGAGGGCCTGCTTGCTAGTAGGGCTCTCTGCAGAGTCCTGAGGAGGTAGAGGGCATCACATGGTGAGGGAGCTGAGTGTGCTGGCTCAGGTCTCCCTTCCTCTTCTCAGAAAGGCACCAGTCCTGGTCCCACGATAACCCGTTAATCCATTAACCTGTTAATTTGTTAACCCATGAATGGATTAATCCACTCATAAAGCCCTCATGACCCAATCTCCTTAAAGGTCCCATCTTTCAATATGTCATGTTGGAGATAAAGCTTCAACATGAGTTTTGGAGGGGACACATATTCAAACCATAGCAACTGGCATGGAGAGGGCAGACCCAGGGCCGGGGGAGGCAAAAGGAGGAGAAAGGGATTTCTGAGAACTTGAGCTGTAGAATAATCAGCATTAGGATGTCAGTGAGTTCCCCTTACAGGTGGCGTTGGAATGGTCTAAGGGTCTGTAAGGAGGTTGGACTGGCCGCCTATAGAGTCCAGGTTTCTAAGATGTATTTGTCTCTCTGGGCTATAGCTGTTGTCACTAGAGAAGGTAGTGAAGCTGCTTTGCTTGAGGGCCTTCCTATGATACTTTATGGACAATCCAAGTTCTATGTAATATATATTTTATACCTTTGAATCAACTGAGTAAAAGGATACTATAAAAATACCCATTAGAGAAACCTCTTAGAAAACCTGTTAGACAGCATCTGCTAAAGCTGAATATACACCTACCCAGCAATCTCATTTCTAAGTAAAGGCACAACAGGAATTTGTGCATGTGTTTACTAAAGATGTACAGGAGAACATTCATTGCAGTACTATGCTGAATAGCCCCACAGTGGAAGTGGCCCAGTGCCCATTAATAGTAGACAGAAAAAATGCATTGTGGTGCATTTGTACAACAGGATACTACACACAAATGAAAATGAACCAGCCTCAGTGATACACAATGAAATGGGTGAATCTCACCAAATGTAACACTGAGCAAAAGAGGCCAAACACGGACATACATATGGCAGGGGTCTCTGTACATCAAATTCAAAAGCAGATGGCACTACAGGCCAGGCACAGTGGCTCACACCTGTAATCTCTGCATTTTGGGAGGCCGAGGCAGGTGGATTGCTTGAGTCCAGGAGTTTGAGACCAGACTGGGCAACATGGTGTGTTGCGGGAAGTCAGGGACCCCAAAGGGAGGGACTGGCTGAAGCCATGGCAGAAGAATGTGGATTGCGAAGATTTCATGGACATTTATTAGTTCCCCAAATTAATACTTTTATAATTTCTTACGCCTGTCTTTACTGCAGTCTCTAAACATAAATTGTAAAGATTTCATGGACACTTATCACTTCCCCAATCAATACCCTTGTGATTTCCTATGCCTGTCTTTACTTTAATCTCTTGATCCTGTCAGCTGAGGAGGATATATCGCCTCAGGACCCTGTAATAATTGCATTAACTGCACAAATTGTACAGCATGTGTGTTTGAGCAATGTGAAGTGTGGGCACCTTGAAAAAAGAACAGGATAACAGCAATTTTTCAGGGAATAAGAGAGATAACCTTAAACTCTGACTGCTGGTGAGCTGGGCAGAACAGAACCATATTTCTCTTCCTTCAAAAGCAAATGGGAGAAATATCGCTGAATTCTTTTTCTCAGCATGGAACATCCCTGAAAAAGAGAATGTGCACCTGCGGGTAGGTCTCTGAACTGGCCCCCCTGGGTGTAGCCTGTCTCTTATGGTCGAGGCTGCAGAGATGAAATAAACTCCAGTCTCCCATAGTGCTCCCAGGCTTATTAGGAAGAGGAAATTCCCACCTAATAAATTTTGGTCAGACTGGTTGATCTCAAAACCCTGTCTCCTGATAAGATGTTATCAATGGCAATGGTGCCCGAAACTTCATTAGCAATTTTAATTTCGCCTCGGTCCTGTGGTCCTGTGAACTCACCCTGCCTCCACTTGCCTTGTGATATTCTATTATCTTGTTAAGTACTTGATGTCTGTCACCCACAGCTATTCGCACACTCCCTCCCCTTTTGAAAATCCCTAATAAAAACTTGCTGGTTTTTGTGGCTTGTGGGGCATCACGGATCCTACCAACGTGGGATGTCTCCCCCAGACACCCAGCTTTAAAATTTCTCTCTTTTGTACTCTGTCCCTTTATTTCTCAAGCCAGCCGATGCTTAGGAAAAATGGAAAAGAACCTACGTGATTATCGGGGCAGGTTCCCTGATAATGGTGAAACCCCTTCTCTACAAAAAATACGAAAATTAGCCAGGCGTGGTGGCACATGCCTGTAGTCCCAGCTACTCAGGAGACTGAGGTGGGAGGATTGCTTAAGCCTAGGAGGTTGAGGCTGCAGTGAGCCATGAGACCCTGTCTCAAAAAAAAAATTAAAAAAGCAGACAAAACTATTTACTATTGTTGGAAGTCGGGATAATTAGTAGCTACCTTTCAGAAGGGGCCTGTGGGGTGCTGTCAATGTTCTGTTTCATGTTCCATGGGTGTGTTTAGTTTGTAAAAATTTATGAAGATTATAGGCTTATGATGTGTGCATTTTTCAGGATGTGTGTTCTAGGTCAATACAAGATTTTAACATGTGTAAAATGACCACCATGAGCATTCCAATTGCCCTCATCCCACCACCCTAAGTGTAAAAAGACGTTTCCCAAAGGTCTGCAAAGACTTCCAAGTTCCCTGAAAATGAGACTGGGTGAGCAGGGCAGGGTTGGTGCTGGAGTTGGTGGAGTGCCTGGCAGGGGTCCTCTGGCTGTCAGAAGAGAACCCCAGGGAACGGAACAGCCCAGCATACAGGGAGAAGCAGTTAGGGCAGAAGGCCCCCATGGGCTCAGGAGGAGCTGATGGGATTGTGGCATTATTCCCAGCCTCTAAGGCATTTCTTGTGCAAAACAGCATAGAGTTACTTATCCTCTTAGCAAGCTTAAATGCAGAATCAGACCTGTCTTGCCGCTCTGCTGAGTGATCACTTAAATAGACATACTTGGAACCAACAGAGGTTGCATGCACGTGAGGACTCATTCTCCAGGCTGCTGTGAGGACTCATTCTCCAGGCTGCTGTGTGGACTGGCCAGCTCTTTCGTTCTTGCCCAGACATCATCTCATTTGGCTTTAATAGTGTCTAAGGGCAATAAAGAGGCACTTTGAATAAAAATGATTATTGTGATACTAACAGCTGCCAGCATTTGTTGGGCACTGAGTGTGTGCCCGGCCCAGTTCCTTAGCAATTAATCTTTATTAACAACAGTACCTCTGAAGTAGGTACTGATATGATTCCCACTTCACAACCGAGGAAACCAAATCTTGCAGTGGTTAAATAACTTGGTCAGGGCTGGCAGAGCTGGGATCTAAACCAAGCCAGTCTGGCGCCAGACGCTGGATTCTCAATCACTGGCTGAACCTGCTTTTTTTAAGGCACAATCGCCCTCTTGATGTTTATAGACACCATCAGACATGATAGAAACCAGCTGGGCAGGGCTAATAAGCCATAGTTTTCAGTTTATATTTCAGTGTGTTTCATGTTGTTTAGGTTGATTGTAAAAACAGTCAAACCTTGTAATAGCAAGTTTGAAAAATAAAGAAAATGGGCCTGGTGCTCACGGTGGAGGCGGGAGGATCACTTGAGCCCAGGAGTTTGAGACTGGTAACAGAGAGACCATATCTTTACAAATAATAATAATTATAAATATCCCGGTATAGTGGCATGTGCTTATGGTCCCAGCTACTGGGGGTGGGGTGGCAGGGGTGGCAGGAGGCCGGGGGGATCGCTGGAGTCTGGGAGGTCAAGGCTGCAATGAGCTGTGATTGCACCACTTCACTCTAGCCTGGGCGACAAAGCGAGACCATGTCTCAAAAAAATAAAGGAAAATGACTCATAATCCCATCCCCTCTCTCCAACCACTGGTATCATTTAGGGGCATTTTCTCCCAGTCTCCTTTATGAGCTTATTTCCATACAGCCATAGTTTTGTTCCTTTGTACCTTATGTGCAAAGGGTGTATACAAGAACCAAAGTTTGTCAGAAGTCATCTTTGTGGTGCTGCGTATGATGGCCAGGTTACTTTTCCTGCATTTGGGTACTGAGGGTGTTCTTGTTTTTTCTGTTTGTTTGTTTTCTTTGTTTTGTTTTGTTTTGTTTTTTTGGAGACAGGGTTTCACTCCTGTTGCCCAGACTGGAGTGCAGTGGTGCGATCTCGGCTCACTACAACCTCCACCTCCCGGGTTCAAGTGATCCTCCTGCCTCAGTCTCCTGAGTAACTGGGACTACAGGTGCACACCACCACGCCCAGCTAGTTTTGTATTTTTAGTAGAGACGGGGTTTCACCGTGTTGGCCAGGCTGGTCTCGAACTTCTGACCTCAAATGATCCACCTGCCTCGGCCTCCCAAAGTGCTGGGATTGCAAGTGTGAGCCACCGTGCCTGGCCATTGTTCTTGGTTTTCCAACGTGGAATCACACTAGAGCATCTTCCATAGCTTGAATTATTTCCCCAGGAGGATGGCAGTCCTTCTCTCTTCCCAGACACTGTCTTCACGGCCAGCGATGAAGATGGGAGAAGCTGAGAGGTGGGGGCTGAATGTCTTCTCCTGGACAGAGCCAAGGGGCTGGATGGAAAGCAGCAGGTCTTAAAAACAACTGTTTGTTTTAAAATACATAACGAATGGATGTCTTTTTATCATAAAAGATTCATGCAAAACAGAAATATGGAATAAGAAGCAAATGCCCCCTTCATATGCCTCCCAGACTCCTTTCCTTCCTTCCAGACTGTGACTTCCTTCCTGTGAGTTTCTGTGTTAGACTGAATCATACGGAATTGCCAATATTGAAGAAGTTTTGATTTACAAAAATGGCAATTTCATATGGTTCGACCTGATATGTGTGTGTGTGTATATATTTAACAGAAATGCTATTACATTCTATGTGTTATTCTGAGACTTGCTTTCCATAACAGTATCTACAGGTCTACCTTTTTGTTTTCTAATGACTGGCATGAGGTCTGATAAATTATTTTATAGCCCTAGTTGAAGGACATTAAGATTATTTCTTGTTTTGTTTTGTTTTTGTTTTTGTTCTTGTTTTGAGACAGAGTCTCACTCTGTCACCCAGGCTGGAGTGCAGTGGTACAATCTCAGCTCACTGCAACCTTCGCCTCCCGGGTTCAAACGATTCTTGCACCTCAGCCACCTGAGTAGCTGGGATTACAGGTGCGCGCCATACCACCTGGCTAATTTTTGTATTTTTGTAGAGATGGGGTTTTGCCATGTTGCCTAGGCTGGTCTCAAACTCTTGACCTCAAGTGATCCACTCATCTTGGCCTCCAAAGTGCTGGGATTGTAATCTCCACTTTCACCATCTCATTCTATGCCCTATACCCTTGTCCCTAGTTCATTCTTGTTTGTGTATTTTTTTTCCCTTGAGCACGTTAGCTAAAGGTTGGTATATTTTATTAAGCAATGTTAATATTTTGTTTTGTGCTCCCTTTTATTAATTTCTAATTTTATCTTTTTAAATGCCTTCCTTCTACTTCATGAATTTTTTCTTTTTCTGTATTTTTAAGTTGAAATTTTAGCTCATTTATTCCCATCCTGTATTAACTTCTAATTTATGCATTTCAGAATGCTACATGTTAACTTTATTTACATAACATATCTTTCATTTCTAAAAAGATAGTAATTTTCATCTTTTTCTGCATCAATGGGTGGTCCTTCAAACTGGCCCCTCGTCCTTTTGACATATCTTCCATCATTCCTTGAGCATTTCCATAGCTTCTAGTATAAAAAAAGTTTCAGGCTCATCTTGTTTTTTCCTTGGATCAGCCCTGTAATCTTCCATTTATCCAAGGGGCCCTGACTTCTCTGAGTGGGAGAGATGTTTGGATGCTCTCTCTGGATGCTCATTTTTACTGGGATGATGCTGTTCCCAGCCCCTTTCAGTGGGCTGAGCTGGGAATATGTTAGGATATATAACAACCCCTTTCAGTGGGCTGAGCTGGGAAATATTAGGATATATATATATATCCAAATATATATATAAGTCTGTATCAATGCACACGTTACCTTTCTATTTTTCTGTCTGTCTACTTCTCCATGTGTTGAAAAACATGAGTTCAACCCTATGCACTCCACTTCCAGTCCAACACCATGGGGTTCATTCTGGCTTTCTTCCTTCCCATATTTGTATCTTATCCTAACAGTGACAAAGTTGATTCTTCTGACCCCTCCAGATTGCTGCCTCCTTGACATGCAAGCCCCATTTTGGCTTCTCTGCTTACCCTTACCTGTGTTGTCTCTGTGTCCTCTTTCCAGCAGCCTCTTGAATCTGCCCCACTCTGGTTATGTACTTACATGTGGCCCTTGAGCCACTTCTGTTTGCCTATTTAATGGCTTTTTAGAGAAGGAAGAAGAAAAAAGAAAGGTAGGAAGGTAGGCAGGCAATAAATATTTTTAAAGGGAAGGGTCCATTTACATTTAATGTAATTATTGAAATGATTGGATTTAATTGAATCTATCCATTTATTTTTTATTTTTTAATCCATCCATTTACAAAATGGATTACATATCAATTTTGCTTTTTCTTTTCTTTTGTTCTATATGTTCTTTTTTCTTTCTTATTCTTTTCCTGTCTTATTTTTGGATTAACTGAGCAATGTCTAGTATTCCATTTTATCTCCTCTGTTGGCTTTTTAAGGTATACACTTTTTAATTGATTTTTAAATTGAAATCCTTAATTTGAAAAGTCTGGTTTGCACTAATATTATACACTTGAATTTTTTACGAACATGCTTGCACTACAAGAATGACTAAAAGATGTCTTCCGGGCTAAAGGGAAAATCATACCAGATGGAAAGTCAGAGCTTCAGGAAGGAATGTAGAACATCTATAAAAAGTGGATTCTCTTAAGTTTTACTTTGTCTGAAAATGTATTTATTTTACTTCATATTAAAATAATGTTTTCTGTTGTGGAATTCTAGGTTGGCACTTTTTACTTTCAGCACTTTGAAAATGTCATTTCATTGTTTTCTTGACTTCTAATGTTTCAGATAAGAAATTAACTGTCATTCTTAATGTTATTCTCCTGAATGTAATGGGGTTTTCTTCTCTGGCTGATTTAAGATTTTTCTATTAATCTTTGATTTTCAGCAGTTTGATTATGATACACCTAAGTAAGGGTTTTTTAATTATTATTTTGTATGTATCCCCTTTGTGATTCACTGAGCTTCTTGGATCTGTGGGTTAATGTCTTCCATCAATTTTGGAAAATTCTTAGCCATTATTTCTTCAAATATTTATTTTTCCCTATTCCCTCTTTCCTTTCCTCTGGACTTCAGTTACACATCTGCTGTTGTCCCATAGGACTTTGATTTTCTATTCTTTTTTTTTTTTCTCTCTCCCTGCTTCAGTTGGACAAGTTCATTTTTTGTTTTGTTTTGTTATGTTTTGTTTTTTTGAGACAGAGTCTTGCTCTGTTGCCCAGGCTGGAGTGCAGTGGCATGATCTCGGCTCACTCCAACCTCCACCTGCTGGGCTCAAGTGCTTCTCCTGCCTCAGCCTCCTGAGTTGCTGGGACTACAGGCAAGCGCCACCACATCTGGCTAATTTTTTGTATTTTTAGTAGAGATGGGGTTTCACCATGTTAGGCAGGCTGGTCTTGAACTCCTGACCTCAGGTGATCCGCCTGCCTCAGCCTCCCAAAATGCTGGGATTACAGGCATGAGCCACTGCGCCCGGACTTCAGATGGACAATTTCTATCACACCTCTTTTTATTCATGTTTCTGCTGTAGACAGTCTGCTATTAAGTCCATCTAACAAATTCATTTTGGATATTATATTTTTTCTATTTCTAGAATTTCCATTTCATTCTCTTATACTTTCTTATGTCTCTGCTGAAATTTTTCATATTTTAACCATTTTGTCCATCTCTTCCTCTGACTTTATATCATCTTTATAATTATTATAAAGCTCCTATCTGCTAATTCATCTCAGAGTCTGCTTTTATTTACTATTTTACTGCCATTTCCTGCTTCTTAAAATGCTATTTAATTTTGTTTGAATGCTGTACGTTGTGTTTAAAAGTACAGTGTTGACTAAAGTGGCTAATTTTTAAACCTTTTACTTTTGAGATAATTGTAGATTCACATGCAGTTGTTAAATAAATAGCTAATGTTTACCTGCAGAAAAGGCTTGCCCTTCTATCAGGAAGTGCAGGTGAGGTGGTGGTTTTTTTTTGTTTAATCAGGGGTTGGATCAGTACTAGTTAGTTTTAGTTCACCAGTAGTTGCAGTGTCTTGGGATCAGGATCAGCAGGATCAGGCCCCTCCCTCCATCAAGTCTTTGGGACCTAACCACTGAGATTACAGAGCTCTTTCTCTGTTTACCAGCTCTTCCCCCACTTCCACATCACTGCTTCCATAGTAGTTCATTGGAGACATTTGGTGGGTAGGGAGGACTAGCTCTATATTGGAGACTCTTCCAGATTTCAGTCCTCCATACCAGCCCAAATGTAGTTGCTTTTCTTTTCTAGCAAAGTTTATCTGCCTGTAGAGTCTTACTTCTTCATGTCTCCCATGCTGCAGGTATGAATCAGCACTTAAGGGCTCATCTCATTCTGGAATTTATTTTATTTAGACTTCTTGAATTTACAATTTTTTGATAGCTTCAAACAAAAATATGATGCTGTGGTTGTTGTTGTTTATTCCATTCTGTCGCTGTTACAGCACAAATGTGTTCTTTCTTGACCATCATCATCTTAGCTGGAAGTGGAACTATATGTCTTTTATTAGATTAAGGTTTATTATTATTTTACTATTTATTTTTATTTATTTATTCTAAAATGGAGTTTCACTTGCTCTGTGGCCCAGGCTGGAGTGCAATGGTGCATTCTCGGCTCACTGCAACCTCTGCCTCCTGGGTTTAAGCAATTCTCCTACCTCAGCCTCCTGAGTAGCTGGGATTACAGGTGCCCACCACCACACCTGGCTAATTTTTGTATTTTTAGTAGAGATGGGGTTTCACCATATTGGCCAGGCTGGTCTCGAACTCCTGACCTCAGGTGGTCTTCCTGCCTCGGCCTCCCAAACTGTTGGCATTACAGGTATGAGCCACTGTGCCCAGCCTATTATATTTTTTTGGAGACAAAGTCTGGCTTTGTCAGGCAGGAATACACCCAGGCTGGAGTACAGTGGTGTGATCATGGCTCATTGCAGCCTTGAATTCCTGGGCTCAAGCAATCCTCCCACTTCAACCTCCCGAGTAGCTGGGACCACAGGCATGCATCACCATTCCCAGCTAATTTTTGTATTTTTTGTAGGGACAGGATCTTACTTTGTTGTCCAGGTTGGTCTCAAATTCCTGAGCTCAAGCAATCCTCCTCCTGCCTTGGCCTACTGAAGTGCTAGGATTAGTAGGCATAAGCCACTATGCTCAATCAGTTTATTGTGAAAAATATCATGTATACAGTAGAGTATATGTATCTTACAGAAAGTTATAAAACATATTAATCAAACATCTGATGATCAGCACTCGGGTTAAGAAATAGAACATCAGCCAGGCACAGACACTTACACCTGTAATCCCAGCACTTTGGGAGGCCGATACAGGCGGATCGCTTGAGGTCAGGATTTCAAGACCAGCTTGGCCAACATGGTGAAACCCCGTCTCTACTGAAAACAAAAAATTAGCCAGGCATGGTGGCAGACGCTTATAGCCTACTCGGGAGGCTGAGGCGGGAGAATCACTTGAACCCAGGAGGCGGAGGTTGCAGTGAGCCAAGATCACCCCATTGCACTCCAGCCTGGGAGACAGAGCGAGACTTCATCTCAAAAACAACAACAACAACAACAACAACAAAAGAAGAAATAGAACACTAGAACCTTAGAATCTTGCTGTGCTCCTCTTCCACTGTATCCTCATCTTCCCCTCATCCCTGCAGAGATCATTTCTATCCAGATTTTTGTATTATCATTTCCCTGGAATTCTTTATGGTTTTGCCAGCTGTGTATGCATTCCTTTAAATACATTGTGGCTTTTTGCCCTTTCTGAACTTCATGATACATGGAATTATACTACATGTGGTGTGATTTGCTGCTTTAGATCAACGTCATGTTTATGAATTCATCCATGTTAATGTGCATAGATAGCTATTAGCTGTTAATTTTCATTGTACTGTGATATTCCATCACATGATTATACAACCATTTATCCATTTGCTATGGCCTGACTGTGTCTCCCCAAATTCACATGTTAAAAACTTAATCCCCAATGTGACAGTGTTGGGAGATGGGCCTGATGGAAGGTGTTTAGGTCATGAGGGCTCTTGTGTATTAATGCCACTATAAAAGTGCTTTCAGGAGTGAGTTCACCATTTTCTGCTTTTCAGCCATGTGAGGACATAGCATTCTGGGGATTCTGCTAAACATTCTACAATATATGGGACGATCCCTCACAAAAAGAATTATCCAACCCAAAATAAGCAGGGTTTTATTCTGGTTGGAAGAGGAATCAAGCTTTTTTCTGTGATGAGTAGAGCTACTTTCCATGTTTGTCTCCATGCCTGCTGTGGGAGCTCAGTGTCATTTCAAGTTCCTCTTCACTCAGTCCCCCCATGCACCCTCCCCAGCTAGTAGCCCACTTTCACTAATGAGCACTTCTTTACTTTAGCTTGGGGACAAACACTGCTGCTGCTTCTGCTGCTGAGTGTAAGGGAGTGGAGGGAAGGGGCTTGAGACCCCTGCTGTCATGAGATCAGTTGTGTACTCTCAGCAGCAGTTTATGAGGGTTCTTATTTTCTCATATCCCCACCAACACTTAACAGCAACAACCTTTAAATCTGTTGCCAGTCTGATGGGTGCAAACTGGTATCTCAGTGTCAGTTCAATTTGTGTTTTCTTTTTTGCAATTTTTTTTTTTTCTTTATTGATCATTCTTGGGTGTTTCTCACAGAGGGGGATTTGGCAGGGTCATAGGACAATAGTGGAGGGAAGGTCAGCAGATAAACAAGTGAACAAAGGTCTCTGGTTTTCCTAGGCAGAGGGCCCTGCGGGCTTCCACAGTGTTTGTGTCCCTGGGTACTTGAGATTAGGGAGTGGTGATGACTCTTAACGAGCATGCTGCCTTCAAGCATCTGTTTAACAAAGCACATCTTGCACCGCCCTTAATCCATTCAACCCTGAGTGGATACAGCACATGTTTCAGAGAGCACAGGGTTGGGGGTAAGGTCACAGATCAACAGGATCCCAAGGCAGAAGAATTTTTCTTAGTACAGAACAAAATGAAAAGTCTCCCATGTCTACCTCTTTCTACACAGACACGGCAACCATCCGATTTCTCAATCTTTTCCCCACCTTTCCCCCCTTTCTATTCCACAAAACCGCCATTGTCATCATGGCCTGTTCTCAATGAGCTGTTGGGTACACCTCCCAGACGGGGTGGTGGCCGGGCAGAGGGGCTCCTCACTTCCCAGTAGGGGCAGCCGGGCAGAGGCGCCCCTCACCTCCCGGACGGGGCGGCTGGCCGGGCAGGGGGCTGACCCCGCCCCCACCTCCCTCCTGGACGGGGCGGCTGGCCGGGCAGAGGGGCTCCTCACTTCCCAGTAGGGGCGGCCGGGCAGAGGCGCCCCTCACCTCCCGGACGGGGCGGCTGGCCAGGCGGGGGGCTGACCCCCCACCTCCCTCCCGGACGGGGCAGCTGGCCGGGCGGGGGGCTGACCCCCCACCTCCCTCCCGGACGGGGCGGCTGGCCGGGCGGGGGGGCTCCTCACTTCCCAGTAGGGGCGGCCGGGCAGAGGCGCCCCTCACCTCCCGGACAGGGCGGCTGGCCGGATGGGGGGCTGACCCCCCCACCTCCCTTCCGGACGGGGCGGCTGGCCGGGCGGGGGGCTGACTCCCCCACCTCCCTCCGGGACGGAGCGGCTGGCCGGGCAGAGGGGCTCCTCACTTCCCAGTAGGGGCGGCCGGGCAGAGGCGCCCCTCACCTCCCGGATGGGGCGGCTGGCCAGGCGGGGGGCTAACCCCCCCACCTCCCTCCTGGACGGGGCGGCTGGCCGGGCGGGGGGCTGAACCCCCCACCTCCCTTCCGGACGGGGCGGCTAGCTGGGCGGGGGGCTGACCCCCCCACCTCCCTCCCGGACGGAGCGGCTGGCCGGGCAGAGGGGCTCCTCACTTCCCAGTAGGGGCGGCCGGGCAGAGGCGCCCCTCACCTCCCGGACGGGGCGGCTGGCCAGGCGGGGGGCTAACCCCCCCACCTCCCTCCTGGACGGGGCGGCTGGCCGGGCGGGGGGCTGATCCCCCCACCTCCCTCCCGGACGGGGCGGCTGGCCGGGCGGGGGGCTGACCCCCCCACCTCCCTCCCGGACGGGGCGGCTGGCCGGGCGGGGGGCTGACCCCCCCACCTCCCTCCCGGACGAGGTGGCTGCCGGGCGGAGACGCTCCTCACTTCCCAGACGGGGTGGCAGCCGGGCGGAGGGGCTCCTCACTTCTCAGACGGGGCGGCTGCCGGGTGGAGACGCTCCTCACTTCCCAGACGGGGCGGCTGCTGGGCGGAGGGGCTCCTCACTTCTCAGACGGGGCGGTTGCCAGGCAGAGGGTCTCCTCACTTCTCAGACGGGGCGGCTGGGCAGAGACGCTCCTCACATCCCGGACGGGGCGGCAGGGCAGAGGTGCTCCCCACATCTCAGACGATGGGCGGCCGGGCAGAGATGCTCCTCACTTCCAGGATGTGATGGTGGCCAGGAAGAGGCGCTCCTCACTTCCCAGGTGGGATGGCGGCCGGGCAGAGAGGCTCCTCACTTTCCAGACTGGGCAGCCAGGCAGAGACGCTCCTCACTTCCCAGACGGGGTGGCGGCCGGGCAGAGGCTGCAATCTCGGCACTTTGGGAGGCCAAGGCAGGCGGCTGGGAGGTGGTTGTAGCGAGCCGAGATCACGCCACTGCACTCCAGCCTGGGCGCCATTGAGCACTGAGTTAACGAGACTCTGTCTGCAATCCCGGCACCTCGGGAGGCCGAGGCTGGCAGATCACTCACGGTTAGGAGCTGGAGACCAGCCCCGCCGACACAGCGAAACCCCGTCTCCACCAAAAAAATACGAAAACCAGACAGGCGTGGCGGCGCGCGCCTGCAATCGCAGGCACTCGGCAGGCTGAGGCAGGAGAATCAGGCAGGGAGGTTGCAGTGAGCTGAGATGGCAGCAGTACCGTCCAGCTTCGGGTCGGCATCAGAGGGAGACGGTGGAAAGAGAGGGAGAGGGAGACCGTGGGGAGAGGGAGAGGGAGAGGGAGAGCGTGTTTTCTTAATTAACGATGATTTTGTTTTGTTTTGTTTTGTTTTGAGATGGAGTTTCCTTCTTTTTGCCCAGGCTGGAGTGCAATGGCACGATCTCGGCTCACTGCAACCTCCACGTCCCGGTTCAAGTGATTCTCCTGCCTCAGCCTCCCGAATAACTGGGATTACAGGTGCACACCACCATGCCCAGCTAATTTTGTATTTTTATTAGAGATGGGATTTCACCATGTTGGCCAGGCTGATCTCAAACTCCTGACCTCAGGTGATACACCTGCCTCGGTCTCCCAAAGTGCTGGGATTACAGGCGTGAGCCACCGTGCCTGGCCAATTAATAATGATTTTGAACAGCTGTTTGTAACTCTGGTTTCTTTCTCTGAATTGGCTATGTACATCCTTTCCCATTTTTCTATTTGATTTCCTATCTTTCTCTTATTGATTTGTAGGATTTTATTGTATACTTTGAATATTAGGTTTTTGACAGTTTTTTGTGTTGCAGATATCTCTCATCTGTTGCTTATTTATAGTGTCAGCAATTTAACAGAATTTTGATGAAATTCATCAATTTTTCATCTTCCATTTTATGCTTTTGAGGTATTTATTGATTAAGAGATTTTCCCCCTACTCCAGTATCACAGAAGTACTGTTTTATGTTTCTCCTGTTGATGTTACAATTTCACCTTCCACATTTAGGACTTTGATCCATCTGGAGTCTTTGCGAATGATGTAACTTGGGATCCAATTTGATTTTTTCCACATGTTGATCCAGTTTTCCAAACACTGTTTACTAAGTGGTCTGTTTTACCCCATTACTTGTAGTGCCCCCTTTATCATTTATCCAGTCCCTATATATACATGGGTCTTTCTCTTTACTCCCTTTCATTTTTTTTTTCCTTTTTTTGGAGACAGGGTCTCACTTTGCCGCACAGGCTGGAGTGCAGCGGCGCGATCTCAGCTGACTGCAACCTCCACCTCCTGGGTTCCTCCCACCTCAGCATCCCGAGTAGCTAGGACTACAGACACGTGCTACCATGCCTGGCTAATTTTTAAATATTTTTTATAGAGACAGGGTCTTGCCATGTTGCCCAGGCTGGTCTCAAAGTCCTGGGCTCAAACGATCTACCTGCCTTGGCCTCCCAAAGTGTTGGGATTACAGGCATGAACCATGGCACCTGACCTGCGCTCCTGTTTCTACTTCATGGGTTTATTGGTCTTGTTCTTGGGGCAGAAAAACTGTTGTATTATTGTGGCTTTGTAGTATGTCAGTATTAGTTGGCTAGGGCTGCCATAAGAATGTGCCACAGAATGGGTGGCTTAAGCAACAGAAATTTATTTTCTCACAGTTCTGGAGGCTAAAAGTCTGCGATCAAGGTGTCGGCAGGGTTAATTTCTTCTTAGGCCTCTTTCCTTAGCTTGTAGATGGTCACCTTCTTCGTGTGTCTCCACATGGTCTCCTCCTGTGTGTCCCTGTGTCTTCATTTTCTCTTCTCATAAGGACATCAGTCATACTGGATTAGGGCCCACCCCTAATGACTTCATTTTTAACTTAATTACCTCTTTAAAGAGGTAATATCTGTCTTTATCTTCAAATACACTCACATTCTGAGATACTGGGGTTTAGGACTTCCACATATAAATTTAGGGTAGACACACTTCAGCCCATAATAATGTTTTAATATGTAGTATAGCAATTATCCCCTCCTTGCTTTTCTTTTTAAAATATTGTCTGAGCTGTTTATAGGTCTTCATTTTTCCATAAATATTTTATAAGAAATTGGTCTAGTTCCTTAAAAGAGTCCAGTTGGAATTGTTATTTAGGTTGAATAGGATGTATACATTAATTGGAAAAGATTGACATATTTATAATGTTAATTTATATTCATTCAAGACCATGGAATATCTTTTAATTTATTTAGATATTCTTTTTTGTACTTTAACAACAATTTCAACTTTTTCTTAATAGAGACTTTTGAATTCTTTGTTAAGGTATTCCCTTACATGTAAGTCTACCTTACGTTTCTGGTTGCTGTTGTGAAAGTTAATTTATATATTTTCTATCGTATTTGATAGTTGATTATTATTAGAAATGCCATTGATTATTATAAGTTGATTTTGTATCTGGCAAACTTATTAAACTCTTGTTAGTTTTATTAGTTTGTTTATTCTTTATTTTTTCCAAGTAGATGGACTACTGTCTGCAAATGACAGTTTTCTTTTCCTTTATTTCAATACTTATACATTTTAGTTGTTTCTGTTATCTTATGGCATTGACTGGTAGATCTAATACTGTGTTAAACAGTGGACTGGATACTGTGAATCTTTGTTTTGTTTGTAGTTGTATTAGTTATCTATTGCCATGTAACAAATTATCTCAAAATTTAGCAGCTTAAAACAGTAATAAATGTTTATTCTCTTATACAGTTTCTTTGGGTCAAGAATTTGGTTTCAGCATGGTTGGGTGATTCTGATTGAGAATATCTCCTGAGGTTGCAGTCACAATGTCATCTGGGGCTGCAGTCATCTGAAGGCTTGACTGAGGCTGGAGGATCTGCCTCCAGGCTGGCTCACTCATGTGGCTGTTGGCAAGAGGCCTCAGTCCCCTGCCATGTAGACCTCTCTGTAGGGCTGCTTGAGTGTCTTCAGGATGTGGCACTTAGCTTTCCCCAAAGTGAGTGATCCAAGAGAGCATGATCTGTGTCAGAGTGAGATGGAAGCCTCAATGTCTTTTATCATCTAGTCTTGGACTTCATACTTCATCATTTACACAAGGTTCTATTGGGTATACAAGTCGGCCCTATTGAATGTGAGGGGGGACTACTTGAAGGTGTGAATATCAGGAGGGAGGGATTATGTGGAGGCCATTTTGGAATCTGGCTGACACACCAGTCTGAAAGAAAGTGCTTCTAAATCTCTGTTAAGAATGACATTTGTTATAAGTTGTGGATATATGACTTTTATCATTTAAGGAAGTTCCCTTCTCCTGTTTTGTTGAGATATTTAAAACAAAAAAAGTATTAAAGACAGTTAAGGTGGGTGGGGCAGCAACCTTACAAGCAAATGAATGTGACAGGCCTGCACACACAGAGCCAGCTTTGGATCTCTCCTGTAGTCCTGTGTGATAAGTGGGAGGCATTGGCCCATCATGAGCCCTCTGTAGCTGAAGAACTCTGCAAAAACAGCCCTTTCTGCCTTGGGAGAACTGGCATAGCTATTTTACTTTTTTCTTTTCCCTTGCAGTGTCCAAGACAAAGATTTTGGCCACAGGAGGAGCATCTCACAATAGAGACATCTTACAGGTAAGCATTAGTAGTGGGCCTTACACCATGGCCTTTCCCATATCTGTTATGTCTAAGAGCCAGAGACTCGATAGGAAGGACAGCCTCCATTCCCACTCCTGCAGGAATGGGGAGCTCTTAGCTCACACTCCAGGAAGCAGCTCTGTTGCCTTACAGTTCACACTGTGAGTGGGATCTGTCTCACATGCAGGTGAATTCTATGGCTGTGTACAATCCACTCTCTGATACCAGCACTGTCCTCTGGAGTCACATGGAAAGTGCCTGTTCTTCCACATGGCAAACCTTCTCACATCTAGTGCCAGTGTTCTTGTCTTCCTCAAGGCCTCTGCCTTCCAATGTAACCATCGCTGATTCTCCAACCAGTCCTCTTATAACACAGTTGCCAGACTGTTACTGTCCTTCTGGTCCTTCATTATGCCAGGAACATATGACCAAAAGTAGAATCAACCTGCAGATGTCTGACACTCAGACTGTCACCTGTGGGGCTGTCAAAGCCTGTTATGGAGACATTGTGCATTTTTGGGTGTAGCCTGGGGCTGCCTTAACTGTTAGAGTAACTGTACTAGCTGTTTGCTTGTGACTACCTATCTTAGGTAACATTTTTCTAGAAACAGAGCCTGAAATGGGAATTCTTCTATAAGCAGTTTGTTGAGAGAGTACTCCCAGGAAGAAGGAAGTGAGGGACTCAGGGCAGTGCAGAAGAAGGATAAGTGAGGATATGGTCTTATCTGGAGTCTACTTCAGCTCCATCCTGGTGGGGAGGTGGGGCTCTGGAACATGAATTATACCACAGAGCTGATTTTACCTTGGGACAAGGGGGCCAACAGGCCACCCTGGGGAGGTTAAATTTCCTGTGAGCGGTGGCCTATGCTCAGCCAAGGTCAGCTTTCTTGAGGAAGTAGTGCTGCAAGCCATTAGTAGCCAGTACTCACAGCAGCTGGGGCAGGATGCACAATGGTCCAGTGAGGGGGATCTGGGTAGGCATCAGTGGCATCTACTACAATATCTCTGGTCAACAAAGACCTCCCCCAAGTTCTTTCCATGTGAACTCCTCTTAGTACAGGTCCTCCATTTGAAATGTATGCAATTTATTTTTGAACCTAAATGGGAAACTTCACCATTATCCCCATGAAACATGCTCCTGTTAGCTTGGGTTTGTTTGGGCTTGTTAATGTTAGTCTAATACCCAGCTGTCTCCAGCCCTAGGTCAGCGCCATTTGCTAAACATACTTCCTAAATCTTCTGCCTTGTCTTTGGTGAAGTGGCTAAAAAGTACAGGGACAGCCTGGGGAGCTGTGGCTCTCCACTACGGACTTCCCCCAGCTCATCCTGACTCTGTTATCACCAGGGTAGCATGACCAAGCATACTCCTCTTAAGGCAGTCGAGGTGGAATGGAAGGGGTCAGAAGACATATGAGGGAGAGAGCCTGGAAAGTGCATCCCACAACGTCTGTGTTCCCTCTGAGGAATGGCTCACCACAGTAGAACCTCTGTGTCCTTTTCAGGTGCTTGCAGATGTGTTTGGTGCCCCGGTGTATGTTATAGACACTGCCAACTCGGCCTGTGTGGGTTCTGCATACCGAGCTTTTCATGGTAGGTTGATGGAGGGAGACAGCTATCTCTGGAAGTGGCCAGGACATGGGGTGGGCTGAGGAGGGTGGAAAGGGGAGAGTGAGGTGTACCCAGTCTTTGGGGACATTGGAGTCTTGGGGACTTCAGCTTCATTTTTCTAGCTCCCAGCAGGTGAGAACCAACCCATACTCTCTGTTCCTTTATTCTTTGCTTAAAGTGGAGAAAAAGAGGCTGGGTCCTAACTGAATGAGGTCTGGTCAGAGTTAAGGTCAGCACAGGGACACGGGAAAAGAACACAGGCATGGTTGAGAGCACGTGGGCATGAGTCTGGACAGCTAGAGGGCAGGAGAGGTGGACAAAGTCCAGAGCCGTCTTTTCAGCAAGAACAGAGTTGAAACAAAGGGGAAGGCTTCAGGCCCAAGCAGTCCAGGACCCTGGACAGCACCATGGAGCCCTGTTGCCCTGTTGGAGGCCTCGCTAAAACTCTGGGTATTAAGGGAAGCTCCACGATCTAGGCGAGTTCTGGCGGGAGCAGCACCTACCTGCAAGGGCAGTCCTTCAAGTTGGATCAATTTGCTCTGTCTCCTGCTTGCTCAGGGAGCTCCTGTAGCAGCCCAGGTGGTTCTATTCTTTTCATATTCTTAACATTTAACATACCTATTTCAGCTTATATTTTTCTTTTCTTTTTTTTTTTTTTTGAGACGGAGTCTTGCTCTGTCACCAGGCTGGAGTGCAGTGGTGCAATCTTGGTTCACTGCAAGCTCTGCCTCCCGGGTTCACACCATTCTCCTGCCTCAGCCTCCTGAGTAGGTGGGGCTACAGGTGCCTGCCACCATGCCCAGCTAATTTTTTGTATTTTTAGTAGAGGAGGGGTTTCACTGTGTTAGCTGGGATGGTCTCGATCTCCTGAGTTTGTGATGTGCCCACCTTGGCCTCCCAAAGTACTGGGATTACAGGCGTGAGCCACCGCACCCGGCCTAAGCTTATGTTTTTCTATCAACGTTGAGAATTAATCAGGCAACATATCCTTCTCTTAATAATTAACCTTGGCCGGGTGTGGTGGCTCATGCCTGTAATTCCAGCATTTTGGGAGGCCGAGGCGGGTGGATCACAAGGTCAGGAGTTCGAGACCAGCCTGGCCAATATGGTGAAACCCCATCTCTACTAAAAATACAAAAATTAGCTGGGCATAGTGGCACACACCTATAGTCCCAGCTACTTGGGAGGCTGAGGCAGGAGAATCGCTTGAACCTGGGAGGCAGAGGTTGCAGTGAGCCGAGATTGCGCCATTGTGCTCCAGCCTGGGTGACAAAGTGAGACTCCATCTCAAAAAACAAAAAAATAATAATTAACCTCTTATTCATTTATTCTCTCCCCACCCCATCTACCTCATCCTGCCTCATGCCATATCCTATATCAAGATCACTTGGGAATTTATTTCCAGATTCTTATATTAAGTACATTTAATATTATATTGGCTTTTATTCACACTTACCTATGAGTCTGCCTGCCTGCCTGCCTGCCTGCCTTCCTTCCTCTGTTTGTTACTTTGTCATTTTTTTTTTTTTTAACTTCCTGACATTTCGGTTGGGTGCAGTAGCTCACGCCTGTAATCCCAGCACTTTGGGAGGCCAAGGTAGGCGGATTATGAGGTCAGGAGATCGAGATCATCCTGGCCTAGAGGGTGAAACCCTGTCTCTACTAAAATACAAAAAAAAAAAAAAAAAAATAGCTGGGCATGGTGGCGTGCGCCTGTAGTCCCAGCTACTCGGGAGGCTGAGGCAGGGGAATAGCTTGAACTTGGGAGGCGGAGGTTGCAGTGAGCTGTTGCAGTGAGCCGAGATCGCACCACTGCACTCCAGCCTGGCAACAGAGCAAGACTCCATCTCAAAACAAAAAACAAAAAACAAAAAAACACAAACTTCTTCTTCTTTCTCCTTTATTTCTATGCTGAGGTTTTGTTTTGTTTTGTTTGAGACAAGGTCTCTGTTGTCCAGCCTGGAGTGCAGTGGCGTAGTCATGGCTCACTGCAGCCTCGACCTCCTAGACTCAGGTGATCTTCCCACCCCCACCTCAGCCTCCCGGATAGCTGGGACTACAGGCACACACCACCACACCTGGCTAATTTTTGTAGATATAGGGTTTCGCCATGTTGCCCAGGCTGAACTCGAACTCCTGGGCTCAAGTGATCCACCCACTTCACCCTCCCAAAGTGCTAGGATTACAGGCATGAATCCTAGTGCTAGGATTACCGCACCCAGGCTGTATGGTAGTTTTGTTGGAATATACAACCTAAATAAATATTTTAAGAGAGAATTCAATAGGTGATGGTTTTGAGGCCTGACATGTCCAACAAGGCCTTTGTTTCATCCTCCCAAATACTGGCTGGGTAAAAGACTCTATGTTCAAAATACTTTTCCTGAGAACTGTGAAGATACTCTTCCATAATCTTCTGGCCTTCAGGGTTGCTGATGAGAAGTATGGGGTCTGCTTCATAATTCTTTTGTGGAAGTGGGAAAGGAGTTTCCCTTTAGGGACTTCACTGCCATCCTGCACTGTGTTTTGTTTTATTCTTTTTCCCTTTCTGTGCTTGCCAAAGGGTACCTGGGCCACTGCCCTGCTCTGCCCTCCAAAACCAAAGCCTGAGCCAAATCTTAGCTCACCAGTCCCTACCCAGAGGGATACTAACCACTTCATTTGGAGATATCTTCTCCCCATCTGGGTCTGGGGATGACTGTCTTGTGTAGCCAGTCTGCGAGTATGAGTGGAGATGGAACCAGAGTCTTTTGATTAGTTTCTCTGCTGTCCACCCCACCACCATTCCAGTCCCTCATCCATTCTGCTCTGAGCTGGGATTTTCTAGCATTTGGTTAGGAAAACTGGTCCTCACATCTTCAGAGGGCCCTTCTTCACTCCTGGTGGTGGTGGTGTTTCTCTGTATATCTGACGCTGCTACCTACCTTCCCTAGAAATTGCTCATTGTTTCTTGCCCACCAATGGCAACCTTCCCCCTGCTACTCATTTGCTTGGTGAGTAATTATTGAGTGCCCCCTGTATGCCAGATGGTGTGCTAGGCACCACGGTTATAGTGGTGACCCGGAGAGACAGTGTCTGGCCTCGTGGACTTTACAGCTCAGCAAAAGAGGGATCTTAAACCAATAATCACTGAAATATATGGGCACAAGTTGGGAAAAGTGCTCTGAGGAAAAGCAGATGGTGCTGAGCGCTAAGGAGGGCCTCCTGAACAAGTGATGGTCTTAGGTGCATCTTAGCTGAGGAGAAGGGAACGGGCATGTGAAGAGTGGAAAGAACATTCCATACAGTGAAAAGGCTCTGAGGCAGAATGAGTGGAGAGAAGACCAGGCTGTCCAGAATGTGGTGAACGAGGGGAGAGAGGAGGGGCAGGCAGACCCTTCCCCATCATATGTCGAGGTTACCCGACCTATTCCATGAAAGGCACAACCACAAAGAGCAAGACAAGCTGGGTCCTGCTGGAGACAAGCCTGCACTTGGCATTTTTTTGTTTTGTTTTGTTTTGTTTTGTAATTTTATTGAGGTACAATCTATATGACATAAAAATCATCCATTTTAAGTGTCCAATTCATTGATTTTTCATAAATGTACTGAATTGTGCAACCATCACTATAATCCAGTTTTAGAACAGTTTGCCACCCCAGTGAGATCCTTTGTGGTGTTTTTGGTTAACGTCTTCACTTGCAACATGCACTAATGTGAAGTGACCTTTCCCTTCTAGGTCTTGCAGGTGGAACAGATGTGCCCTTTTCAGAGGTTGTGAAGTTAGCTCCAAATCCCAGACTAGCTGCTACCCCAAGCCCGGGAGCTTCTCAGGTGAGAGACCATCAGAATTTGTTTGTAGCATTTGCATTATGAAAGCCCGCTAGGGTTTTTTCCCCCACCAAAAGGTCACCTACATTGAACGTGATGTGCTCAACTAAAGGAGAAATTCTGCTTTATTGAAATTATCAAGAAAATGGAGCTAAAGAGCCAGGTTGTCAGCTGCAAGTCACAGATACTGCTGATTTTACAGCCAGGGTCAGATGGATTGCTGGGCATATTTGTATTGCTTCTTATGCCTCACGGTGGGCCCTTCCATGTCACTGGGCTATAAAAGCTACTGAAAGGATCCATCACTGAAATTCAAGACATGCTGGGTTTCTAGCACTGAAATCTCAAGTCTAGACCCAAGATAGCTGTGCAGTCACCCAGGCCAGGAAATCCCTGTGAAGGCAGACCTCACTTGTTGCAGGTTGGGTCCCTCAGAAAGCAGAGTCTGAGATGTCAACTAGGATATATGAGGTTTATGGGAGTCGGGGGAGTTGCTCTTGGAATCCACAACTGCAGAAAGGAAAGGGAGTAGACAGGATTGGACAGAGGGAGAAGGTGAGCAGCAATGCAATTTCTGGAGCCTAAGCTATTCGTACAGAAAGCTCCGAAGCTGAGATGACCTTTAGAGTTTTACCCAGTTGGTCTAAGGGGCTGGGCCTTTATACCCCATGTCAATCAGTCATCACATGTGGGCCACCCCAGGATGGGGTGAGGCAGCTCTTTATAGCTAAAGCAATCTCCAAAGTGGGCTGTCAGCTGAGGGCTCTCTGCCAACAGCACTCCCCTCAGTTGGGAGAATAAGTTCTTCATTCCCGAGGTGAATCTGGATGGCCCACCACAGCATCCGCCACACCACTGCACCTATTTGCAGAAGGGTCTGGCAGCCCAGCAGCAGGGGTGGGTGCATCTTGTAAGGAACTGTGAAGGGTCTGAGATTTACCTGACTTGCAAGCTAACAAGTGAGCCTGCCACCATTTTGTAGCGGCAGGCAGAAGACACGGGACTCCTGGATCAGAGACAAAGGGCTTTATTATGATGAACCATGATGAACTCATGGTTCATCAGGAAGCATGAGCTTCATGCTTGCCTCATTTTCCCTTGGCCCCCAAATTCCACAGGGTGATGCAAAGTGGGCCCAGGTGGATACTGGCACATAATAGTCTGTGATACAACTAAATGATCCCGAGCATAGAAAACTCCCAACCTTGTAAAGAAACTGCGAGCAAACCTGTCTAAACTTTGCCACCAAAGGAGACATTATCCTTTTTATTCTTGTCAGCAAACAGATAAATATTCTCTCCAGTGTCTCTGCCCTGGAGAGACACACTATCTGTATGTCTCTATACTTTACAAACATCCTTGAAAAGATGGCCTGAAACGAAAGCTGTCATAAGATATGTAGAAACACTATGGAGAATTGTCTCCTAGCATATCTTGGAAGCAGGAGCTCATGCTGTCTAGGAGACCAGACAAACCGCACACATAGGTGTGCCCAAGCATCTGTAATTTTTCTGTTGTGTGTGAGAGGCTATTTTTCTCTCATGTTCGAGAGGCCACTCGATACACTGGAAAGATTCAATGTCGAGATAAAGGACATTTAAGTTCTGATTCTTATTCTGCTTCTCCTTCACCATGAGACCTTAAGCAGCACTCCTTGTCTCCAGACCTCTGTTTGTTTATCTGTGAAGTGGGTACACCATCTGTCCTGCCTCCCTTTAACTTGCTAATTGTGTGGCTTAAAAAGAATCCTTGACCAAAATGGCTTTATAATCTAATAGGAAATCTGGAGGTAGAATTGGTTCAGTGGTTCAACCTGAGAACTCTGGTCATGTTCCCTGCAATTACTTAGGTCAGCAGTGGACAATGGGAACATAATGTGAGCCACATATGTCATTTAAAATATTCCGTTGCCTCATTTTTTAAAGTAAAAGTAAAAATAAAAATAAATGATTAAAATTCATTTTAATACATTTTATTTAATCCACTATATCTGAAATATTGTCATGTCAACATGTAATAAATTAGAAGTTATTAATGTGGGGCCGGATGCAGTGGCTCACACCTGTAATCCCAGCACTTTGGGAAGCCAAGGTGGGCAGATTGCTTGAGCCCAGGAGTTTGAGACCAGCCTGGGCAGCATGGCAAAAACCCTGTCTCTACAAAAAATTAAAAAATTAGCTGGGTGTGGTGGTATGTGCCTGTAATCCCAGCTACTCGGGAGGCTGAGGTGGGAGGATCACTTGAGCCCAGAAGGTGGAGGTTGCAGTAAGCCAAGATCACACCACTGCACTCCAGCCTGGGCGACAGAGACCCTGTCTCAAAAAAAAAAAAAAAAAAACAGTTACTAATATGATATTTTACATTTCCTTTTTTGCATGAAGCTTTTGAAATTTGGTGTGCATTTAACACTTATAGTTCTGGGCATGCTTCAAGTATGCAGAGGTATACATGGCTTGCAATTACTGTATTGGATAATGCAGCTCTGGATATACTCCACATGGTGACAGGACAGCTGTAGCTGCCCCAAACATCATGTCTTCACAGCTGTATTCGAAGGCAGGGATCAGAAGGTGACATTGGGCAGAGAGTCTCTCCTCACACACTTCTTGCTCATCAGGGAGAAAAATACTGGCCTATCCCTCCCCTATCCCACACACGCCCAACAGGCTACCACTTGGTCATATGGTCAATTCTAGTTGTAGGAAAGGCTAGGGTAGGGTCTGGCTCTTTCATTCTATCTAGAAGGAGGCCAGCAAGGAGGAAGATAATTGGGGAAAGTTTTAGGGCAGCACAGCAGCGTCTGCCTCATGTAGAGTACGGAGTGGCCAATCCTCTGAGCTGTATGTGCGTCATCACTCTCCCTGGCCTGCCCATGGCCGAAATCACTGACAGCTCATGGAACCCTTTACCATTGGATCCAAATGTAACCTCAAAAGCCCACCCAACAGCAGGTTGCAAGCAGTGACAGTCTATATGATTGTCAGCATATGTGACTTATATGCAGACTGAATTTGTGGACTAGAGTTAAACTTCTTGAGAGCAGGGCCACGTCCTTCATTCTCTCTGTGGCACCTACAGCACTGCTTGTGCTCAAGGGGAAACTTAAAGCAGTAAGAATGTTTTCTCCCTTAGCTCAGCTGAACGTTGCAGTTTCTCCATGAGGAGAAATCAAAGCCCCTTAGCTTTGTTCTCTGACTCCTTAATGTCCAATACAGGCTAGGACAACCTTAGGCCCCTCGCCTGTGGGCCTCTTTATAAAGGGTCACCTGTTATCTTTTGCTTTATTTTACTCATGGGGTCTATTCCCAAGTACTTCACAAACACATAATTCACAGGGTAGAACCAGAACATCAGCTGTGTCACCCTCATTTGGAAGAGCAAAGGAATTTATCTCCCTAAGCCCTTCTAGGCAGCACAGACTTATCATGGACTCAGAAGCCAGCAGGCTCCTTCTCTCTGGCTCTGACACCCTGTGTAACTGTCCCTGAGCCTTCTCAGACAGAGCTGCTCCAGCTGCACCAAGAGTAGGCCCCAGTTGCATAATCAGTTGTTAAAATACTTGGCTTCCAGCCGGGCGTGGTGACTCACGCCTGTAATCCCAGCACTTTCGGAGGCCGAGGCGGATGGATCACATGAGGTCAGGAGTTAGAGACCAGCCTGGCCAATATGGCGAAACCCCATCTCTACTAAAACAGAAAAAAACACAAAAATTAGCTGGGTGTGGTGGTGCACACCTGTAGTCCCAGCTACTCAAGAGGTTCAGGCATGAGAATCACTTGAACCCAGGAGGTGGAAGCTTCAGTTAATCAAGATTGCACCACTGCACCTCCAGCCTGGGTAACAGAGTGAGACCCTGTCTCAAAAAATAAAAAAACAAAACTTAACTTTGGAGCAAATTAAACCAAATTAAGAAGGAATGGGGTTGGCATGAGCTCCTACTTGTGTTTACTTGCGAGTCCCAGGAAAATCCGGGTCCTTGGTCTTGTTGTTTGTCTGTAAGACAGCGTGTGCTTGCCTGAAGTGCATCTGCATTTCTCAGATAAGATGGACAGCCACAGGGAAAACTGCTTAGGGGGATAAAAGAAGAGTAAGAATGTGGGGTTGTGTTTCTTTTTGGTCTTTTTTCTCTGTTGGGCTTTTTGTTTATTTATTTTGGCTTATAATGCAGCACATTGTATATATAATTTTGTAGCTTCTTTAAAATTTCTACATTACAAAATAAATATTTCATTCTTAAAAATGTATGTGCATACCATTTTTAATGACTGTATAATATTCTATCTGGGTAGACCAGGCACGGTGGCTCATACCTATAATCCCAGCACTTTGGGAGGCTGAGGCGGGAGGATCACTTGAGGCCAGGAGCTGGAGACCAGCCTGGGCAAACATGAGACCTCATCTCTTTAAAAAAAAAAAAAAAAAAAAAAAAGCTGGCAGCCAAGGTGGCCAAATAGGAACAGCTCCGGTCTACAGCTCCCAACGTGAGCAACGCAGAAGACGGGTGATTTCTGCATTTTCCATCTGAGGTACCGGGTTCATCTCACTAGGGAGTGCCAGACAGTGCGCACAGGACAGTGGGTGCAGCGCACCGTGCGCAAGCCAAAGCAGGGCGAGGCATTGCCTCACTCGAGAAGTGCAAGGGGTCAGGGAGTTCCCTTTCCTAGTCAAAGAAAGGGGTGACAGACGGCACCTGGAAAATCGGGTCACTCCCACCCTAATACTGTGCTTTTCCGACAGGCTTAAAAAACGGTGCACCAGGAGATTATATCCCGCACATGGCTCAGAGGGTCCTACGCCCACGGAGTCTTCCTGATTGCTAGCACAGCAGTCTGATATCAAACTGCAAGGCGGCAGCCAGGCTGGGGGAGGGGCGCCTGCCATTGCCCAGGCTTGCTTAGGTAAACAAAGCAGCCGGGAGGCTCGAACTGGGTGGAGCCCACCACAGCTCAAGGAGGCCTGCCTACCTCTGTAGGCTCCACCTCTGGGGGCAGGGCACAGACAAACAAAAAGACAGCAGTAACCTCTGCAGTCTTAAATGTCCCTGTCTGACAGCTTTGAAGAGAGCAGTGGTTCTCCCAGCACACAGCTGGAGATCTGAGAACGGGCAGACTGCCTCCTCAAGTGGGTCCCTGACCCCTGACCCCCGAGCAGCCTACCTCGGAGGCACCCCCCAGTAGGGGCAGATTGACAGCTCACACGGCCAGGTACTCCTCTGAGACAAAACTTCCAGAGAAATGATCAGACAGCAGCATTCGTGGTTCACGAAAATCTGCTGTTCTGCAGCCACCACCGCTGATACCCAGGCAAACAGGGTCTGGAGTGGACCGCTAGCAAACTCTAACAGACCTGCAGCTGAGGGTCCTGTCTGTTAGAAGGAAAACTAACAAACAGAAAGACATCCGCACCAAAAACCCATCTGTACGTCACCATCATCAGAGACCAAAAGTAGATAAAACCACAAAGATGGGGAAAAAACAGAGCAGAAAAACTGGAAACTCTAAAAAGCAGAGCACCTCTCCTCCTCCAAAGGAACGCAGTTCCTCACCAGCAACGGAACAAAGCTGGATGGAGAATGACTTTGACGAGTTGAGAGAAGGCTTCAGATGATCAAACTACTCTGAGCTACAGGAGGAAATTCAAACCAAAGGCAAAGAAGTTAAAAACTTTGAAAAAAATTTAGATGAATGTATAACTAGAATAACCAATACAGATAAGTGCTTAAAGGAGCTGATGGAGCTGAAAGCCAAGGCTCGAGAGCTACGTGAAGAATGCAGAAGCCTCAGGAGCCGATGCGATCAACTGGAAGAAAGGGTATCAGTGATGGAAGATGAAATGAATGAAATGAAGCGAGAAGGGAAGTTTAGAGAAAAAAGAATAAAAAGAAATGAACAAAGCCTCCCAGAAATATGGGACTATGTGAAAAGACCAAATCTACGTCTGATTGGTGTACCTGAAAGTGACGGGGAGAATGGAACCAAGTTGGAAAACACTCTGCAGGATATTATCCAGGAGAACTTCCCCAATCTAGCAAGGCAGGCCAACATTCAGATTCAGGAAATACAGAGAACGCCACAAAGATACTCCTCGAGAAGAGCAACTCCAAGACACATAATTGTCAGATTCACCAAAGTTGAAATGAAGGAAAAAATATTAAGGGCAGCCAGAGAGAAAGGTCGAGTTACCC
This sequence comes from Gorilla gorilla gorilla, assembly GCF_029281585.2. NCBI lineage: Eukaryota > Metazoa > Chordata > Mammalia > Primates > Hominidae > Gorilla > Gorilla gorilla. Next base: position 48,308,211 of record NC_086017.1, read on the forward strand.
ACAAAGGGAAGCCCATCAGACTAACAGCGGACCTCTCGGCAGAAACTCTACAAGCCAGAAGAGAGTGGGGGCCAATATTCAACATTCTTAAAGAAAAGAATTTTCAACCCAGAATTTCATATCCAGCCAAACTAAGCTTCATAAGTGAAGGAGAAATAAAATACTTTACAGACAAGCAAATGCTGAGAGATTTTGTCACCACCAGGCCTGCCCTAAAAGAGCTCCTGAAGGAAGCACTAAACATGGAAAGGAACAACCAGTACCAGCCACTGCAAAATCATGCCAAATTGTAAAGACCATCGAGGCTAGGAAGAAACTGCATCAACTAACGAGCAAAATCACCAGCTAACATCATAATGACAGGATCAAATTCACACATAACAATATTAGCTTTAAATGTAAATGGACTAAATGCTCCAATTAAAAGACACAGACTGGCAAATTGGATAAAGAGTCAAGACTCATCAGTGTGCTGTATTCAGGAAACCCATCTCACGTGCACAGACACACATAGGCTCAAAATAAAAGGATGGAGGAAGATCTACCAAGCAAATGGAAAACAAAAAAAGGCAGGGGTTGCAATCCTAGTCTCTGATAAAACAGACTTTAAACCAACAAAGATCAAAAGAGACAAAGAAGGCCATTACATAATGGTAAAGGGATCAGTTCAACAAGAAGAGCTAACTATCCTAAATATATATGCACCCAATACAGGAGCACCCAGATTCATAAAGCAAGTCCTGAGTGACCTACAAAGACACTTAGACTCCCGCACAATAATAATGGGAGACTTTTAACACCCCACTGTCAACATTAGACAGATCAATGAGACAGAAAGTTAACAAGGATACCCAGAAATTGAACTCAGCTCTGCACCAAGCGGACCTAATAGACATCTACAGAACTCTCCACCCCAAATCAACAGAATATACATTTTTTTCAGCACCACACCACACGTATTCCAAAATTGACCACATACTTGGAAGTAAAGCTCTCCTCAGCAAATGTAAAAGAACAGAAATTATAACAAACTGTCTCTCAGACCACAGTGCAATCAAACTAGAACTCAGGATTAAGAAACTCACTCAAAACCACTCAACTACATGGAAACTGAACAGCCTGCTCCTGAATGACTACTGGGTACATAACGAAATGAAGGCAGAAATAAAGATGGTCTTTGAAACCAACAAGATCAAAGACACAACATACCAGAATCTCTGGGACACATTCAAAGCAGTGTGTAGAAGGAAATTTATAGCACTAAATGCCCACAAGAGAAAGCAGGAAAGATCCAAAATTGACACCCTAACATCACAATTAAAAGAACTAGAAAAGCAAGAGCAAACACATTCAAAAGCTAGCAGAAGGCAAGAAATAACTAAAATCAGAGCAGAACTGAAGGAAATAGAGACACAAAAAACCCTTCAAAAAATTAATCCAGGAGCTGGCTTTTTGAAAGGATCAACAAAATTGATAGACCACTAGCAAGACTAATAAAAAAAGAGAGAAGAATCAAATAGACGCAATAAAAAATGATAAAGGGGATATCACCACCGATCCCACAGAAATACAAACTGCCATCAGAGAATACTACAAACACCTCTACGCAAATAAACTAGAAAATCTAGAAGAAATGGATAAATTCCTTGACACATACACCCTCCCAAGACTAAGCCAGGAAGAAGTTGACTCTCTGAATAGACCAATAACAGGCTCTGAAATTGTGGCAATAACCAATAGCTTACCAACCAAAAAGAGTCCAGGACCAGATGGATTCACAGCCGAATTCTACCAGAGGTACAAGGAGGAACTGGTACCATTCCTTCTGAAACTATTCCAATCAATAGAAAAAGAGGGAATCCTCCCTAACTCATTTTATGAGGCCAGCAGCATCCTGATACCAAAGCCAGGCAGAGACACAAACAAAAAAGAGAATTTTAGACCAATATCCTTGATGAACATTGATGCAAAAACCCTCAATAAAATACTGGCAAACCAAATCCAGCAGCACATCCAAAAGCTTATCCACCATGATCAAGTGGGCCTCATCCCTGGGATGCAAGGCTGGTTCCGTATACGCAAATCAATAAATGTAATCCAGCATATAAACAGAACCAAAGACAAAAACCACATGATTATCTCAATAGATGCAGAAAAGGCCTTTGACAAAATTCAACAATGCTTCATGCTAAAAACTCTCAATAAATTAGGTATTGATGGGACGTATCTCAAAATAATAAGAGCTATCTATGACAAACCCACAGCCAATATCATACTGAATGGGCAAAAACTGGAACCATTCCCTTTGAAAACTGGCACAAGACAAGGATGCCCTCTCTCACCACTCCTATTCAACATAGTGTTGGGAGTTCTGGCCAGGGCAATTAGGCAGGAGAAGGAAATAAAGGGTATTCAATTAGGAAAAGAGGAAGTCAGATTGTCCCTGTTTACAGATGACATGATTGTATATCTAGAAAACCCCATTTTCTCAGCCCCAAATCTCCTAAAGCTGATAAGCAACTTCAGCAAAGTCTCAGGATACAAAATCAATGTACAAAAATCACAAGCATTCTTATACACCAAGAACAGAGAGCCAAATCATGAGTGAACTCCCATTCACAATTGCTTCAAAGAGAATAAAATACCTAGGAATCCAACTTACAAGGGACGTGAAGGACCTCTTCAAGGAGAACTACAAACCACTGCTCTATGAAATAAAAGAGGATACAAACAAATGGAAGAACATTCCATGCTCATGGATAGGAAGAATCAATATCATGAAAATGGCCATACTGTCCAAGGTAATTTATAGATTCAATGCCATCCCCATCAAGCTACCAATGACTTTCTTCACAGAATTGGAAAATACTACTTTAAAGTTCATATGGAACCAAAAAAGAGTCCGCATCGCCAAGTCAATCCTAAGCCAAAAGAACAAAGCTGGAGGCATCACGCTACCTGACTTCAAACTATACTACAAGGCTACAGTAATCAAAACAGCATGGTACTGGTACCAAAACAGAGATATAGATCAATGGAACAGAACAGAGCTCTCAGAAATAATGCCGCATATCTACAACTATCTGATCTTTGACAAACCTGAGAAAAACAAGAAATGGGGAAAGGATTCCCTATTTAATAAATGGTGCTGAGAAAACTGGCTAGCCATGTGTAGAAAGCTGAAACTGGATCCCTTCCTTACACCTTATACAAAAATCAATTCAAGATGGATTAAAGACTTAAACGTTAGACCTAAAACCATAAAAACCCTAGAAGAAAACCTAGGCATTACCATTCAGGACATAGGCATGGGCAAGGACTTCATGTCTAAAACACCAAAAGCAATGGCAACAGAAGCCAAAATTGACAAATGGGATCTAATTAAACTAAAGAGCTTCTGCACAGCAAAAGAAACTACCATCAGAGCGAACAGGTAACCTACAAAATGGGAGAAAATTTTCACAACCTACTCATCTGACAAAGGGCTAATATCCAGAATCTACAATGAACTCAAACAAATTTACAAGAAAAAAACAAACAACCCCATCAAAAAGTGGGCAAAGGACATGAACAGACACTTCTCAGAAGAAGACATTTATGCAGCCAAAAGACACATGAAAAAATCCTCACCATCACTGGCCATCAGAGAAATGCAAATCAAAACCAAAATGAGATACCATCTCACACCAGTTAGAATGGCAGTCATTAAAAAGTCAGGAAACAACAGGTGCTGGAGAGGGTGTGGAGAAATAGGAATGCTTTTACATTGTTGGTGGGACTGTAAACTAGTTCAACCATTGTGGAAGTCAGTGTGACGATTCCTCAAGGATCTAGAACTAGAAATACCATTTGACCCAGCCATCCCATTACTAGGTATATACCCAAAGGACTATAAATCATGCTGCTATAAAGACACATGCAGACATATGTTTATTGCGGCACTATTCACAATAGCAAAGACTTGGGACCAACCCAAATGTCTAACAATGATAGACTGGATTAAGCAAATGTGGCACGTATACACCATGGAATACTATGCAGCCATAAAAAATGATGAGTTCATGTCGTTTGTAGGGACATGGATGAAATTGGAAATCATTCTCTGTAAACTATCGCAAGGAGAAAAAACCAAATACCGCATGTTCTCACTCATAGGTGGGAATTGAACAATGAGAACACATGGACACAGGAAGGGGAACATCACACTCTGGGGACTGTTGTGGGGTGGGGGGAGAGGGGAGGGATAGCATTAGGAGATATACCTGATGCTAAATGACAAGTTAATGGGTGCAGCACACCAGCATGGCACATGTATACATATGTAACTAACCTGCACATTGTGCACATGTACCCTAAAACTTAAAGTTTAAAAAAAAAAATCTGGCAAATTTTTTGCCAGAACCGCAATTTCCTCGAGCATTTTCCTTGCCTTAGTACAGTCGCTTTTAGTTTTTCAATTATAATTAAGTCTTCTTAGATAAAGGATTTAAAAAAAAAAACCCTTTCCTATTCTACATGAGAATTTGACCTTTGGTTAACTTTCTAGCTCTGTTTTCCTTGAGATCTCATAAAAGTGGACTATCAACAGTTTTACTAGGCAACATTGCTTATGTAAAAATGGCCTTTGCTTGGGAAACTGCATGTGAACTAAGAAAACCATAACTACCTGGTGAGAAGTCTTCCTCAGGGCCTCCTTGAGGGCAGTGACTCCTGCTGGTCATGCCTCCTACCTACTAAGTTGTTACAGGAGATACTTTTGTAGGGCATATGAGGTTTTGAAGCCAGGGTCATTCTTTTGTCTGTATGATGTGGATCTCAACTCTTTTTTTTTTTTTCTTTTTTTTGAGACAGAGTCTTGCTCTGTCACCCAGGCTGGAGTGCAGTGGTGCAATCTTGGCTCACTGCAACCCCCGCCTCCCAGGTTCAAGTGATTCTCCTACCTCAGCCTCTCGAGTAGTTGGGATTACAGGCACCTGCCACCACACCCAGCTAATTTTTGTATTTTTAGTAGAGACGGGGTTTCACCAGGTTGGTCAGGCTGGTCTCGAACTCCTGGCCTCAGGTGATCCACCCGCCTTGGCCTCCCAAAGTGCTGGGATTACAGGCATGAGCTACCATGCCCGGCCAGATCTCAACTCTTTGTGCCTGGGCTGTAACCTGGTTGGGAGGCAAAGAGACCCTCTCCTGGACAGCTGTGTGAACTGCTGTATGGACTGCCACATGGTCTTCCATTGAGAGGAGCACCTCCTGCCACTGTGTTTCTCCAGGTTGTCTTCCCTTGGCTCATGGTGGTCTTATAAGTCTGAATGTTTAGTGGTATCAAAGAAGACCCTTGGTGGACTTGGCATCCTACATTTAGGATTATTTCGTTAGGAGAGCTTCACCAAAGTAGAATAACTGGGTCCCATACTATGGGCTCCTTAATACAGATATAAAGTCAAGTCTATTTCCCAAAGAGTTGTATCACCAGCTTTCACCAGCTGTGCAATGAGGCAGCCATTTCTAGGTACTCTCAGCAGAATTTTTTTTAAATTTTGTAGATTTGATCATAAAAATTGGTTTCGTCATAATTTACAGTTTTAAAAAATCTTAAACTGTAGGTTTGAGAACTGCTAGCATTTCCTCTTTTGTGAATTGATGCTTTCTTTTGCCCAGCAAAAAAGTTAAATTGCAAGTAAACGGGATTTAAAAATTTTAAATTGCAAAGTGCAACCAGATGTGAGAGGCATTTCCCCCCTCTCTGTTCTAAACTGCTTTTTCTGCCCTTCTAGGTCTACGAGGCCCTTCTCCCCCAGTACGCCAAACTCGAGCAGAGAATCTTGTCTCAGACCCGGGGGCCTCCGGAGTGAACAGGCATCCCTGTTGCCCCTGCCTGCCCAGATTTACTGACCCCACTTGTCGACATGGCCCCAGACAGCAGGGATCCACTTCTCTGTTCTGAACAGCTCTTCCTGCCCCTACTGACTCCTTGGAGTGTCCAGGACCATCTTAAAGCTGCCCTCAGCACATCTGCATGAAGATAGATAGGCACTCCTGTCCCTGTGCCCGTGTGCCCCAGGGCAGGAAAGCATCTCTCTTTTCCTGTCTTTTATCCCAGGAGGCAGGACAACACTGAGACTGGGATATGTCCAATAAAAACTATGACTTTTACCCTTGCAGAGGCAGAATTAAAGCTAATCTAGGGACTCAAATCAGCAGAATAGGGGAGACAAAGCCCTGTCTCACCCCCTAACCTCATCCTATCTCTTTCTCCAACCCTGACTGCCCACTCCTCCGCAAACCGTGACCCATAGCCGCCCCCACCCCATACCTTGATCTACCATCCATCCTCTTCCCCAATCCAAACCCCACAGTCTCTTGTCTCCCACACCCTGCCTTCCTTGTTTCAGCTGTCTGAGGTGCCTCGCAGGGCCTCTCTTACTTGCCCCATGCTCACCCTCTCCATGCTGTCCCCATTCTCTCCTTTCACCATCTCTCCTCTCCCCCTCCTTCATCTCTCCTCCCTCCCCAAACTCACTTGGCATAATTCACAACCTCCCACCCAAACAATGGGCCTGGTGGACGTGCTTCCTGTGCCCTCCTTTTAGCTATGCCCACAGATCACTGAGAGGGACCATCTCCCAAGTGGCGCAGTTTAGAACTTCTCTCCCTTTTTCTCCCTCATTCCCTCTCTCTTCTTGCAGTCCACTTGCTGAAGAACTTGTGTCATTTCTCTGGAAGAATTTCCAAAATTCTGGATTTCTTTTTTATTTTGGAGTATTTCATCAGCTGAAAAGTTGTGATTCTCACTTTGAGTTTTCTTCCTATATTTGTATAGTGAGTTCCTTTTTCCTTCCTCTTTATCCCTCCTGTTTTACTTTATACCTCTCTATTCCTTGCTCAAATTATTGCAAAAGCCTCTATAGAAAGTCCTCTGCGATCTGACTCCTGCAGACTCTTCCAGATTTTTCTTCTGCCCAAGGCCTTTACTGAGCTCAGGACTCCAGCTAAATCAAAATACTCATGTTCTCACCCAGAGTGACAAAATCCTGCAGATAGGTTTGAGACCTAGTGGATCAGAGCAGTAGCTACTGGGAAGTTAAAAGGAAGGGGCTTAGAAAATGAATGGGACCAAAGGCATCACTTCTGATGGAGATGAAGCCATCTTGAAAGTGAGTGGTGTCCTTTGGAGGCATGGTGGATGAAAGGGTGCAAAGGAAGCAAGAGGTTAAAGATAACGGCCCATTAGATACAACAGCAAGCCCAAGATTCCGAAGAAGACAGACAACTCCCCCTAGTACCACCTAGACATTACTTTTTAAAGACATTTTACATTATTGTCCAGCAGAAAAAGGCTGTCTTGGACCATGAAACAGTAAACTGTAACTAAACACTTCAACATGAATTTGAAAATAAATAATTGTGGATATAAAAGAACACCAGAGATCAGAAATTCAAAAACTCAGAATAAAAATGAAAAAGCTACAAGCATATATGAGAAGAGAACTGACTGAACTTGGGAAATAATTTGAACAAAAAGATAAATCTTCACAGATATGAATACTAAATTTTATCTTAATGAAAATAGATATGGTCACAAGTACATTAAGGCACGTAGAAGGTAGGAGTAAGAAAAGCTAAGAGAAGCAAAACAAACAAAGCAATATTAAAGGAAGAGCCAAAAAGACCCAGAAATAAAATGATAGATAAAGAAGATTGGCAAAGAAAAGATGATACAGGTAAGATTGGAACTTATGAAAACAAAAGATAAGACAGTGGCATAGAGTTAATATTTAAAATTCAAATATTAAAACTCAAATAAACCCCAAAGAACTTTTGGAAAACAAAAGAAAACCTGAAACTTTATCTTGAAAGGGTCTATCTTGTTACTTAGAATATTGACCCAGAATTATTAGCTCTGAGACATAGCCTACCAACTATACTTTGAAGCCAAAGAAAAAGAACTATGTAAGCCTCTAGGCCAAAAGACCTAGTCTCTTACAAAGGAAAGACCTGGTTGGCCTCAAATTTCTCAACAAAGCAAGATAGCAATGGGGTAACCTTTTCAAGAAACTCAAAGTATGAACTGAGGATTTCATATTTCACCAAGCTGTCCTTTAAGTATCAAGGATATAGGAAGAAATTTTAATTACACAAGAGCCCAGGGACTATTATACTCACAACTTCTTCCTTAAAATTCTACTAAAAGACAAGCTTCATCCAACTAGATGATTGGGGAAACTTGAGCAAAAGGACTGGACATGACTATTGAATATCTTTGATTGTAGATCTGAGGCCAAATGGAAGTGGGGATAAGGGTGGAAGAACAGTATTAGTCCCTTCTCACACTGCTATAAAGATAGTACCCGGCTGGGAATGGTGGCTCATGTCTGTAATCCCAGCACTTTGGGAGGCTGAGGCAGGAAGATCACCTGAGGTCAGGAGCTCGAGACCAGACTGGCTAACATGGTGAAACCCCATCTTTACTAAAAATACAAAAATTAGCTGGGTGTGGTGGTTCACGCCTGTAATCCCAGCTACTTGGGAGGCTGAGGCACGAGAATTGCTTGAACCCGGGGGCAGAGATTGCAGTGAGCCGAGATTGTGCCACTTCACTCCAGCCTGGGCAACAGTGAGACTCTGTCTCAAAAAAATTATAAAGATAGTACCCAAGACTGGGTAATTTATAAAGAAAAGAGGTTTAATTGACTCACAGTTCCACATGGCTGGGGAGGCCTCAGGAAACCTACAATCGTGGCAGAAGGTGAAGGTGAAGGGGAAGAAAGGACCTTCTTCACATGGTGGCAAGAAAGAGCATGGACGCACAAGAGAGCAAGCAGGGAAAACTGTCTTATAAAACCATCAGATCTCGTGAGAACTCTCTATCATGAGAACGGCTTGGGGGAAACCGCCCCCATGATCCAGTCACCTCCCACCAGGTCTCGCCCTCAACACCTGGGGATTACAATTCAAGATGAGATTTGGGTGGGGACAGAAAGCCTAATCACATGAAATAGTATCAAACTATATATGCTTTGACAAGACAGAAGTAACAAAACAAAAAAGAAGGGAGAGAGGAAGAGGAAAATACAAAGAACTCCTTGTTGCTTAGGCAATATGTAGATGTCAAATAGTATTATTTAAAGTTGACAAACCAAGTATATGAAGTGTAAGTAAGGAAAAAAGGGAGATTTAGAGCATTAAAGGTGTACTATACTATTAATAGTATAGAATACATAGTATAATTACTAGAATAAAAATGTAAATCATCAATGCTCAAAGAAGCAATAATAAAGATTACAGTGAAAAACATGCAGTAAATGTACCATCATACAGTAAATATATTAAGTCCAAGCATATAAGTTAAATCAGTACATGTGAAAGGACTTACCTATTAAAAGGAATATCAGATTGGCTTACAAACCAATGTCTTATTGTCTGTTATTTATAAGAGACACATCTAAAGTAAGTGATTCAGGAGAGGCTAAAAAAAAAAGAGATGGGCAAAAATAGACCAGACAAGTAGGACCACAAAAGGCAAAGATTACAGTATCCATATCTGAAAAGGCAGAATTCAGGAAAAAATAGACAAGACAATGAAGGATACATTAAAATGCTAAAAGCCACAATTCACAATGAGGATATACTATTTATGAGTGTTAGAGCTTCAGTTATCTGGTTTGTCAACTTTAAGTGATATTCTTTGGCTCCTGCCTATCCCCTGTACAACAAAGAGCTCTTTCTACTTTCCTCTTTCTCTCTCCCTCCTTTTTCATTGTTTCCGTTGTGTTACTTCTGCCTTGTCAAAGCACATAACATTTGCATGACAAATTATGCAAGGAAAAATGAATAGAAACCTAGAAATAGCAGAGAAATTTAAAACACCTCTCTCTCATCCAAGACTGAAGTTAAGGAGACAAAAAATACATATAACGATATAAGTGATCTAAGTAACAGTATCTATAAAGTAGATTTAATGAATATATGTTGAACTTTCTACCTTGATAATAGAGAATATTACTGTAGGGCAAGCGTGATGGCCCACACCTGTAATCCCAGCACTTTGGGAGGCTGAGGCAGGTGGATCGCTTGAGCTCAGGAGTTCGAGACCAGCTTGGGCAACGTGGTGAAACCCCATCTGTACAAAAAAAAAAAAATACAAAAATTAGCCAGGCATGGTGGCAGGAGCCTGTAGTCCCTAGGAATTTATGACTCTTCTAGGAATCAAGATTGTTGTCCCACAGCAGCCTCACACACCTGGCATAGCAGTGATTAAACTCATTGGGAGCTATCTCAAAAATAATTGTGAGTGAGGCTTTTGGTACATAGAGTAGACTCCAATCAGACACATAAAACCCACAGTACATTTTAGGAAGCTATACTAATGGCATTAACCTGGATTAAAAGGGACTAAATGTTAAAAGACCCTGGACCCCCAACTTTCTATGGGCAACAAGCAGGCATAGTTGCTCAAAAGACAGTTTCTAGGCCAGGCATAGTAGCTCATGCCTGTAATCGCAGCACTTTGAGAGGCCAAGGTGGGCAGATCATGAAGTCGGGAGTTCAAGACCAGCCCGGTCAAAATAGTGAAACCCCATCTCTACTAAAAATACAAAAATTAGCTGGGCATGGTGGTGCATGCCTGTAGTCCCAGCTACTTGGGAGGCTGAGGCAGGAGAATCGCTTGAACCCGGGACGTGGAGGTTGCAGCGAACTGAGATCTCGCCACTGCACTCCAGCTTGGGCAACAGAGTGAGACTTCATCTCAAAAAAAAAAAAAAAAGTATATGTATCAGGCCGGGCGTGGTGTCTCATGTCTGTAATCCTAGAACTTTGGGAAACCGAGGTGGGTGGATCACCTGAGGTCAGGAGTTCAAGATCAGCCTGGCCAACATGGTGAAACCCCGTCTCTACTAATAATACAAAAAAAATTAGGTGGGCGTGGTAGCAGATGCCTGTAATCCCAGCTACTCAGGAGGCTGACAGGAGAATCACTTGAACCTGCGAGGTGGAAGTTGCAGTAAGCTGAGATGGCAGCACTGTACTCCAGCCTGGGTGACAGAGCAAGACTCTGTCTCAAAAAAAAAAAAAATATATATATGTGTGTGTGTGTGTGTGTGTGTGTATGTATGTATGTATCAGAAAAAACGCAAGTACACTTTAAGCATATTTTAAAATGCTTACTGACAAAAATCAAAGAGTTTGATAAAATTCTGTGTTACCATGGCTGTGGAGAAACAGGCATTTGTATACATTTCTGGTAGGAGTGCAATTTTGTCAAACTCCTAAGGCGGGAAATTGGGCAACATCAACAAAACTAAATATGAGTATGATTTAACCATTCCGATAGGAATCTGCACAAAGACACAATTCCAACATACAAGACAACATATGTATAAGGTTATTGTGAAATTATTGATAACAGCAAAGTACTTGGGAAAAGGCACATATACATTAATATAGGACAGATTGAATAGATTATAATGCATCCACACAATAAAAAAGAATGAGGAAGATCTCTATGTACCAATGATGGGTAAATTCCATAAACAAAGGACAGTTCTCTACTTAGTTCTTTTTATTCCCCTTAAAGTTTTATAGTTTTTAGTGTATGTCTTACACATATTTTGTTAAATTATTTGATATTTCAAAAATGTTTTGTGATAAAATGTGTGACATTTATCACTTTAACCATGTTTTGTGATAAAATGTATGACATCATTTTAACCATGGAAAAGTGTTCATTTTTTCAACTGTTTTTACTAGCATTTAGGAATATTCCATGGTATGTTGAATTATTCATTGTGAACATATAAAGATCAAATTCAGTAGCATTAGGTATATTCACAATATTATGCAACCATCACCACCACACATTTCCAAAACCTTTTTATCATTCTAGACTGAAACTCTACTCACTAAACAATAACTCCTATTTTTCTCTCCCCAGCCCTTGATAACCGCTATCCTTTCTGTCTCTATGGATTTGCCTATTCTAGGTTTTTCATATAAGTGGTATCATACATGTTTCCTCTTGTTTCTGGCTTATTCCACTTTGTGTAATATTTTATTAAATTTTACATATGTAAAATAGTTAATATTTTAATGTTTTAAATTTAAAGGTTCATCACATTGTAGCAAGGCTGAATAATATTCCACTGTGTTTATATACCACATCCTGTTTATCCATTCATCCATCAGTGGACATTTAAGTTGTTTTCACCTGTTGGTGATTGTAAATAATGCTGCTATGAACATTGATGTACAAACATCTGAGTCCGTGCTTTCAGTTTTTTGGGTATATACCTAGAAGTGGAATTGCTGAATCATATAGTAATTCTGTTTAACTTTTTGAGGACCCACCACAGTTTTCCACAGTAGCTGCACCATTTTACATTCCCCAGCAGTAATGCACAGGGATCTAGTTTCTCTACATCCTTGTCAACACTTGTTATTTTTCTTTATATGTATATATAAAATAGCCATCGTTATGGATGTGAAGTGAAATTTCATTGTGGTTTTTATTTGTGTTTTCCTAATGACTAGTGATGTTAAGCACTTTTCATGTTCTTATTTGCTGTTTGTACACATTTAATTGTTTTGATGCTGTTGGAAGAGTGTTTCATTTTTTCAATTGTTTTTGCTAGCATGTAGAGATAGTCTATGGTATATGGAATTATTTGTTGCTAACATATAAAAATCATTTTTTTTTTAGATGGAGTCTTGCTCTGTCACCAGGCTGGAATGCAGTGGCACCATCTCGGCTCACTGTAATCTCTGCCTCCTGGGTTCAAGCGATTCTCCTGCCTTAGCCTCCCTAGTAACTGGGATTACTCGGGACCCCCCCACCATGCCCAGCTAATTTTTGTATTTTTAGTAGAGACGGGATTTCACCATGTTGGCCAGGATGGTCTCAATCCCCCAACCTTGTGATCCAACCGCCTCAGCCTCCCAAAGTGCTGGAATTAACAGGCGTGAGCCACCATGCCCAGCCATAAGAATCAATTTTTGTTTGATTTTGTGTCTTGCAACTTTATTAAATTCACTTACTAGTTATGGTAGTATTTTGTATTAGTAGGATATGTAGGGTTTCTATCCATCATGTCATGTCATCTATAAAAACAAAGACAGTTTTCTTCTCTTCAATCTGTAAGCATTTTATTTCATTTTCTTGCCTTTCTGCAATGGCTAGAATGTCTAGTATAGTGTTGAATAGAAGCAGGGAGAGCAATAATCCTTGCCTTGTTCCTGATCTTAGGGGACAGCATTTTATCACTAAGAGTGTGTGTGTGAATACGCCCTCCATCGGGCTAAGAAATTTCCCTTTCGTTTCTTGCTGGAGGTGGGGAGGAATATTTAAAAAGAATGTGTAGGTTTGTCTTGAGTTTTGTTAAATGTTTTGCATGTATGTGTTATGGTTTTGGTATTATGTGTTCCTTAAATATTTGATTGAATTCACCAGTGAAACCATCTTAGTTAGATGTTTTCTTTGTGGAACTTTTAAGTTAAAACTGAATTTACATAAAAATATATGGCCCTTCAGATTTTGTACTTCTTTTTGTGTCAATGTTAATAATACGTATCTTTCAAAGAATCTCCCCTTTTTTTTTTGGTAGAGATAGGGTTTTGCCATGTTGTTGGTAGCAAGCCCTAACCCTGTCATAGACAGGCCTTAAAGAAACTGGCCATAAACAGGATTTCTGCAGCAATGGGACATGCTCATGATGGCTGTCATGCACACTGCCAAAAGTTGTTGGTTTACTGGAGCAGGGCAAGGAACACCTGGCCCCGCCCGGAGCAAAAAACTGCTCAAACCACAAACGATAACAGGAAAGGCCTGTGCCTTGGCAGCATGTTTTTGCTGCAGATAATCAGCCAGAGCCTGTTTCTCTGCTCCTCGCTGAGATTGCTTTGTTTTCCATAAAGAATGCTTTTAGCTAATCTACAATCTATCGAAGCCATGCTTATATCACTGGCTTTCTGTCAATAAATGTGTGGGTCAAGCTCTGTTTGTGGCTCTCAGCTCTGAACGCTGTCAGCCCCCGATCCCCACTTTATACTGTATTCCTGTGTCTGTCTTAATTACTCTAGCGCCGCTGGGTTGGAGTCTCCACGACCGAGCTGGTCTCGGCAAGTGGTGCCCAACACGGGGGCTCGAACCTGGGTCGAAGAGTCGCCAGAACGATGGTTAGAAAATGTGGAACTACGCTGGAGGACACCCGAGTACTGTTAAAGCAATCCTCATGGTGAGTAAGAAGGGGAGCTCAGAAGCATCAGGGTAACAATGGGACAAGGGCTGAGCAGGCATGAGGCTTATTTGAGTCTGCTTCGCCATCTCCTCAGAAAAGGAGGAGTGAACGTTAGCACTGGCTGACTTACGCAGCTTTTTAGTGCAGTAGAGAAATATTGCCGCTGGTTTCCGGACCGAGGAACTATGAATGTAGAGGTCTGGGAAAAGGTAGGCAGCACACTGAAAAAGGCATATAAGGATGGTGCTGGGGATATTCCTATCACTGGACAGTGTGGGCTCTGGTTCATTCCACCTTGGAGCCTTTCCACACAGATGACGAGGAGGAGGAATCAGAGGAAGAAGGAGAGTCTAACGAAGTAACAGAAGAGGTGACAGAGCAAGTTTGCTTGCCAGCTAAAGCAGCAGAGTAGGGAGAGGTTTGTCCCTACCCCTCTACACCCCCTCATTATTCTGAAGAAAAGGAGTGGCCTGAGCCTCCAAATCTTTCTTTTCCAGAGGACACTGGGCGAAAAGTAGTTGCCCCAGTGACTGAGCAGCGCCTCGAGCAACCGCTCTCAGTTCTATTCAGGCAGGAATCCAGCAAGCTAGACAAGAGGGTGATATGGATGCTTGGCAGTTTCCTGTTAGAATACACCCACCTGATCAACAGGGAAATATTATGGCTACATTTGAGTCTTTTCCTTTTAAAATACTTAAAGAATTTAAACAATCTATTAATCAACATGGACCAGGTTTTCCTTTTGTAATGGGACTGTTAAAGAATGTTGCTGTCTCCAGTCAGATGATGCCAGCGGTATGGCAGGATCACTTCTAGGTAGGTCTAATTTACATTTAAAAGGAGTACAAGTACAAACAGGAGTCATTGATTCAGATTACAATGGGGAAATTCAAATTGTTATATCTACTTCTGTTCCCTGGAAAGCAGAGCCAGGAGAGTGTATAGCACAACTCCTGATTGTGCCATATGTGGAATTGGGGAGAAGTGAAACTAAACAGACAGGAGGATCTGGAAGTACAAATAAGCAAGGGAGAGCAGCTTACTGGGTAAATCAAATTACTGATAAACATCCTACCTGTGAAATAACTATTCAGGGAAAGAAATTCAAAGGGTTGGGAGATACAGGAGCAGACGTTTCAATCATTTCTCTACAGCACTGGCTGTCTGTGTGGCCAATTCAATCCGCTCAATTTAACATAGTTGGAGTTGGTAAAGCCCCTGAAGTATATCAAAGTATTTATATTTTGCATTGTGAAGGACCCCATGAACAATCTGGGACTATTCAGCCAATTGTAACTTCTGTACCTATAAATTTATGGGGGAGAGATTTATTACAGCAATGGGGAGCACAAGTTCCCCATTACATAGAACAATTATATAGCCCTCGAAGTCAGCATGTGATACAAGAGATGGGGTATGTGCCTGGCATGGGATTAGAAAAAAATTTACAAGGCTTAAAAAAACCACTTCAAGCGGAAGGAAAAAATTCTTGTCAGGGTTTAGGGTATCATTTTTGATGGTGGCCATTGTTAAGCCTTCGGAACCTATACCTTTAAAATGGTTAACAAGTAAGCCAATTTGGATAGAATAATGGTTGCTGAGTAAAGAAGAACTGGAGGCTTTAGAGGTCTTAGTTACTGAACAATTAGAAAAAGGACATATAGCTCTAACGTTTTCCCTCTGGAATTCTCCAGTCTTTGTTATTATTATTATTATTATTATTTTAAGATGGAGTCTCGCTCTGTTGCCCAGGCTGGAGTGCAGTGGTGCGATCTTGGCTTACTGCAAGCTCCGCCTCCTGGGTTCATGCCATTCTCCTGCCTCAGCCTCCCGAGTAGCTGGGACTATAGGCGCCCACCACCACGCCCGGCTAATTTTTTGTATTTTTAGTGGAGACGGGGTTTCACTGCGTTAGCCAGGATGGTCTTGATCTCCTGACCTTGTGATCCACCCACCTTGGCCTCCCAAAGTGCTGGGATTACAGGTGTGAGCCACCATGCCCAGCCCTCCAGTCTTTGTTATTAAGAAAAAATGTGATAAATGGAGAATGTTGACAGATCTTAGAGCCATTAATTCGGTTAGACAACCTATGGGAGCATTGCAGCCTGGACTGCCTTCTGCTGCTATGATTCCAAAAAATTGGCCTTTAATAGTCATAGATTTAAAAGACTGTTTCTTTATTATCCCCTTAGCTGAGCAAGACTGTGAATGGTTTGCATTTACAATTCCTGTGGTAAACAACCTGCAGCCTGCTTAGCGTTTTCATTGGAAAGTGTTGCCACAAGGCATGTTAAACAATCCAACGATTTGTGAGACTTATGTAGGACAAGCAATTGAACCTACTCGTAAAAAATTTTCACAGTGTTACATTATTCATTATATGGATGATATACTTTGTGCTGTCCCCACTCAGGAAATATTACTCCAATGTTATAATCACTTGCAAAACTCGATTTCTCGTGCTGATTTAATTATAGCTCCTGACAAAATTCAGACTACTACTCCTTACTCCTACTTGGGGACCTTAGTAAATGACACTACCATTGTGCCACAGAAAGTAACCATACATAGGGATCAATTGAAAACATTGAATGACTTTCAGAAATTACTGGGAAACATTAATTGGATATGACCTGCTCTAGGCATTCCTACCTCTGCCATGAGTAATCTCTTTTCTATCCTTAGAGGAGATCCCAGTCTCACAAACCCTTGGCAATTAACAAAGGAGGCTGAGGCAGAGTTACAGCTGATTGAAAAGCAAGTGCATAAAGCTCAAATAAATAGAATAGATCCAGAAAAGATCCAGAAAAGATTGATTTTTCCAACTCAGCATTCACCTAGTGGTGTTGTTGTTCAAGAGCAAGATCTTGTAGAATGGCTTTTTATTCCACATACTAATTCATGGACTCTTAACTCCTTGTTTGGATCAAATTGCTACTCTGATAGGAAATGGAAGAACTCAAATTGTTAAATTACAAGGATATGATCCTGGAAAAATTTTTGTTCCCCTTACAAAGGCACAAATACAAAAAGCCTTTATAAATAGTCTTAATTGCAAACCCATTTAGCTGATTTTGTAGGTGTTCTTGATAATCTCTTTCCAAAGACAAAATTATTTCAATTTTTGAAATTAACTAATTGGATTCTCCCTAGAATAACTAAATTTAAACGAATTGAAGGTGCTGAAAATGTTTTTACAGATGGGTGTAGTAATGGTGAAGCTTCTAACTCTGGATCAAAAAGTAAAGTTTTCCAGACACCCTATACTTCAGCTCAAAAAGCAGAGCTTGTAGTTGTAATTGAGGTGTTGATGGCTTTTGAGATGCCTGTCAATGTAATTTCTGATTCTTCATACGTGGTTCATTCCACACAATTAATTGAAAATGTTCAGTTACAATTTCATGCAGATAAACAACTGATGACTTTATTTACCCAATTGCAAACAGCAGTTAAGAGTAGAATGCAACCTTTTTACATAACTCGTATTAGAGCTCATACACCTCTTCCAGGACCTTTGACTGCAGGAAATCAAATTGCTGATTGCCTAGTTGCTATGGCATTATCTAATGCTAGACACTTTCATAATTTAACCCGTGTTAATGCCTCTGGTCTCAAACGCAGATACAGCATTACCTGGAAAGAAGCTAAAGCTATTACCCAGCAATGCCCAACTTGCCAAATGGTGCATTCCTCATCTTTTACAGGAGTAGTTAATACTTGAGGATTGGAACCTAATTCTCTTTGGCAAATGGATGTCACACATGTTCCCTCGTTTGGGAGACTAGCTTATGTACATGTATGTGTAGATACATTTTCTCACTTTGGGCTACATGCTAAACAGGGGAATCTTCTGCCTGTATTAAATGGCATCTTCTGCAGTGCTTCACAGTCATGGGCATTCCAGCTTCAGTTAAAACAGACAATGCTCCAGGCTATACTAGCCAAGCTCTAGCTATATTTTTCTCTATATGGAATATTAAACACATTACTGGCATCCCATATAATTCACAAGGACAAGCCATTGTGGAAAGAATGAGTCACTCCCTAAAACAACAATTACAAAAGCAGAAGAGGGGGATCAATGATTACAGGAATGGTGATTATAGGACTCTGCACATACAACTAAATCTAGCATTATTAACTTTAAATTTTTTGAGCCTGCCTAAATGCCGGATGCTACCAGCAGCTGAACAGCATCTACAGAAACCAGCTTCAAAGACAGAAGCAGAACAACTGGTTTTGTGCAGAGATCCAATAACAAAAAGTTGGGAAATAGGTAAAATAATAACATGGGGTAGAGGTTATGCTTGTGTTTCTCCAGGCCAAAACCAGCAGCCAATTTGGATATCATCAAGACACCTGAAACTTTATCATGAGCCAGATGCTGAGGAAGAGATTTTGGGAGGAACCCAAGGACCCCCCACTTGCAGCCATGTTGAGACTGACAATAAGTCCACCTTTCCTGCTTGTAGTGGGTGATTTAAAACTTGATCTCCCTAATCATCATGGGACTTGTCAAGAATGTAGATTGTTTTCTTGTGTGAATTCTTCCTTGTATAATACTGATCATTCTATTTTAGTGGTAAGAACCCAAGAAGGAGTATGGATACCTGTAAAGCTTTCCGGTCCTTGGGAAGCCTCTCCTTCTGTGCATATTATTACTGAAATTCTTCAAAACATTCTGAGATGCTCTCAGTGTTTCATTGCTACTTTAATTTTAATCATTATGGGATTGATTGCTGTCACAGCTACTGCCGCGGCAGCTGGAGTTGCTTTGCATTTCACAGTACAAACAGCAGACTATGTAAATAATTGGCAGAAAAATTCTACTTTGCTGTGGAATTCCCAAACTAATATAGACCAGAAACTAGCTAATCAAATCAATTATCTCCAACAAACTGTAATGTGGCTAGGAGATTGAGTAGTTAGTCTAGAATATAGAATGCAGTTACAATGTGATTGGAATACTTCTGATTTTTGCATTACTCCTCATCTGTATAATGAAAGACAGCATGAGTGGGAAAGAGTTAAGAAACATTTGAAAGGTCATACTGGAAATTTACTTTAGATATTACACAACTGAAGGAACAAATATTTCAATCTTCTCAGGCACATCTGACACTAATGCCAGGAACTGAAGTGCTTGAAGGCGCTTCAGATGGATTAGCAGCTATTAACCCATTAAAATGGATCAAGACACTTGGAGGCTCTGTAATTTGAATGATGACTGTGCTTTTAATTGGTGTTGTTTCTCTTTGTATATCAAATTGAAATACAAATGAAATTGGTCATTTGTACATCTGCAAATATAGACCCCGAATTCTGCGAGAAGTAGCCTACTGTGACAAAGCTGCCTATGCCTTTATCACTTTGCAAAAACAGAAAGGCGGGACATGTTGGTAGCAATCCCTAACCCTGTCATAAACAGACCTTAAAGAAACTGGCCATAAACAGGATTTCTGCAGCAATGGGACATGCTCATGATGGCTGTCATGCACACTGCTAAAAGTTGTTGGTTTACTGGAGCAGGGCAAGGAACACCTGGCCCCGCCCGGAGCAAAAAACTGCTCAAACCACAAACGATAGCAGGAAAGGCCTGTGCCTTGACAGCATGTTTTTTGCTACAGATAATCAGCCAGAGCCTGTTTCTCTGCTCCTCGCTGAGATTGCTTTGTTTCCCATAAAGAATGCTTTTAGCTAATCTACAATCTATAGAATCAATGCTTATCACTGGCTTTCTGTCAATAAATGTGTGGGTCAAGCTCTGTTTGTGGCTTTCAGCTCTGAAGGCTGTCAGCCCCCTAATCCCCACTTTGTACTGTATTCCTGTGTCTTTGTCTTAATTCCTCTAGTACCGCTTCGTTAGGTCTCCATGACTGAGCTGGTCTTGGCACCATGTTGTTCAGACTAGTCTTTAACTCCTGCAATCCTCCCACAAAGTGCTGGGATTACAGGCGTGAGCCACCGCACCTGGCCACAATCTTCCATTTTAACTTGTCAAATTTATTAGCATAAACTTGTTTAAATATTCCTTTATTATCCTTGCATGTCTGTAGTACTTGTAGTGAAAGAATTCCCTTTCATTTCTGAAACTGGTCATTTGTCTTTTTTCTGAATCAGACTAGCTAGAAGTTTATCAATTTTATTGATCATACTTTTTTCTATTTTATTGATTTCCATTCTTTATTGTTTACTTCAGGTTTAATTTGTTCTGCTTTTCCTAGCTTTTCTTTTCTTTTTTTTTTTGAGACAGAATCTCGTTCTGTAGTCCAGGTTGGAGTGCAGTGGCATGGTCTTGGCTTACTGCAACCTCCGCCTCCCAGTTCAAGCAATTCTTCTGCCTCAGCCTCCTGAGTAGCTGGGACTACAGGCGCCCACCACCACACCTGGCTAATTTTTGTATTTTTAGTAGAGACAGGTTTCATCATGTTGGGCAGGCTGGTCTAGAACTCCTGACTTCAAGTGATTCGTCCACCTTGGCCTCCCAAAGTTCTGGGATTACAGGTGTGAGCCACCATGCCTGGTCAATGTTTTTTAGCTTTTCAAGGTGGAAATCTACATAACTGATTTAAGACATTTCCTCTTTCCTAACATAAGCACTTAACATTATCAGCTTCATTGTATGCACTGCTTTAACTGCATCCCGTAAATTTTCATATGTTCTGTTTCCATTGTCATTCTGCTCAAAATGTTTTCTGATTTCCTTTGCTATTTTTCGTTAATTCTTAGGTTAATTCCAAAATATTAGGGGATTTTCCAGATAACTTTTTGCTAGAATTTGGTTTTGTTATTTAATGTCATCTGTGTGGTCTAAGAATATGCTCTGCATAAATTCAAGTTTTTAAAACTTACTGACATTTATTTTTTGGCCCAGCATATAGTTTAATTTTGGGGGATGTTACATGTGCATTTGAAAAAAATGTGTTTTCTCTCTTGTTGAGTGTTCTGTAAATGACAATAAGGTCGAATTAGATTGATGGTGTTGTTCAAGTCTTTTATGTCTTAACCGATTTTCTATATACTTGTTATACCAATTACTGAGAGAGCACTAGTAAAATCTCCAACCATAATTGTGTATTTCTTTATTTTTCCTTTTAGTTTTTTCCATTTTTCTTCATATACTTTGAGGTTCTATTACTTGGACATACATATTTGGGACTGTTATATCTTCATGATGATTTGACCCACTTATCATGAAATGTTCCTCTTTTTCCTTGTTAATATTCACTGTTCTGAATACCGTTTCCTGATATTACTATAGCCACTCCATCATTTGTTAGATTAGTATTTGCATGTTATATGTTTCTTTAAATCATTTAAATTTTAATCTTCTTGAACTGTAAACACTGTCTTTTGGTTGGAGTGTTTAGAGTCCATTTACATAATGTAATTATTGATGTGGTTTCTTTAAATCCCACATCTTACTATTTGTTTTCTATTTGTTCCAGCTGTTCATTGTCCTCTCCCCTTTAACTGCCTTCTTTTGAGTTATTTGAGTATTTTTTGTTATCTCATTTTATCTCCACTCCATATATTGGTTAGATCTCTGTGATGAATAATGTTAATTGCTGCTCAGGTTCCTCTTCAAGAAGTCATTATTGTTTCCCCTGCTGGGAGACCTGTTGACAGATAGCTTTCTGCTGACAGACCCTTCAGGGATTGCCACGATTGCAGAGAGCTACCTTGCTCAAGGTCATTCGCCTTCCCAAGATGGCTAACATCCAGTGCTGAATGCAAGAATATTAAGGTCTGACCATCTCAATCCAACTCAGCACAATTCTGAAGAGTCATTCTAGTTCTGTAGCTTCATGTGGGCTTGGCCAAGGCTATTATTGGACTAGCATAACAACCTGACTTCTCATCCTGCCCACCCCTGCTTGTGTCACCTTCCTTCTACAGGTATTTATCCCAAGAGCACTCCTTAATAAACATCCTTCACACTGAACTCCATCTCTGCTCATAGGAATCAACCTGCAACAGCTTCTTTGTTTTAGTTTTTAGTGGTTGCTGTAGGCATTGCCAATATGCATATTTTAAGCTATTACAGTTGTGTTAGTTTGCTAGGGCTGCCATAACAAAATACTACAGACTGGGTGGCTTAAACAACATTTATTTCCTCTTAGTTCTGGAGGCCAGAAGTCCAAGATCAAGGTGTTCACAGATTTGGCTTCTCCTGAGGCCTCTCTCTTTTTTGAATTTTTTATTATTATACTTTAAGTTCTAGGGTACATGTGCACAACGTGCAGGTTTGTTACATAAGTATACATGTATTTGGTTTGCTGCACCCATTAACTCATCATTTACATTGGGTATTTCTCCTAATGCTATCTCTCCCCCAGGCGCCCACCCCATGACAGGCCCTGGTGTGTGATGTTCCCCTCCCTGTGTCCAAGTGTTCCCATTGTTCAATTCCCACCTATGAGTGAGAACATGTGATGTTTGGTTTTCTGTCCTTGAGATAGTTTGCTCAGAATGATGGTTTCCAGCTTCATCCATGTCCCTGCAAAGGACATGAACTCATCCATTTTTATGGCTGCATAGTATTTCATGGTGTATATGTGCCACATTTTCTTAATCCAGTCTATCATTGATGGACATTTGGGTTGGTTCCAAGTCTTTGCTATTGTGAGTAGTGCTGCAGTAAACATGTGTTTGTGTGTCTTTATAGTAGCATGATTTATAATCCTTTGGGTATATACCCAGTAATAGGATCCCTGGGTCAAACAGTATTCCTAGCTCTAGATCTTTGAGGAATCACCACACTGTCTTCCACAATGGCTGAACTAATTTACACTCCCACCAACAATGTAAAAGCATTCCTATTTCTCTACATCCTCTCCAGCATCTGTTGTTTCCTGACTTTTTAATGATTGCCATTCTAACTGGCGTGAGACAGTATCTCACTGTGGTTTGATTTGCATTTATCTGATGACCAGTGATGATGAGCATTTTTTCATGGGTCTGTTGGCTGCATAAATGTCTTCTTTTGAGAAGTGTCTGTTCATATCCTTTGCCCACCTTTTGATAGGGTTGTTTGTTTTTTTCTTGTAAATTTGTTTAAGTTCTTTGTAGATTCTCGATATTAGCCCTTTGTCAGATGAGTAGATTGCAAAAATTTTCTCCCATTCTGTAGGTTGCCCTTCACTCTGTTGGTAGTTTCTTTTGCTGTGCAGAAGCTCTTCAGTTTAATTAGATCCCAAATCTCTATTTTGGCTTTTGTTGCCATTGCTTTTGGTGTTTTAGTCATGAAGTCCTTGCCCATGGCTATGTCCTGAATGGTATTGCCTAGGTTTTATTCTAGGGTTTTTATGGTTTTAGGTATAACATTTAAGTCTTTAATCCATCTTGAATTAATTTTTGTATGAGGTGTAAGGAAGGGATCCAGTTTCAGCTTTCTACATATGGCTAGCCAGTTTTCCCAGCACCATTTATTAAATAGGGAATCCTTTCCCCATTTCTTGTTTTTCTCAGGTTTGTCAAAGATCAGATAGTTGTAGATATGTGGTGCTATTTCTGAGGCCTCTGTTCTGTTCCATTGGTCTATATATCTGTTTTGGTACCAGTACCATCCTGTTTTGGCTACTGTAGCCTTGTAGTATAGTTTGAAGTCAGGTAGCGTGATGCCTCCAGCTTTGTTCTTTTGGCTTAGGATTGTCTTGGCAATGTGGGCTCCTTTTTGGTTCCATATGAACTTTAAAGTAGTTTTTTCCAATTCTGTGAAGAAAGTCATTGGTAGCTTGATGGGGATGGCATTGAATCTACAAATTACCTTGGGCAGTATGGCCATTTTCCAATATTGATTCTTCCTATCCATGAGCATGGAATGTTCTTCCATTTGTTTGTATCCTCTTTTATTTCATAGAGCAGTGGTTTGTAGTTCTCCTTGAAGAGGTCCTTCACGTCCCTTGTAAGGTGGATTCCTAGGTATTTTATTCTCTTTGAAGCAATTGTGAATGGGAGTTCACTCATGATTTGGCTCTCTGTTTGTCTGTTCTTGGTGTATAGGAATGCTTGTGATTTTTGCACATTGATTTTGCATCCTGAGACTTTGCTGAAGTTGCTTATCAGCTTAAGGAGATTTGGGGCTGAGAAAATGGGGTTTTCTAAACATACAGTCATGTCGCCTGCAAAGAGGGACAATTTGACTTCCTCTTTTCCTAATTGAATACCCTTTATTTCTTTCTCTTGCCTGATTGCCCTGGCCAGAACTGGCAACACTTTGTTGAATAGGAGTGGTGAGAGAGGGCATCCCTGTCTTGTGCCAGTTTTCAAAGGGTATGCTTCCAGTTTTTGCACATTCAGTATGATATTGGCTGTGGGTTTGTCATAAAGAAAAGAGGTTTAATTGACTCATGTTTCCCCTAAGGCTGGGGAGGCCTTAGGAAACTTAGAATCATGACAGAAGACACCTCTTCACTGGGCAGCAGGAGAGAGAATCAGCACTGAGTGAAGGGGAAGCCTCCTATAATACCATCAGACCTCATGAGAACTCACTGTCATTAGAACAGCATGGGGAAACTGCCCCCATGATTTAATTATCTCCACCTGGTCTTGCCCTTGACACATGAGGATTGTTATAACTCAAGATTGAAAAAAAAGATAGTTACTTCCTAGACACAATGGAGGTGCAGGCATTGGGTAAATATAACTGTTCCAAAGGGGAGACATTGGCCAAAACAAAGGGGCCACAGTCCCTGTGCAAGATTTGGGTGGCGACACAGCCAAGCCACATCATTCCACCCTGGCACCTCCCAAATCTCTTGTCCTCACATTTCAAAACACAATCATTCTCTTCCAGCAGTCCCCAAAAGTCTAAACTTAATTTCAGCATTAACCCAGAAGTCCAGGTCCAAAGTCTCATCTGAGACAAGGCAAGTCCCTTCCACCTAGCCTGTAAAATCAAAAGCAAGATAGTTACTTCTGGCCAGATGCAGTGGCTCACGCCAGTAATTCCAAGACTTTTGGAGGCCAAGGTGGGTGGATCTCGAGGTCAGGAGATCGAGACCATCCTGGTCACCATAGTGAAATCCCATCTCTACTAAAAATACAAAAATTAGCTGGGCATGGTGGTGTGTGCCTGTAATCCCAGCTACTCGGGAGGCTGAGGCAGGAGAATCGCTTGAACCCAGGAGGCAGAGGTTGCAGTGAGCTGAGATTGTGACTCTGCACTCCTGCCTGGTGACAGAGCTAGACTCCGTCAAAAAAAAAATTTACTTCCTAGATACAATAGAGGTACAGGCATTGGGTAAATATACCTGTTCTAAAGGGGAGACATTGGCCAAAACAAAGGCGCTACAGGCCTCATGCAAGTCCGAAATCCAACAAGGCAGCAATTAAATCTTAAAGCTCTGAAATAATCTCCTTTGACTCTATTTCTCACATCCAGGTCATGCTGATGCAAGAGTTGGGCCCCCATGGCTTTGGCCAGCTCCACCTCTGTGGCTTTGCAGGATACAGCCCCACTCTTGGCTTTCACAGGCTGGTGTTGAGTGTCTGCATTTTTTCCAGGCACATGGTGCAAGCTGTCAGTGAATCTACCACTCTGGGGTCTGGAGGATGGTGGCCCTCTTCTCACAGCTCCAGTAGACAGTGCCCCAGTGGGAACTCTCTGTGGGGGCTCCAACCCCACGTTTCCCTTCTGCACTGCCCTAGCAGAGTTTCATCCATGAGGGCTCCGTCCCCCAGCAAACTTCTGCCTGGACATCCATGCATTTCCTCTGAAACCTAGCCGGAGATTCCCAAACCTCAATTCTTGACTTCTCTGCACCTGCAGGCCCAACACCATGTGGAAGCTGCCAAGGCTCAGGGCTTGCACCCTCTGAAGCCACAGCCCAAGCTGTACCATGGCTGAAGCAGCTGGGATGTTAGGCACCAAGTGTCTAGGCTGCACACAACAGAGAGGGCCTGGGCCTGGCCCACAGAACCATTTTTTCCTCCTAGGCCTCCAGGCCTGTGATGGGGAAGTCTGCCCCGAAGTTCTCTGACATGCCCTGGAAACATTTTCCCCATTGTCTTGGTGATTAACATTTGGCTCCTCATTACTTATGTAAATTTCTGCAGCAGGCTTGAATTTCTCCTCAGAAAATGGGTTTTTCTTTCCTATTGCATCATCAGGCTGCAAATTTTCCAAACTTTTATGCTCTGCTTCCTTTGAACGCTTTGTCAATTAGAAATTTCTTCCACCAGATACCTTAAATTATCTCTCTCAAGTTCAAAGTTCCACAGATCTCTAGGGCAAGGGCAAAATGCTGCCAGTCTGTTTGCTAAAGCATAACAAGAGTCAACTTTATTCCAATCCCCAAAAAGTTCTTCATCTCCATCTGAAACAACCTCAGCCTGGACTCCATTGTCCATATCACTGTCAGCATTTTGGTCAAAGCCATTCAACAAGTCTCTAGGAAGTTCCAAACTTTCCCACATTTTCATGTCTGCAAACCATTCCGACCTCTGCCTCTTACCCAGTTCCAAAGTCGCTTCCACATTTTTAAGTATTCTTATAGCAGCACCCCCTTCCTGGTACCAATTTACTCTATTAGTCTGTTCTCAAGCTCCTATGAATAAATACCCGAGACTAGGTAATTTATAAAGAAAAGAATTTTAATTGACTCACAGTTCCACATGGCTGGAGAGGCCTCAGGAAACTTACAATCATGATAGAAGACACCTCTTTACAGGGCAGCAGGAGAGAGCCTGAGCACTGAGTGAAGGTGGGGAAGCCCCTTATAAGAACATCAGATCTTGTGAGAGCTCACTATCATGAGAACAGCATGGGGAAAACCATCTCCATGTTTCAATAATCTCCACCTGGTCCTGCCTTTGACATTTGGGGATTATTACAATTTAAGATGAGATTTGGGTGGGGACACAGCCAAACCATATCAGGTCTCTTTCACAGTACATTATAGTCTGATTTTCTAAAGTCCAAGATAATGAGTGATTCCTTAAAAATAGCAGGAGAAAAGCATCTATTACCTATAAAGGAAAGCCTATGAGACTAACAGTGGATTTCTCAGCAGAAACCTTACAGGTCAGAAGATAATTGGATGATATATTCAAAGTGCTGGAAGAAAAATATCAACAGCCAAAAATATTTTATTCAACAAAGTTACCCTTCATAAATGAAGGAGAAATGTCTTTCCCAAATAAGCAAATGCTGAGGGAATTTGTTACCACTAGACTGGTCCTACAAG
The DNA here is from genome assembly GCF_029281585.2 of Gorilla gorilla gorilla. NCBI lineage: Eukaryota > Metazoa > Chordata > Mammalia > Primates > Hominidae > Gorilla > Gorilla gorilla. The sequence goes on from NC_086017.1 coordinate 48,335,629, forward strand.
AAATGCTCAAGGGAGCCCTAAACTCAGAAACAAAAGGACAACATTTACCATCATGAAAACACATGAAACAAAATTCATTGGTAAAGCAATCACACAAAGGAGGAAGAGAAAGAACTCAAATAGTACCACTACAGAAATCCACCAAGCCACAATGACAATAAGAGAAAAAGAAACAAAGAATATGCATAACAACCAGGAAACAACAATATGATAGGAACAAAGCCTCATATATCAATAATAACCTTGAATGAAAATGGTTTAAATTCTTCACTAAAAAGATATAGACTGATTGGAGCTAGGTGTGGTGGCTCATGCCTATAATTCCAACACTTTGGGAGGCAGAGGCAGGTGGATTGCTTGAGGCCAGGAGTTCAAGACCAGCCTGGCTAACATAGCAAAACCCCATCGCCATATCATAGCGAAACAAAAATTAGCTACGTGTGGTGGTACGTGCCTGTAATCCCAGCTACTCGGGTGGCTGAGGCTGAGAATCACTTGAATCCAGGAGGCAGAGATTGCAGTGAGCCGAGATCACACCACTTCACTCCAGCCTGGGTGACAGAGTGAGACAGACTGATCAAATAGATTTTTTTAAAAAGATGATCAAACTGTATGTTGCTTACAGGAAATTCATCTTATCAGTAAAGGCACACATAGACTGAAAGTAAAGAAATGGAAAAAGATATTCCATACAAACAGAAACCAAAAGTGAGCAGGAGTATCTATGCTTATTGTATTACATGAAACAGACTTTAAGTCAAGACCAGTAACACACACACACACACACACACACACACACACACACACACACACACACAGTCATTTTATAATGATAAAGGAATCAATCTAGCAAGAGGATATAACAGTTATAAACATATATGCACCCAATATTGGAGCACCCATATTCATAAAGCAAATATTATTAGATCTAAATAGAGAGATAGCCTGCAATACAATCATAGTGGGGGACTTCAACACCCCCCTTTCAGCATTAGACAGATCATCTAGACAGAAAATCAACAAATAAACATTGGACTTAAGCTGGACTTCAGACCAAATGAACCTTACAGGGATTTACAGAACTTTCTATCCAACGACTGCAGAATATAGATTCTTTTCATCAGCATACAACACATTCTCCAGGATAGACAATATGTTAGGCCACAAAACAAGCCTCAACAATTTTTTAGAAATCAAATTCATATCCAGTATCTCCTCTGACCACAATGGAATAAAACTAGAAATCAATACCAAGAGGAACTTTGGAAACTATACAAATATATGGAAATTAAACAACATGCTCCTGAACGACAGTTGAGTCAATGAAGAAATTGAGATGGAAATAAAAAAAATTCTTCAAGGAAATGAAATATACCAAAATCTGTGGGAGACAGCAAAAGTCGTGCAAAAAGGGAAGTTATAGCAGTAACTGCCTACATCAAAAAATAGAAAGATCACAAGTTAACAAGCTAACAATGTACCTCAAAGGACTGAAAAAGTAAGAACAAACCAAACCCCAAATTAGCAGAAAAAAGGAATAAAGATCAGAGCAGAACTAAATGAAAAACAGACCAAGGAAATACAAAGGATAAACAAAACAAAAAGTTTGCTCTTGAAACAGATAAACAACATTGATAAATCACTAGCCAGACTAACCAAGAAAAAAAGAGAGAAGACCCAAATAAAATCAGAAATGAAAAAGGAGACATTACAACTGGTAACACGAAAATACAAGAGATCATCAGGGACTACTATGAACAATTATACATAGACAAACTGGAAAAAACAGAAGAAATGGAAAAATTTCTGGACACATACAACCTACCAAGTTGGAACCAAGAAGAAATAGAAAACGCAAACAGACCAATAACAAGTAACAAGATTGAAACAGTAATAAAAATCTTCTTAACAAAGAAAAACGCTTTACTGGATAGAGTTACAGCTGAATTCTACCAAATGTAAAAGAACTAATACCAACCCTCCTAAAAACTATTCTGAAAAATCAAAGAAGAGAGAATTCTTCCTAACTCATTCTATGAGGCCAGCATCACCCTGATACCAAAACCAGAAAAGGCCACAGCAAAAAAGAAAACTACAGGGCAGTATATCTGATGAACATTAATACAACATTCCTCAACAAAATACTAGCAAACCAAATCCAACAGCACATCAAAAAGATAACACACCTGGGCTGGGTGTGGTGGCTCACACCTGTAATCCCAGCACTTTGGGAGGCCAAGGCGGGCAGATCACCTGAGGTCAGGAGTTCAAGACCAGCCTGGCCAACATGGTGAAAACCTATCTCTACTAAAAATACAAAAATTAGCCAGGTGTGATGGTGGGCGCCTGTAATCCCAGCTACTCGGGAGGCTGAGGCAGAAGAATTGCATGAAATCAGGAGATGGAGGTTGCAGTGAGCTGAGATCACACCACTGCACTCCAGCCTGGGCGACAGAGTGAGACTCCTTCTAAAAATAATAATAATAATAATAATAATAATAATAATAATAATAATAACAAAAACCAAAAAAACCCCACCATAATCAAGTGGGATTTATAAAAGGGGTGCAAGGATGGTTCAATATATGTAAATCAGTAAACATGATACACCATATCAACAGAATGAAGGACAAAAACTGTATGATGAATTCAATAGAAGTAGAAAAAGCATTTGATAAAATTCAACATCCCTTCATGATAGTCTCAAGAAATTAGGCAATGAAGGAACATACCTCAAATTAACAAAGGGCATATACAACAAATCCACAGCTAACATCATACTGCATGGAGAAAAATGGAAAGCCTTTCCTCTAAGAACTGGAACAAGACAAGTCACTTTTACCACTCCTATTCAACATAGTACTGGAAGTCCTAGCCAGAGCAATCAGGCAACAGAAAGAAAGAAAAGGCATCCGTATTGCAAAAGAGAAACTCAAATTATCGCTGTTTGTTGATGATATGATATATGATCCTATATCCAGAAAAACCTAAAGACTCTACTAAAAAACTCTTAGATTTGATGAATGAATTCACTAAAGTTACAGGATATAAAAAAATTGATGTACAAAAACCAGTCGTGTTGCTATACATGAATAATGATCTAGCTGAGAAATAAATCAAGAAGGCAATCCCAGCCAGGTGTAGTGGCTCATGCCTGTAATCCCAGCACTTTAGGAGGCTTTGGCAGTAGGATCACTTAAGGCCAGGAGTCCAAGACCAGCCTGGGCAACATAGTGAGACCCTGTATAAAAATAAAAATAGGCCGGGTGCAGTGGCTCATGCCTGTAATCCTAGCACTTTCGGAGGCTGAGGCAGGTGGATCATGAGGTCAGGAGATAGAGACCACCCTGGCCAATATGGTGAAACCCCATCTCTACTAAAAATACAAAAATTAGCCAGGTGTGGTGGTGTGCACCTGTAGTCCCAGCTACTCAGGAGGCTGAGGCAGGAGAATCGCTTGAACCCAGGAGGCAGAGGTTGCAGTGAGCCGAGATCCAGCACGGTGACAGAGCAAGATTCTGTCTCAAAAAAATAAAAAATAAAATAAAACGTTAGCCAAGTGTGGTGGCATGCACCTGTAGTCCCAGCTACTCAGAGGCTGAGGCAGAAGGATTGCTTGAACACAGGAATTCAAGGCTATAGTGAGTTGGTTGCACCACTGCACTTTGGCCTAGGTGACAGAGCAAGACCCTGTCTCCATTTTTTTTTTAAAGGCAATCCCATTTACAAAAGTTACAAAAAATAAAATAAAATACCCAGGAACCCATTTAACCAAGGAAGTGAAAGACCTGTACATGGAAAATTACAAGAAACCAATGAAAGAAATTGAAGAAGACACAAAGGAAAAACATCCCATGCTCTTGAAACAGAAGAATTATTACTGAAATTACCATATTGCCCAAGCAATCTACAGGTTCAACATAATATCTATCAAAATACTAACATCATTGTTCACAGAATTAGAAAAAACAATCTTAAAATTCATAAGGAACCAAAAAGAGCCTGAATAGCCATAGTGTTTCTGGAGTTGGTTCCTTCCTGTGGGTTCTTGGTCTTGCTGACTTTAAGAATGAAGCTGCGGACCTTTGTGGTGAGTGTTACAGCTCATAAAGCTGGCATGGACCCAAAGAGTGAGTAGCAGCAAGATTTATTGTGAAGAGCAAAAGAACAAAGCTTCCACAGTGTGGAAGGAGACCCGAGTGGGTTGCTGCTGCTGGCTGGGGTGGCCAGCTTTTATTCCCTTATTTGTCCCTGCCCATGTCCTGCTGACTGGTACATTTTACAGAGCACTGATTGGTCCATTTTACAGTGTGCTGATTGGTCCAATTTATAGAGCACTGATTGGTCCATTTTACAAACCTCTAGCTAGCCACAGAGAGCTGATTGGTGCATTTTTACAGAGTGCTGGTTGGTGCATTTTACAAACCTCTAGGTAGCCACAGAGCACTGATTGCTGCATTTTACAATCCTAGCTACAGAGTGCTGATTGGTACATTTTACAATCCTCTTGTAAGACAGAAAATTTCTTCAAGTCCCCACCCAACCCAGAAGTCCAACTGGCTTCACCTCTCAATCTCCCCTCTAAACAGGACACCCCAGCTGCTGTTGGGAATTGGGCGATGACCACTCTAGCTACTTCCTGCTGGATAGGGGCGAAGAGGGGCCCTGCAGTGGTAGTGTCCTCCAGAGGGGAAGTCTAGGCCAGCCAAAGGGTCAGTGGGTTGGTCCAGGGGTCCTCAGTAGAAGTTAATTGAGCTAATTTGGGATTCCATTTGTAAGGCCATCTGTAGCTTGACAGCCTCGATCCTACAGGAAACAAATTTGACAAGGATGTTAAAAATACAGGGCCCAAAGGCGAGTAATAGCAAGATGGCTGTCACAGGACCTAGAAAGGGGAGAAGCCATGTCACCCAACTCCAGAGGTTGGTATAAGAGTTTGAAAGGCAGCCAGGCATGGTGGCTCACGCCTGTAATCCCAGCACTTTGGGAGGCCGAGGCAGGCGGATCACAAGGTCAGGAGATCGAGACCAACCTAGCTAACATGGTGAAACCCTGTCTCTACTAAAAATACAAAAAATTAGCCAGGCGCAGTGGCGGGCACCTGTAGTCCCAGCTACTCGGGAGGCTGAGACAGGAGAATGGCGTGAACCCAGGAGGTGGAGCTTGCAGTGAGCCGAGATAGCGCCACTGCACTCTGGCCTGGGTGAAACAGCGAGACTCCGTCTCAAAAAAAAAAAAAAGTTTGAAAGGCATTGTCTGATTTCAGAAACCTTTTCCTGTAAATGCTGGGCGGCATCTCGTACTATCGCTGACTGGTTAGTGTAAAAGCAACAGTCTTCCCCTAAGAAGGTGCAGAGTCCTCGTTTCTCAGCAGTGAGGAGGTCTAGGCCTCAGAGGTTTTGGAGAGTCACTGCTACGAAAGAGTCTATCTGGGATTGTAGAGTAAGGATAGATTTTGTTATTTCTTGTAAACTGTCTGAGAAATCCTTTGAGAGTGTGTGGTAGTAGGATAGTGAAGTAGATAAACTGGCGATTCTGGTTCCTGTAGCAGTGGCCATTCCTAACCCTATAAGTAAGGTTATTAGTTGTATGGCCCTGCACTGACAGACTTCAGCTTTGAGGGGCACTAATATGGTCTGATTTCCTCAAGATTAGAAGTTAGGATAATACATGTTACACTGTTAACTTTTAGCAAACTTTACTTTTGTCAAAAACCTTATAAGTTTGGGATTTCAATTATTCTTTGCTATTAATAAGACCTCATTCAGTCCATATTAACTTAGAATTGGTATAGATGGCTCCTTTCTGATGCTGTAAGTACTTTAAGGTTTGGCTGAGTGCAAACAGCTCGCACGTTTGAGCAGACCAATTATTAAGCAACTTTCCTAACTCTGCTTCTACAAGAGTTTCCTTATCACTTACTGAATACCCATTGTGTCTTTTTCCCTTAATCGCTTGGGAGGAACCATCTATCGTCCTGTCCCAAAGGGGGTTCCTCCTAGGTCTGTTCAGATCTTTGTTTGGTAATTAATTAAGCTTTAGATCTCCTGTCAGGAAACCTGCTGGGTTAAGGATTTTTGATAGGAAGGCTATAGATTGTCAGTGGCCTCAATGCTTTTGGGCTACGCTCTTGGTTACACTGACAACAAGGTGGTATTGGAGTGTTACAGGGTTACAGAAAAGACCTTCAATTGTCAATTATAGGTTTTAAATTTACCCTGGTTTTTAAAGGAATAGGGTACACACTTTTTTCTTTACTACTTCTATCTGTCTCTCTTTCTCTCTCTTTCCTTCTCTGTCTCTTTCTTTCTTTTTCTCTTCCTCTCTCTCTCTCTGACTCCCTTTTTGTCTCTCTGTCTCTTCCCCTCCCTCTTTCCTTCTCTCTTTGACTTTGTCTTTCCCCTCTGTCTTTCCTTCTCTGACTTTCCGTCTTTCCCCCTCTCTCTCTCTTTCCTCTTTCTTTCTCTCTTTGACTTTCTGCTGGTCTTTCCCTGCCTCTGCCAGCCGCTTATGCTGCTATTCTCCCCTATCCTTCCTCATGGCTTTGGCAGTGTAAGACTGCCACCTCCTTGGGTTTTTGCACTGTAATAACGCCATGATTTCCTTGTGATATTTAATGGGGGTTCCCCCAGAGGTTAGGAACTCCCTTTCTTTCCATATTGCAGCATGGGCATGTAGGATTAGATAAGCATACTTGCTATCTATATACACATTTATTCTTTTTCCCTTTCCCAGTTCTAAGGCTCGCGTAAGTGCCACTAGTTCTGCTAACTGATCGCTGGTCCCTGGGGGAAGAGGCTTACTTTTAAGTACTGTTACATCACTAACTATGGCATAACCTGCCCTTTGTATCTTATTAGCCACAAATGAACTTCCAGCAGTATATAAGTTAAGGTCAGGATTAGCTAAGGGGACTTCTAAGAGATCCTCTCAGGCAACATAAATCTGGACTATAATTTGTTGGCAGTCATGCTTGAGTGGTTCTCCATCCTCTGGGAGAAAAGTAGCAGGGTTGAGGGCTGCACACATGCATATTTGAAGCACCAGTCCCTCAAGGAGTAGCTCCTGGTATCTAAGCCGGTGTTTGTCTGATAGCCATAAACTTCCTGTGGCACCTAGTATGCCATTTACACCATGAGTATTCCAGACAGTGAGATTCTTTTCTTGTATTATTTTGATAGCCTCTGATACTAAGATGGCCATTGCCGCAACTACCCATAAACAGTGAGTCCAGCTTCTTGCTACTACATCAATTTCCTTACTAGGTATGCCACTGGTTGTAGGGTTGTCCCATGAGTCTGAGTAAGGACTCCAAGAGCTAATCCTGCTCTCTCTGTGATATATAAAGAGAAGTTTTGTCCTGTGGGAAGGCTTAAGGCTGGAGCTTGTACTAGGGCCTGCTTTAAAGTTTTGAAGGCTGTTTCTGCTTCTGTTTCCCATTCTACTAGATGAGTATTTGCCCTCTGGGTCTCCGTGATTAGAGTATAGAGTGGTCTGGCCATCTGGCTGTATCTGGGGATCCATAGTCAGCAAAACCCAGTGATTCCAAGGAACCCCCGCAATTGTTTTAATGTCTTAGGGCAAGGACAAGCCAGTATAGGCTGTATTCATTCCTTGCTGAGGGCCCTGGTTCCTCTGGCTAAGACTAGGCCTAGCTATTTGACTTGTTGTAGGCAGAGTTGGGCCTTCGATTTAAATGCTTTGTACCCTTGATTAGCTAGAAAGTTTAAGAGACCTAGAGTAGCCTGCTGGCATGAGGCTTCTGAACTGGTAGCCAAAAGTAAATCATCCACATGCTAAAGGACCAGAGTGCCGGGACTTGAGAAGTGGCCTAGAACTTGGGCCAGTGCCTGACCAAACAGATGAGGGCTATCCCTAAACCCTTGGGGCAAGACCGTCCACATAAGTTGGGATGTGTGGTCTGTGGGATCCTCAAAGGCAAAGAGAAACTGGGAGTCACAGTGCAGGGGAATACAGAAGGCATCCTTGAGGTCTAGAACCATGAACCATTCTGCTTCCTCTGGTATTTGAGAGAGCAGGATATAGGGGTTGGGTACAACTGGATATAGAGGAATTACTGCCTCATTAATGCGTCTAAGATCTTCCACTAGTCTCCACTGACCGTTCTGTTTTTGTACTCCTAGAATTGGGGTGTTGCAGGGACTGCTGCATTTTTTTTTTTTTTAACTAAGACTTGAGCTTTTAAATGTCTAACAATATCCTGTAATCCTTTATGAACTTCAGGCCTTAAGGGATATTGCGTTTGATAGGGAAAAGTGGTGGGGTCTTTTAGCCTGATTTGGACTAGGTGGGCATTTTTGCCCTTCTGAATTGTCCTTCCAATGCCCAGACTTCAGTGTTGATTCCCTCCTTAAGCAGGGGACAACAAAAGGGTAACTTGTTCCCCATATTCGCGTAGATAATAGCTCCAGCTTTGGCTAATATGTCCCTCCCTAATAAGGATATGGGACTTTCAGGCATAACAAGAAAGGCATGTGAAAAGAGCAAAGTCTCCCAATTACAATTGAGGAGGTGGGAGAAATACCTGGTTACAGGCTGTCCCAGGATTCCTCAGATGGCAATGGACTTTGAGGACAGCCGACCAGGGCAGGAGATTAACACTGAGAAGGCTGCACCAGTATCCAGGAGGAAGTCAATTTCCTGTCCCTCAATAGTTAAATGTACCTGGGGCTCAGTGAGGGTGATGACATAAGCCAGTGCTTGTTCCAGGCACCCTCAGTCCTGTTGTTGGATCGGCTGGTTGGGGGATTCTGGCCTACAGAACATTTGTCCTTTGGGGCAGTGTGCCTTCCAGTGATTGCCTCGGCATAGTGGACATGGGCGAGGGGGAAGCTTGTTTCTCACTGGACAATCTTTTTTTAAAGTGTCCTTGCAAACCACACTGATAACAAGCCCTACCAGCTGATTGGCCTGCTCCATTTTCTGTCCTCTCTGAACCACCAGGGTTTGTTTGTCTGAGGGCCATGACTAAGGCTGTGCCCTTTCTCTGATTTCACTTTTTCTTCTCGGCCTGTTCCTCTTGGTCCCAATTATAGAACACTGAGGTTGCCATGTTTAATAATGCTTCCAGATTTTGTTCAGGGCCTAGGGCTTGCTTTTGGAGCTTTCTCCTGATATCTGTGACTGATTGGGAAATAAACTTATCTTTTAGGATAAACTGACCCTCGAGGGAGTCGGGTGACAGGGGAGTGTATTTTCTTAAGGCCTCCTGTAGACACTCAAGGAAGACAGAAGGATTTTCTTCCTTTCCTTGAGTTATGGTGGACATCATTGAATAATTCATGGGCTTTTTCCTAATTCTCCTTAGTCCTTCTAGAACACAGGTCAACAGATGTTTGCGACACCAGTCCCCATGATCTGAGTCTAGGTCCCAGTGGGGATCCATACTGGGGATCGCTTGCTGACCGGTAGGGAATTTGTCCCTTTCTTCAGCTGTCATTCTATCATTTACTTGACTAAAATACCAGGTATCTCCAAACTCTCGGGTTGCAGCTAAAGTCACATTCTTTTCATTAAAGGCCAGGGTTTGATCTCATAGCATGACATCTCTCCAAGTGGGGTCAGAGGTTTGCCCTAGACCCTGTAGGACATCTATATACCTATCAAGATCATCTGAAAACTTCCCCAGGTCTACCTTAATCTGCTTTAAATCAGAGAGGGAGAAGGGGACATGTACCTGGATTGGGCCAAATTCCCCTCCCCCTACAGTTTAAACGGGACATAACTGATAGCCTGGGGGTTTTTGTGGTCCTTTGGAGATTTCTTTGCTTGTTTCCTTCTGGGCAGGGAAGATTAGAGGAGGCTTATCATTAATAGGAAGAGGAGCTATAGGGAGGCTAGGATAATGGGGGTAAGCTGAGAGGTCCTCCTGTGGAATGTAAATTGCAAGCTTTGCATAGTTGTGGATTCTCCTTCAATGAAAAGAAAGCTTGGACATAAGGTATTTCACTCCATTTGCCTTCCCTCTTACAGAAAAGGTCAAGCTGCAGGATAGCATTGTAATTTACACTCCCCTCAGGTGGCCATTTTTCCCCATCAGAGAGAGAATATTGGGGCCAGGCCACAGTGCAGAAAAAAATGAGTCACCTCTTTTTCAGGGTTTGCGGGTCAAATTGGTCCCAATGGCTTAGGATGCATTTCAAGGATAAGCCTGTTGATGCCTGAGTGTTTCCCATCTGAAAGAAAAAACCACCCATGGTTTTGGTTTGTTTCTGCCCATGCCCCCCCACCCCTGGCCTGCCCAAGAATCTGCAATGGTCCCTGGACCCTGCTGATCAGAATAGTTGTACTCACCGATGCAGCAGCAGAAACACTAGTTTTCCTCCTAAACCACAAGGAGGACTGAGGAAGATCAGATTTAGTGGCCCTTACTGACACATTCTTGAAAACCTGCACCCTTGCCTTCCCTCTTAGACCACAAAGAGGACCAAGAAAAATCGGATTTAGTGGCCCTTAACAACACATTCTTGAAAACCTGTTAGAGTCCTAAGCATTGTCTCCTGTTAGTATTGGGACCTTACTCCTTTCCTATAAAGATGATATTCCCCAAAACTGGAGTGGAGGGCCATACCCTGAGGGAGGGAAGAGATCTCCAGGGTTGGAAGAGTAATGCCTTTTGTCCTCACTTCTCATCATATGGATAGGAAGGATATAATTTCTGAAGCTCCCCATATAGCCTTTGTTAGGCCTGCTTGTCTGAGGAGGGATCCTAAAAGGATAGTTGAACTCCCCCATGCGACGGGGCTTTGGGCAAAAATTATGTCTAATTGGTGAGCCTGGGTGCCTAAAGAAGGGAACAGAGTCATGAAATTTATACTAGAAATCATTCTTATAGGAGAAACTAGAAAAGCACCAGAAACAGGGAGCGCTTTCTAAAAGCGGGACTAGTCTCGGAGAAGAGAGGCAGGAGGAAGTTTGTCTGACAGGCATTAGGACCCAGGAGGCAAGGGTCAGGATAGATAGGATAGATGGGCAAGTCTTGCTTGGGCAATGTAACTTTGAGAGTTCTGCTCATGGCTACATGGTCAACCAACATTTTGTTGGGACCTTGGAGCTGAATGGCTTTCCTTTCTGTCAACCCTTGGGTCAGCCCAGATGTACAGGAAAAGTGGAAGCTGGTTCCAGGTAAACCAACGCTCCCAACTCCGAAGAGTCAGGGTTTGTTAGAGAGCCCTTTCCCAGAAAGCCTGACACCCATGTCTTTAGTCCAGTGGCCACGCTAGTCACTTTTAACTGGCTGACAGGTGCCTGGTGTTTAGTCCCTGAATCCTAAGGAAAAATAGGACAGAATAGCTAGCGAAAGGGGTCCAATGGTACTCACTGCTTGGCAATAGTCCCTTCTTGGTCACCAAGAAGTGTCTGAAATTGGTTCCTTCTGGTGGATTCTTGGTCTTGCTGACCTCAAGAATGAAGTCGTGGACCTCTGTGGTGAGTGTTACAGCTCTTAAAGGTGGCACGGACCCAAAGAGTGAGCAGCAGCAAGATTTATTGTGAAGAGTGAAAGAACAAAGCTTCCACAGCATGGAAGGAGACCCAAGTGGGTTGCTGCTGCTGGCTGTGGTGGCCAGCTTTTATTCTCTTATTGGTCCCCACCTATGTCCTGCTTATTGGTCCATTTTACAGTGTGCTGATTGCCAGATTAGAGTGCTGATTGGTCCATTTTACAAACGTCTAGCTAGCCACAGAGAGCTGATTGGTGCGTTTTTACAGAGTGCTGATTGGCACATTTTACAAACTTCTAGGTAACCACAGAATGCTGATTGGTGCATTTAAAAATCCTAGCTATAGAGCACTGATTGGTGCATTTTACAATCCTCTTGTAAGACAGAAAAGTTCTCCAAGTCCCCCCCCCATCCAGAGTCCAGCTGGTTTCACCTCTCAATAGCAACCCTGAGTGAAAAGAACAAAGCTGGAGGCATCACATTACCTTACTTCAAAATATATTACAGGGATGTATTAACAAAAATAGCATGGTACTGGTATAAAAATAGACACATAGACCAATGGAACAGAATAGAGAACCCAGAAATAAAGCCACATATTTATAGCCAACGAATCTTTAACAAAGCTGACAAGAACTTACATTGGGGAATGGAAACCCTCTTCAATAAATAGTGCTGGGAAAATTGGGTAGTCACATGCGGAAGAATGAAACCAGACCCCTATCTCTCACCATATACAAAAACCAAATCAAAATGGACTAAAGACTTAAATTCAAAATTTGAAACTATGAAAATACTAGAAGAAAACCTAGGGAAAACTCTCCTGGACATTGGTCTAGGCAAAGAATTTATGACTAAGACCTCAAAAGCACAGGCCATAAACACAAAAATAGACAAATGGGACTCTTAAACTAAAAGGCTTCTGCAAAGCAAAAGAAACAATCAACAGAATAAAGAAACAACCTGTTGAATGGGAGAAAATATTTGCTAAGTATTAATCCAACAGGGGACTAATATCCAGAATATACAAGGAACTCAAACAACTGAACAGGAACAAAATCCCAAATAATCCCATTAAAAAGTAGACAAAGGACATGCATAGATATTTTGAAAAGAAGACATATAAATGGATAACAGCATATGAAAAAATGCTCAATGTCACTTATCATCAGAGAAATACAAATCAAAGCCACAATGATATAATTGTCTTATCCCAGCTGGAATGGCTACTATTATAAAGACAAAAAATAACAATGTTGACGAGGAAGCAGAGAAAATGGAACTCTTTTTTATTTTATTTTATTTTTGGAGACAAGGTCTCACTCTGTTGCCCAGGTTGGAGTGCAGTGTCACGATCATGGCTCAGTGGAGCCTTCACCTCCTGGGCTCAAATGATCCTCCCACTTCAGCCTCCTGAAGAGCCGAGACCACAGGCACACACCACCACATCTGGCTAATTTTTTGATTTTTTTTTTTTTTTTGTAGATACAAGCGGGGGTCTCCCTATGTTGGTCCAGGATGGTCTCAAACTCCTGAACTCCAGCAATCCTCCCTCCTCGGCCTCCCATAATGCTGGGATTACAGGCATGTGTCACCACATCTGGCCAAAAAGGGAACTCTTAATACACTGTTGGTGGGAATGTAAACTAGCACAGTTATTATGGAAAACAACCGTATAGAGATTTCTCTAAAAACTAAAAACAGAATTACTATGTGATCCTGCAATCCCAGTATTGGATAGCTACCCAAAGGAAAAGGAATCAATATATTAAAAGAATACCTCCATTCTTGTTTATTACTGCACTATTCTTAAAAGAGAAGATATAGAATCAACCTAAACATTCATCAATGGATGAATAGATAAAGAAAATATAGTATATATACACAATGAAATACTATTCGGCCATTAAAAAGAATGAAATTGGCCAGGCATGGTGGCTCATGACTGTAATCCTAACACTTGGAGAAACTGAGGAGGAAGGATTGCTTGAGCCCAAGAGTTTGAGACCAGCCTGGACAACATAGTGAGACCTTGTCTCATAAATTTTAATTAAAAAAAAAAAGAAATCCTGTGATTGGCAGCATCGTGGATGGATCTGGATATATCTTAAGTGAACTAAGCCAGGCACAAGACAAATACATATTCTCACTTATATGTGGAAACTAAAATGTTTTATTTTATGGCAGTAGAGAGATAGATAACAGAGGCTGGGAAGGGTGAGTAGGGAGCTGGGGTGGGTGGGTGAAGAGAACTGAGTTAAAGGGTACAAACATACAGATAGAATAAACTCAATGTCTGATAGCTGAGTAGGGTGACTATATTTAAGAATAATGTATTGATCTTGGGTGATGGATACCTAAATGCCATTACTTGAACAATACACATTATATACATGCAACAAAATTTCTCATGTCCTCCATGAATTTGTACAAAAATAGCTGTAAAAATCAAATTAAACTAAAATCCTTGACTGATAATTCCATTATCTCTGTCACTTCTGTATCTGTTCCTATTAAATGATTTTTCTGCTTCTTTTGGGTCACATTTTCCTGCTTCTTCCTATGCTTAGTAATTCTTTTATTAGATGTGGGCATTTAAAATATTTTTTTACTGAGTGCCAGATTGATAGAATTTCTTTAAGAAGTGATGGTTCCTCTGGTGGGTAGTTAAATTAACTTATAGATCAGGTTGATCATGTCAAGGCTTGTTCCTTTAGCTTAGTATTGAGGTTTACAATAGCCTTTATTATCTAGGGCTGGTTTAGCTCCACTATGGAGTGACTCTCTGGGTCTCTACTGAATGTTCTGAGTTTTCCATGAAGACTCCAATTTTGCTGGGTGGAGCTAAACATTTCCCCATCCTGTGTGAATTCTTGGAGGTTCTCAGGTATGTCATATACCCTGTTGTATCCTGCTCCCTCTTGCACAGAGGCTGGCCCACACAGCTTTTGTTGCTATTAGTAGTTTGTCTCTATTTGCTTGTATTTTGATGTTTTGAGGGAAATCCTGTCACCTGGTTTTTCAGTGAGTGCACTTGGATGGTCTGTTTTTTTCCATACAGTTGCTCTGTGTTTTTTATTTTTATTTATTTATTTATTTATTTTAATTAATTAATTATTGTTATTTTTTGAGACATTCAAGTCTTGCTCTGTTGCCAGGCTGGAGTGCAGTGGCATGATTTTGGCTCACTGCAACCTCCACCTCCTGGGTTCAAGTGATTCTCCCACCTCAGCCTACTGAGTAGCTGGGACTACAGGTATGTGCCACCATGCCCAGCTAATTTTTGTATTTTTAGTAGAGACGGGGTTTCACCATGTTGGCCGGAATGGTCTCGATCTCTTGACATCGTGATCCACCCGCCTTGGCCTCCCAAAGTGCTCAGATTACAGGCGTGAGCCACCATGCCCAGCCTTATTTTTATTTATTTTTAACAAACGGGGGTCTCACTATGTTGTCCAGGCTAGTCTTGAACTCCTGGGCTCAAGTGATGCTCCTGCCTCAGCCTCCTGATGTGCTGGGATTACAGGCATAAGCCATCACACCCAGCTTACTCTGTGTTTTCATGTGAAGATTTTGAAAGATTCAAAAACAACGCAGCCAACAACCTAACCATCATCTTCCCAGTCTGGTAGAAGTTTTAAGGGCCAGCATTTACCATGCTCTCTTTCCCTTGTCTCTCCAATAGTAGAAGCATGTATTAAAAGGTAGCCCTCTTAGTCTGTGTCCCTGAGTTATTACAATGAGTAGAGCTTGTTTGTTGACCTCCAATGGATATGTATCACAAGAAAGATATAAATTTTGTTATTTTAAGCCATTAAGGTTTTGGGATTTTTCCATTAGCACAGCATAATCTAATCTCTCTTGAGAGATAGTGTTAGCTTTCTACCCAAGCCAATTCATTTTTTTGACCTCAAGTAACCACCATTAAGTTAAGAGAAAGGGGCGGGGAAAGTACGAGGTCTAAGAAGAAAATAAATAAGGCAAAGAAATAAAGCACTTTGAGAACTGTGTCTAGGAAATAACAGATAGCTTATTAAGTCTTGGGGGAACTGTATTACCAAAGAAAGTATACACTGCCCACCCCTCCCCCAACAATTATACACTGTGAATGGTACTCTCATAAAATTGTTTAATTTCGTATTGCTATGCCTAAATTACCCACTACAGTGAATGTCTAACCAGGGCCTCTCAGAAACTGAGAGAGGGTGAGGCCACTTATATTTTCTCAAATGAAGAAATTCCCAAATAACATTATAAAAACTGCGGTTACTTTCAAAGTTTATCTTGCTAAATGAATGTATTTAATCCCTTAATAGAATTCATTATAATTATATAGATGCCAAGTCTTATTACAATGCTATAGTTTTCCATCTTCTTCCATAGCTTGATACTAAAGAATGCCATGTTCAACTGATTCTTCTCAATTCCTTGGTTTCTGGTCTTGATTGTTGAAGGGTGGGGAAGCCAGGGAATAGTGGTCCTAATACACTGAATGCCTTAATGGCAGAACTCACTGCCATAAATTCTACAGCAGACATTTGGGGTTTTGGATTTTTTTTGCCTTTCAGTTTTTGGTCACCCCATGTCTGATACCAAATGTGATATTTAGCAATCTTGTAGTCGTTCAAAAGAACAGAAAACCCAAATAGAACTCGTTTTTCAAATATCCATTATCACCTTTCTCAACCAGCCTAGTATTTGCTTGATGAGCTCATGATCAAAATGATGGCAGGGAATGCACTTTGGTTACTATATGGAAGATTTATTTAAGGCAAGAATGAATTCAGAGGACCAGTTAAGCTCCCTTCTGGTTCACTGCTATTGCAACAGTCCAGATATAAGACAATGTTGCAGTAGTGTACGTGGAAAAAAGTAGTCGGATGGTGGATACGCTTTTGAGGCTATTTTGCTGATGGACTGTATATGGGAGGAATCAAGTATTGTTACCGAAACACCAGGGGTTTGGTCTAGGTCCTGCTGCTCGGTGCACAGAAAGCCAATCACTGAGATGACAAGTATTGCCAAGGAAGAAGGCTTTAATCAGGTGCTGCAGCCAAGGAGATGGGAGTGCAGTCTCAAATCCATCTCCTTGACTGACCAAAACCAAGGGTTTATATAGCAGGAAAGAAATGTAACAATATGTAAGAAAACAGGAACATGGGAGGGGCAAGGAAGCAATCATGGTGACTGAGGGGCCCAGCATCTAGTGCAGTGATCTGGTTTCAGTTCTTTTGATACTTTTTATGGCTTCAGTTCTTTGATACTTTTTGTGAGAGGCCTGAAGGTCCTCTCCTGAGGAAGGAACTCGGATAAAACAAATAAGTTTCCAGCTTTAACTGCAAAAGGGTCAACTTCTATAATCCCAGCACTTTGGGAGGCTGAGGCAGGCAGGTCACCTGAAGTTGGGAGTTCAAGACCAGCCTGGCCAACATGATGAAACCCTGTATCTACTAAAAATACAAAACTTACCTGGGCATGGTGGCGTGCCTGTAATTCCAGCTACTTAGGAGGCTGAGGCAGGAGAATCACTTGAACCCAGGAGGTGGAGGTCGCAGTGAGCCGAGATCGTGCCACTGCACTCCAGTGAGGGCAATAAGAGCCAAACTCTGTCTCAAAAACAAAAACAAAAACAACTGTCTATGGGACTCTTTGGCTGGTTTCAGTACGACTCATAAGGTTCTGATTTGAGCAATGATGTAGTTGCTTATGCCATTGATTCAGACAGGGAAAACTGGGGAGGAGATTTATGGGGAAAATGAGGACTTCTGCTTTGGCTAGGTCAAATTTGAGATGCCTGATAGGCTACCAACTACAGTTGTCAAGTAAGCAGTTGGATATAAATTTGGAGTTCCCAGACAGGTCAGAGTGGAAGACACAGATATTTGGGCAGCTTGGACCACTCTGAGCCCTTATTATGATACCTGACCTTGTATGGAGTAGAAGAGAGGAACCAGCCAATCTAATTTTTGGCACATGGATAAAAGTCGATACCTTTCAGTCCATATTGGAATGGAGATAACGATTTATACTCCCTAGAAAAGACGCTTAAACTGGATATGGAATTACTTCCGTTATCACAGTCTATCACTGTGGCCTCCTGTGTTATTACCAGATACCTTATACACAGCTAGGGTGTCCCATACAACACTGCTTCTTGCTTGGCACATAGTCGCATAGTATTCAATCCTGTGTTAAATGGCTTAGATAATAAGTCACCTGTAGGGATTATAGCAAGCAGGGACCATCATTTTCACATAGGATTTCCCAGAACTGGAAGGGACTTTTAAAGACCCAGAAATCTTTCTGGGCAGTGCCTCCAAAGTGTGGCCCCTGAGGTGTTCCTGCTGCTCTGGTGACCGGGGGTAGTTGACCCTATTTCAGTGTCAATCAGAACAATATACATTCTTTTATAAACTTATTTTTGAGAGAGAGTCTCACTCTGTCACCCAGGATGGAGTGCAGTGGTGCAATCTCAGCTCACTGCAACCTCCGCCTCCCTCCTGGGTTCAAGCGATTCTCCTGCCTCAGCCTCCTACCGAGTAGTTGGAATTACAGGTGTGTGTCACCATGCCCAGCTAATTTTTGTATTATTTAGTAGAGACAGGTTTTCGCCATGTTGGTCAGGCTGGTCTCGAACTCCTGACCTCAAGAGCCTCCTGGGCCTCTAAAAGTGCTGGAATTACAGGTTTGAGCCACCTCGCCCCGCCTATGGTGAACATTTACATAATATTTTGTTTGAATAGGTTTCTGCCATTAAGAAGATGCAAAACCCTGAGGGAGTCTTACCTCTTCACTTTGCATATGGGAAAACTGAGGCTCAGAGAAGTGAAATGACTGAGACCTCCAGGTGCCACCTCCCTTTCAGCTGCTCCTGCCCTGCTCCAAGCAAGGGTGTGCCAAGTCAAGAGAAGACAGAGGACAATTGATGTTATCTGAGGATCTCGGAGCCTCATCCCTGAGCTATGATGGTCTTTCCCTCCTTAGTTGGGAGCCCCATCACGTTCCTCCGAAGCTCTAGTTGTGTGATAAGGAGGGTGGAATCTGAGACAGAGAACGATGGCCCTCCAAGGAGGGAGTTCAGGGTGAGGAAAACAGCAAAACCATGTGCTACACAAGATCTTCAACTGCAGGGCTCTGGAGGCAACTGGGAAGTTTTGAAAGTGCAGATTGAAGCTCAGGGCCGCTGCGGGTGGCGCAGGAACTGCAGAAGACAAGATGGGATTAGAGAGGGCCAGCAGGTTGCCAGAGGCCCTTTTCCACCTGCTGGGCTTAGAGGGGCGGGACTCTGCCCGCTCCCTCACTTGGCTGGGTTTAAATGACCACTCCCCGCCCTAGCTGTGCCTTTGAGTGTGTGGCAAGGGATTGCAGACGGGAGACTGCTTGTCAGTTCAGGGAAGTCAGCCTCTTTCTGCCACTTAATTCGCCCATCAGTAGAGATCCGACTTTCCCACGGTTCACTGTCACCCCCATTGCACAGGTGGGGAATCCAAGGCACAGAGGCGTCTGGGCCAGAGTCCCGGGACTATCCACTCATTCCGGGGTTGTAGGGCAGCATGTGTCAGGAGCTTGGGCTCGAGCGTGCGGGGCACTAATTGCGAGTGCAGTGGCCACAGGCTCCCGGGCAAAGTGGTCAGGAGCCATTCCCGCCACCTCCGTCCGCGCGCCCCGCCCTGTCCTCCAGCAAGTTGGTGCACGCGCGTCCTCCCACAGGGCGCGGGATGGGGGCGGGGCCTCCGTGTTGTTGTTTCTCTGGGGCCCCGCCCCTCAGGGGGGCGCGGACCACGCGGCCGGAGGGCCCGCCTCCCCTCCCCCTCCCCGCCCAGCCCGCCCGCCTCTTTGTATCCAACATCCGGGTTTCCCCGCTGGCTCGGCTCCGTGGCCGCCGCTCAGGAGCCATTTTGGACTCGGTTCAGCTCCCCTCCCCCCCACCCCTCCCCCCGTTCATGGCCCCTCCGGACTCGGCCCCTGCGCCCGGGGCCCGGGCCCAGCCCCGCCGCGCTATGCCTGAGTCGGGCGCGCCCCGGCCCGTGCCCCGCCGCCGCCCCCCGGCCCCCGCGTCGCCCCGGAGCCCGGGCCGCAGCCTGCGCCGCCCGCAGCGGCCCTGAGCCCGGCCCCGCCGACCGGCCCTTGGAGCCCGAACGCTGCTCGGGGACGAAGGCGCAGGAAGCGCGCAGGGAACGAGACCGAAGGAAGGAGCGGGAAGGAGAGCGCAGCCGCCGCCTGGCCCTGCGCGCCCCGGGAGCGCCGTGCGGCCCTGCCCGCGGGCTCCGGGTGTGCGCGGGGCGGCGCCGCGGAACATGACGGCGCCCTGGGTGGCCCTCGCCCTCCTCTGGGGATCGCTGTGCGCCGGTAAGAACTGGGCGCGGCGCGGGGATGCCGAGAGGGCGCGCGGGGCTGGCCTCTGGCGCCGCGCGGTGTTTACCAACAAAGGGCGGGCCCAGGGCCTCGTCGGCGCACCACCTGTATTCAGCTCGCACCTCCCGGGGCGGGGGCTGGGGCGCGGTGGGCGCCCGGCTCGCCGATCTTGGGGGCACGATCTTGTCTGTGCAGTCATCTGCGGGATTCTGGTTCCTAGAGGCGCCCCTGCGATGGGGGCCGGGACGCGGAGCCTCAGGGTCGGAGTTCGGGCTACGCGGGCGCGTGGAACCCAGGGAAAGAGTGAGGAAAACCTGAGCGTGGGGAAGGCGGCCAAGAGGGGTGGGCAGATCTTATTGGGGGTGGCAGGATTGTAGGTGCAGCAGCAGCAGCAGTAGTAGCATACGGGGAGGGTTGCATGTCCCTCAGAGTCACTAAGTGTAGCGAAGCGAAGGGGGCGGCTTCACGCAGCCTAAAGTCCCCTGCATCTCTTGCCACCAGTCTGCGTCGCATTACCTGCCCGGCGGGCTGTTGGTGCTGGCTCCCACCTGCTCCCTTTTTCCCTGCCGTTGGCCCCGGGATGCGGAGTGTGGTCGCTTCGCGGGACCGCTTTGTTTGGGCACTTGGGAGGGGAGGGGGTGGGTAAGATAGAAAACCCAACAGGTCCCTCTTCGTTCGGGCCTCCGGGAGGCACGTGGCGGTGTGGGTGACCAGCGCTCAGCTCGCCCGCGGCTGCGGGCGTGTGGCTGGAGGTGTTCGGCCAGCGCATGTGTGTTTGGGGGTATGTGGGCGCGGGCGTAAACAAGCGGAGTTCCGCCTGGAAAGCTTGTTTCTCCTACGGCCCAAGCACCGATTTCCCTCTCTCAGTGGTGCCGGGGTGCGCCTAACCCCAGCGGGCGCGCCGGGACGTCCCCTGGCCAGTCCTGGGAAACGTGGGGAGCTGGGCATTGAAGCTCTGGCGAGAAGGTCGGGGCGGCTGGTACCCGGCCGCCGGGTCCTGCGCGTCTTTGTTCCCAGCCCCCATTACACATGCAGCGCGGGTCCCCCGCCGCCCACGGTGGCAGCCGCCTGGAGTCTGGGAAACCCTCGAGGGGCGGGGCCGGGCGTGCAGGGGCGGGGCCGGAGTCCCCACGCTGCTGCGGGGGTGGGGATTTGGGATCTCCGACCCATTCCCACCCTGGTTCTACCTTATCCTGTGCGTCGTCGTGAGGCTTAGTTTACACCGAAAGCGAGTGAGTTCTGTAGGGTAGTAGCGCGCGCGCGCAGCCTGAGTCCGGAAACCGAAGGGCAAAGACCAGCTGGCACCTGAGTACCGTATGGAAGAGGGCGTTGCAGCTCTCCTGGAGCCGCTTCCTGGAGGCGAAGTGGTGGTCGTGTTGGACTTTCTGCTCCTCTTTTTTGCCCCGCTCCCTTGGGATGCCTTTTCCCCAAGAAGGAGGGCTCGAAAGTGAAAGGTGAGGCATTGGTCTGCTAGAGGGAGGGCGGCAGCAAGCTGACTTGATAGGCAGACCGCAGCCCACCTGACTGCCTCCAGACCCGCTGGGTGCCTGATCCCTGGAAGTGCTGGGGCTCTTCCAAGCCCAGGCCTTTAGGAGAGCTTCCTCCCAAGACTGTCGGACAGCTTGAGACCTGGGATCTGGGGATCACACCAGTCTCACACCTCCCTCCTTAGGCAGGGCAGGGCGGCATCAGACCCCTGGAAGGACTGTATGTCCTTTTTCCTCTGCTTCAGTCACCTAGCTTGGGCAGTGCTGAGCAGTGTACCCTGCCAGGGGGCAGTCAGAGTCACACTATAAGGACCTGTATTCCTGCCCTGGGAGGAAGGTGGGGGTCACTGGGTATTTCTTGTAGTCACATCAACCAGTCCCTGACCTGTGGGGAACTGTGAAAAGAGCTGCCCCAGGTCCAGTTTGGAGCAGACCTGACCGTCATGTTGCTTTGGCTTCAGGGATGCCCTTTAATTTCAAGCTCCTGGCTTGCTGTTTGGAATAACCCCCATACTGTGCAGCACACAGTGCCTGCTAGAAGGAACATCTAGAAGAGTGCTGTGTGACAGAAATAGTGTATGAACTATGGATAGATATAAAACAACGTTTTCTAGTAGTCGTGTTAATAAAAGGAAGAAGAAACAGCTGTGTCTTAGCTGGGGCTGCCATAACAAAATACTGTAGACTGGTGGCTTAAACAGCAGAAATTTATATTGTCAAAGTTCTGGAAGCTCTAAGTCTGAGCCCAGGGTGCAGGGTGCTGGCATGGTTGGGTTCTGGTGAGGACCCTCTTCCTGGCTTGCACACATCTGCCTTCTTACTGCATTCTCACATGACAGGGGTGGGGTGGGGCAAGGGGGTGTTTTCCTCTTTTTGTAAGACTGTGACTCCTGTCCTCATTACCTAAGGGCCCCATCCTCATGACTTATTCTAACCCTCACTACCTCCCAAAGGTCCCATCTCCAAATACCATTACACTGGGGGTCAGAACTTCATTGTATGAATTTTGAGGGGACACATTCTTTCCATGAGATGGAATGAACTTCAATAGTATATTTTACTGGCCTGGCGCAGTGGCTCATGCCGGTAATCCCAGCACTTTGGGAGGCTGAGGTGGGAGGATCACGAGGTCAAGAGATCGAGACCATCCTGGCCAACATGGTGAAACGCATCTCTACTAAAAATACAAAAATTAGCTGGGTGTGGTGGCACACGCCTGTAGTCCCAGCTGCTCCAGAGGCTGAGGCAGGGGAATCGCATGAACCCGGGAGGTAGAGGTTGCAGTGAGCCGAGATCATGTCACTGCACTGCAGCCTGGTAACAGAGTGAGGCTCCGTCTCAAAAAAAAAGTATATTTCACTGAATTTGATATATACAAAGTAATTTCAGCCTGAAATCAGTATTAAAACGAGACATTTTGCATTCCATTTTTGTACTGTCATCAAAATCCAGTGTGTGCCTTACAGAAGATCCTCAACTCTAACTTTCCACATTTCCAGTGCTCTGCAGAACATTTGGTTAGTGGCTACCATATTAGACAATGGAATCTCAGAAGGGAAGGTAGAATTTATGGTGTAATAAATGTCACATGGTGCTTGTCACAAGATCAGTCAGTGGTTAGTTGGTTCTTTAATAATTCTTTAAGTCTTTTGTGGTCTCTGCATGGCCGAGTGTCCTTGGGAAACAAGCCATTTGGCTCTTGCATTTCAGTGGACATCCTGGACACTCAATGCTGTATCCTACAAGAACTCCTGACACCTGTCTCTGTACTCTGTACTTGGGGTTCAGATCAAAGGGCTTATGGGGGTGGGGTAAACAGTATTCTAAGTGAAGTGTCCAGAGCTCTTGGAGAGGGACCTGCCTCCTGTCCATCCCATCAGGAAGTGCAGGCCCTGATTACTCTGATAGGCTGACTCAAAGAAGTTTGACCCAAAGAAGTTTCTTGGCCACTTCCTTGGGGGAGGGCGGAGGGAGTGAGCTCATGAAGTGAAGTGACTTTCATCCCTCAGGCCTAGTGTAGTGGTAGCTGCCAAGGACATGGGCTACAGAGCCATGGGCCGTGGATGCCCCTCCCAGAGAAGAGTGTTTTCTGCTACCTGTCCTTGTATCTGCTGGGCACTCGAGGCTCTGCCCTGTCTGGGTGGGCTGCCTTTTGGGAGGAATGGGTATCCTCCCTAGCTTTTAGGGGCCCTTTCAAGGCAGATGATGTGAGAAACCTGCCCATCTTTCCAGGCCTTATAGCTGGGTAAAAACATAAGATCTAAACCCTATGGCCTCCCATCACTTGGGTGGGCCTCTATTGTGTACTACTCTGTGGGTCTTTCTGGGCATCAAGCATCTCCAGAAGCACCTGGACCTCCGCTGGCACTTCACCTAAGGAACTCCTGTTATAAGGAGCCAATGAAGAACCCACATTCTATACAGTGGTCCTTGATGTCATAGACCCCTCTGAGAATCTGATGAAAGCTGTGGACCCTTCCTCCAGGAAAATGTAAATCGGTATTTGTGTGCATGTGTGTGTACATTGTATGCACCCACTCTGTTTTGTACAGATACTGGGAACCTGCTGCCCCTGATTAGATTCCTTGAAGTTCTGGCTGCCCTGCACATATCCACTGTAGTGGTCCTAAGGGGCAGCTTGTTCTGCGGGGGAGGGGTGCTTTTTCCACCTTGGTACCTCACTTACTTTGCCTTTTGTGATCCTGCCGGATGTTCAGATTCTAGCCCTGGTCTCTCTTTCCAGAAAGCTGTCCTCTTGAGTGCCAGCCTATGCATTCAGCCCCTCTGCTTGGGAGCTCAGGGTAGTGCAAATGAGAACCAAGGAGTATCGGTTCAGGAGTTTAGATCCACTCACGGATACTGACCTGTCACCATGGATTGGGATCTGGAGGGTTGAGGACTGGGTCTGGATAATATTTTTGCTAGTGACTAGATAGACTCTAGATAGTCCTGAGGCAGGGTCCTGGTTGCATGGGCCTCACTCTAGAACAGGGTTTCTCAACCTTGACACTATTTACATTTTGAGCCTGATGATACTCTGTTGTGTATGGGTAGTGGTGGGTTGAGCTGTTCTGTGCATTGTAGGATATTTAGCAGTATCCCCGCCTCTACCCACAAATTCCAGTAGATCCTCTTTAATCATGTCAACCAAAAATGTTTCCAGATCTTGCTAAATGTCCCTGGCAGAGGTGAGAGCAAAATCATCTCAGATTGGGAACCACTGATCTAGAATGTTCTCATGCTTTCAAAGAGGTCTACAGTTGTAAGAAGTAGGGGTAACGGCTTTTGAGTGCATATCCATCCCCCCACTCTGGATGCAGGGTTGGAGGTGAGGTTCTCCTCAAAGCCTAGGAGATTCCTGCTTAGTGAAATCTGCTCAGCACGTGAGAGTTTGGTTCAAAATTAGTGGTTCTGGTGTACAGCTTACCACCGAGGAGAATCCTGGCGTCCTTGAGTTTTCCCAGAAGTGGTTCAGGTTTCAGGGAGGCGGAGGCTGTGGGTGGCTGGGCAGCCTGCCTGCCCGCACCCGCCCACTCGCCTCTGACCGTTGCCTTAAGGCTGGCACTCAGCCTCTTCCTCCCGTACACGCAGAAATGCCAGGAAGTGCCTGTTGCTGGGGACTCTCTGCCTGCCCAGCACCCCCTCTCTGCTCACCTGGGGGCCTCAGGAGCTAAGGCTAGCCCTGTCTGCCAAGCGGAGCACTGGGGTTGTAGCAGGCCGTGGGCATGCCCCTTCCCCTGAGTGGACCTGCCGTGTGGCGCTCCGGGGATCCGCAGAGGCTGTGGGCCTGGAGCCCCCAGGCCGGGGACACCAGGGCAGGTGGGCAGCCTCTCCCCAAAGGTATGGGTGCAAGTCTCTCCCTCAGGGTGTGGTGGCCAGATGGGAATCTGAGGGCAGGGCCAGGCTTCCTGCTGTGGACCTGGGGAGGTGTGGGCAGCACTGCCTTAGACAGGCAGCCGGCACTGGAGGCCCTGGTGGAGCGGTTGGTATCTGTGGAGCCTTGTCTATTGGGCTTGGCAGGCTGGCAGCCCCCTGTGGCTGCCCCCATGTTTATTTTCTACTCCTCCCCTGGCCTGCTTCAAGCTTGGCTAGGGAACACTTCTGTGGGACTCTGTCTGTCTCATCTTGAACTCAGTGAGACACAGTTTGCTGCACTGGGAAGTGATTACAAACTGGACTCTTAGGGTGGAGGAAGCATTTTTCAAAGACCCAGTTTCCAAGTGCTCCACATCACTGGTATGTGAAGTGCTTGCTGAGGTTCAGACTTCCTAGTTCCATCTGTTTTTGGGGTCTCTACAAAGGGGATTTATTTCCTTCTCAGAATTCTTTCTCTTCCTTCCCTCCGGTTCTATCACTAATTCTGTGTTCCAAAACAGACACCCACCCCCTTGTTCTGGGCTTTCTTTTTTGGTCTCTCATTCTCTACCAGACTTACGGGTCCATCCTAGCCCTAGAGATGCCTATTCCTTGTGGTCCTGGGGGTACTGCTACTGAATGCCCAGGTTTTCTGGTGGTGGAAATGCTGCTGCCTTCTTCTGACTCTATTACATTGCTCAGTGATGTCTCTGACTAAGACAGTGGTAGGTACTGGAAATCAATGGATAAAGCAGGCTGGGATTGTTCAAGGGTCAGCCATGTCTCTTCCCGGCCCAGGACCAATAATGGCTTCCCGCCTTCGGACAGCCCCATGCTTTCCCCTGGTTATTCTAGGCTTGCTGTACACATGCATGTGCCTTTTTCAGATTCTTTCTCGGACTGGCAGCTCCAACTGGGTGTTTTCATTCATGGACGCATGACCTCTGGAAGCGGGTGTGGAAAGGAAGCCTGTCCCACTGGGCAAATGTGAGGCCCTCTTCCCAGGGGAATGTTGTCTGGATTGGTCTGACCTGCTGGACAATGGGCCTTCTCCCTGGCCAGTTTCTGGGCTGGAGCTGAGGTGTTTTGTGAGGCGAGCTCATGCTCTTTGCATGTGTTCCTCTGCCGACTATTTCAGTTCCACTCTGACAACCAAGGAGGCTAAAATTAGTTCTGGAGAAGGAAAAGGAAGGCTGGTTGGAAACCCAAGCCCTTGGCTGGAGAATGGAGGAGGCTGCTTCCCAGGTTTGTGCCTGAGCATTTCGGAGGATGGGACGAGACCAGCTGTTATCCGTCCATCTGAGGAGAGGGAGGGGTCCCTGTGGCCTCCCAGACTTGAACCAATTAAAACAGGAGACTAACTTGGAAGCTGACTCTCTCGAGTGTTGATGCCAGGATATTTTTTCCTTCTGGCTTGTGCAGTGGCGCACAGTGTTTTCAGGTATGAGGACAATGCCTTTTAATGAACGTCCAGTGCCATTGACAACCCTCCTCCCCCTCCCCTCCAACTGGATTATGTGTCCGTTGATTTAGAAAGCACGCATGAGTTTTCCCAGCCTGGGCTGGCAACCATGGTTTAAGAACTCTTATTTTATGCACTTTTTGGGAATTTCCTTCTCACTGAGGTTTGATATTGGGTTAGAGGGGAGTCCTGTGGCCCAGGGCTCACACAAGAGGTCCCGCTTCTCTGTGTAGTGAGGGCATAGTGAATCAAGGCTCATCTGCTCTGGGGCTTAGAAACCAGAGGAGCAGAAGGGTTAGAGAGATGAATTCTGGTTTCTTTTCCCACCTGGCTGGCTCCTTCTGTGAACCTTCTGGCTGAGGGTGAGACCTACAGGGCTGTGTGGGAGTAGAAGGAGGGCCAGGGCAATGTAGTCCTATCTCCCCTGCCCTGAAACCTCGCATCCAAACCTCCCATCACTGAGAGGTTAGCCACCCTGGGGTATAGTTGGGGGAGTAGAAGACGCTTCAGCCATAACTAATTTTCCCATTTAAAAAAAATTTATTACTTTTTAAACAAGTAATATACCTACATTATATTGCAGAAATTTAGATGTTACAGATAATACTAGGGTCTCCTTTTATCACTTGTGTTCCCCATCGGAGGCCCCCTCCAAAGGTAATCCTTTTAAGATTGAGGTGTATTCTTCCAGACATTTTTACTTGTGCATCTATAGAAATACTTATAGAAATAGAGAGGCTTTTGGCCGGGCGTGGTGGCTCATGCCTGTAATCCCAGCACTTTGGGAGGCCAAGGCGGGCGGATCACCTGAGGTCAGGAGTTCAAGACCAGCCTGACCAACATGGAGAAACCCCGTCTCTACTAAAAATACAAAAAATCAGCCCGGCGTGGTGGTGGGTGCCTGTAGTCCCAGCTACTCGAGAGGCTGAGGCAGGAGAATGGCGTGAACCCGGGAGGCGGAGCTTGCAGTGAGCCAAGATAGCACCACTGCAGTCCAGCCTGGGCAACAGAGTGAGACTCCATCTCAAAATAAATAAATAAATAAACAAACAAATAAATAAATAAATAGGCTTTTTTCCACCTAAAATGGTATCCAAGCATTTAATTGAAGTATAAAACATATACAGAAGAATGTACAAGTAATTACCATAAGTAACAGCTAAGAAGCATTTTCACAAACTGAATACACTGGTTTAGTCAGCATCCAAGTCAAGAATCAGAAATTTTCCAGCCCCCCCATCCCCAGCAAGCCCTGTTTTGTTCCATTTCAGTCTCTGCCCACACCCACTAAGGTTAACTACTATTCTAACTTCTAACAGCATAAAATAGTTTCATCTGTTTCTGTGCTTCATATGAATAGAACCTTACAGAATAAACTGCTTTGTGTCCATCTTTTCCTCACCATGTTTGTGACTTTAAGCTATGTTGGATGTCATGGCTTTTTAAACTCGGAGATTTGCTTTGGCAAACTTTCTGATACATATGGATCTACTTTGATCTTTTTAATAATTACATAATATTCTAAAGTTTAAATATAGACTACGTTTTACCTAGTTTATTATTTATGGACTTTGTGATTGTATAGAATGTATGCAGACTGTTTCTCAAGAGTAGATGAGAAAATAACATCTGGATCATAAGCACGTATGTTATCGGTTTTAATAGATACTGAAAAATGGTTATACCATTTTATTTATTTATTTTTTGAGGCTACCCAAGTGATGGCAGTGGGGGTAGAAGCTGGGTGATATGGCAGTTGGCTCTCTGCGGTAATCTGTGAACATCCTTCCTACCTCCACACCCCTACCCCTGCTGAAATGCTAGGTTACAGAGTTTAGAAATAGCCTGGTTTCATGAAGGGTGCCCGGACATGGGAAGGGCTCACTTCCACTGGCTTAATGTATGAGGAGACCTGGAGATAACCTCTCGTGCCTGCGTCTCCTACCTTGTGCCTGAGTCTCCTGGGTATTGTGCTGATGAGGGAGGTAGCACTGGACTAGCCAGGATGTGCTGGTCTGGGTTTGGGATGGAAATGCATATGTATGTTCACTTACCAGGCTCCATGCTGCATGCAGACTCTGAAGAGACTAAGGCACTTGTTGAAGGTTGCTGAAGAGCTCTGGGTAACAGCACTACTGGCGAGCCCACTGCATTTGACAAAATCTGAGTGTGACAAATTCTGATTTCATATGTCGTGATAATGACGTTGAGGGTATTGGAGAAACCTGTAGAAAAACTATTTTAGAGTCTGGTGAGAAGCTTTTCATGACAGAAGGAGCTCTGGTGAGTTTCTGTTCCTGGCTGAGTGTATGCCTTGTTCCCTGTATAACCCTCTGCCACAGTTGGCAGAAGGCTTAGGGAAGATAGTTTGGGATGAATTGTTCTCCAAAGCTCTTGCTTCCCAGTCTTGTTCTTCAGCTTGCTGCCTACTCTTTACTGTTATGTTGGGATTCTTTATGTAAGTCCATTTGTCAGGCCCTGCTAATGGATTTAGATGACACTCAAGTTTGTGGAACTGTTTCTAGTACAAATGATACTCCAATCAGCTTTCCCACATTATACGTATGATGTGCACTGTTTGTGTCTTAGTCTGCTCAGGTTGCCATAATGGAATACCATAGACTGGGTGGCTTAAACAACAGAAATTTCTTTTCTTACAATTCTGGGGACTGGAAGTTAAAGATGAAGGTGCTGTCAGGATTGGTTTCCAGTGATTCCTCTCTCCTGGGTTGGCATATGGTAGCCTTCTTGCTATGTACTTTTTGCTGTGTGTATCCACTCCAGGTGTCTCTTCTTATAAGGATACCAGTCCTGTTGGACTGGAGGCCCACCTTTATCACCTCATTTAGCCTTAATTACCTCCTTAAAGTCCTTATCTGTAAATATATTAATGGCAAAACCTGCAATTACTTTTGCACCAACCCAATAGTCACATTGGAGGTTAGGGCCTCAACCTGTGAATTTTGGTGGGACTCAGTTCAGTCTATGACTGTCTGAAACAATAAAGTTTGGTTGAAAGTGAATTCTGTTTTCCTCTTGAGTGACATTTTGGAATGGAAGTTAATTTTTTCAGGGCTTTGCCCTGGTGTCTCTGTTGTTCTTGCGTAATACTGCCCATGGACAATCTTGTCTACACTGGTGGGCTTAATTTCCCTGTATGTGTGCAGGTTCCCTTGCCTTTGGGCATGTTACGATCCTCAAAGTACATCTAAAAGCTGGGTGAAAAGTAGATATGGAGATGTACTTTTCTGATGATCAGGACCAAATATCTTTCTAAAGGTAACTGGAGAAACTGGAAAAAATAAAACTTCTCTGGTTGAAGGCATTGTATATCTAAGAAGATACTGAAGACCTACCAGGCCAGTATCTGCATGAGAACAAAGGCCTAGGGTGATGATTTTGGTATTTGAGTCTGTTTTTAGTCATAGGGGCAACTGAGAGGCTGCATTTGATAGCTTTGTGGGGCTAGGAAGACAGGAATTGGAGTTCTAAGCAAAGGGTGGGCAGAGTCAATCACTTATTTGGGATTGAGATCCCAAAGATATAGAAGTTAGGGGGACCAAAATGTAGACAAACCCTAAAGTTAGATTGAAATATTCTGGGCTGCTGGGTTTGGTGGTGCACACCTGTAATCCCAGCTACTTGGGAGACTGAGGCGGGGAGGATCAGTTGAGCCCAGGAGTTCAAGACCAGCCTGGACAATATAGGAAGACCCCATCTCCAAAACAGAAAATATATTCTGGGATTAATGGTACCTTTAGACATGTTAATTCTTTCTAGAGGATTGATGTCATCCTAGGCCTCGAATTATCTCTATAATTTTGCAAATACAATGACTGGCTGGTAATTTTAAGTAAACAGCCAGCAGAAACATCACAGTTGAAGCCAACCTGGATGACCTCCAGGTTGGAGTTGCCATATACATATTTTAAAATAGAAGTGTTCGGGCTGGGCGCAGTGGCTCATGCCTGTAATCCTGGCACTTTGGGAGGCCGAGGTGGGTGGATCACGAGGACAGGAGTTCAAGACCAACCTGGCCAACATGGTGAAACCCTGTCTCTACTAAAAATAAAAAAAAATTAGCTGGGTGTGGTGGCAGGCACCTGTAATCCCAGCTACTTGGGGGGTTGAGGCAGGGAATTGCTTGAATCTGGGAGGCAGAGGTTGCAGTGAGCTGAAATCGCACCACTGCCCTCCAGCCTGGGTGACAGAATGAGATTCCATCTCAAAAAAAAAAAAAAAAAAAAAAGCAATGTTCACTGTGGTCAAGGAAATGAGAGTGGGAATTTCAGCAGATAGCTGAAAACTATAAACCAAAGGAAAAATCTCTTAAAGACTTGTTTTACATAATAACAGAAATTAATAAATCAGTGAATGCTTTTATCAGGGGATTAGGTGAAACTGTATAGAGCATTAGTGAATTGGATGATAGATCAGAAGAAGATATAAACTGAAGCATGGACAGGCAGAAAGATGGATAATAACAGAATAAAGAGAAACACATAGAGGATGAAATGAGAAGGTTTAAGAGTCATGAAATCACAGCCACAGAAGTAAAGGAGAGAGAATGAGGCAGAAAAGTTAATAGCTGAGAACTTTCTAAAATTAATTAAAGACATCAAGCCACAGATTCAAGAAGTCCTGTGAATCCCAGGTAAGACAATAAATTTGAAAAATCCACATCTATTTCCATCACAGTAAAAATTCCAGAAAACAAAGACAGAATGTTGAAAGCAGCTAGAGAAAAAAGGCATTACTATCAAAAGAGCTGTAGTTATACTGACAGCTAACTTCTCAATAGAAACAGTGGAAGCCAGAAGATAATAGAATGATAGCTTTAAGTGCTGAAAGAAATAGTTGTCAGCCTAAAATTCTGTATCAAGTGAAACTGTTGTTCCAGAATGAAGGCATCATCATGTTAAGTGAAATAAGCCAGACGTGGAAGGACAAATACCACATTATCTCACTTATATGTGGAATCTAAAAAGGTTGATCTCATAGAAATAGAGTGTAGAATAGTGGTTACCAGAGGCTAAGAAGGTAGGTAGGAGGTCAGATAGGGGAGAGGGTGGTCAAAGGGTACAAAAGTACATTTAAAGGAAAAAGTTCTGGTCTGTTGCACCGTAGGGTGCTTGTAGTTAGCAAGAATGTATAATATATTTCAAAATAGCTAGAAGAGAGGATTTTGAATGTTCCTACCACAAAGAAATGATAAATGGTAATGGATTTGCTAATTACCCTGATTTGATCATTACGCAGTGTATATATGTATCAAAACGTATTCTACCCCATAAATATGTACAGTTATTACGTGTCAATTTTTAAACCAAAACTTCTTTTTTTTTTTTTTTGAGATGGAGTCTTGCTCTGTCACCCAGGCTGGAGTGCAGTGGGGCGATCTTGGCTCACTGCAACCTCCGCCTCCTGGGTTCAAGTGATTGTCCTGCCTCAGCCTCCTGAGTAGCTGGGACTACAGGCACACGCCACCAAGCCTGGCTAATTTTTGTATTTTTTAGTAGAGACAGAGTTTCACCATGTTGGTCAGGCTGGTCTTGAACTCCTGACCTCGTGATCCACCCCCCCCTCAGCCTCCCAAAGTGCTGGGATTATAGGCATGAGCCACTACGCCCGGCCTACAAAACTTCTTAAAAAAGAATGAACATGTCAAGGAATGTGTTCTTCAGGCAGAAGGAAAATAAATCCAGATGGAATGTCAGAGATGAAGAGAGGAATGAAGAGCAATGAAAATAATAAATATTCAGGCATTTATTGTGAGAATGTGTTACTGAGTTTGAAATACCACAAAAGAAAATGCTTGGCAACAATGCTATCTGTGAGAGTGGAGTGAAAATCAATTTAAATTGTTCTAAAGATTCTTACAATGTCCAGGAAGAGAGTGGAACTACCAAATAATACTAAATTTTGATAAGGCATGCTATCATCTCTAGGGTAACCAAAGGATAGATTATAATTTTCAAGCTAAAAAAGAGACAAATGGGCTGGGTGCGGTGGCTCACGCCTGTAATCCAAACACTTCGGGAGGCTGAGGTGGGCGGATCACCTGAGGTGGGTTGTTCAAGACCAGCCTGACCAACATGGAGAAACCCCATCTCTCCTAAAAATACAAAATTAGCCAGGCATGGTGGCGCATGCCTGTAATCCCAGGAGGGAGGCTGAGGCAGGAGACTCACTCGAACATGGGAGGTGGAAGTTTCGGTGAGCTGAGATTGCGCCATTGCACTCCCGCCTGGGCAACAAGAGCGAAACTCTGTCTCAAAAAAACAAAAAAGGCAGACAAATGGGTTGAGTGCAGTGGCTCATGCCTGTAATCCCAGCACTTTGGTAGTTCAAGTGGGGAGGATCACTGGAGCCCAGAGTTTGAGACCATCTTAGGCAACGTAGTGAGACCCCATCTCTACAAAAAAATAAAAAAAATCAGCCGAGTGTGGTGGCATTGCACCTGTAAGTCCAAGCTACTTGGGAGGCTGAAGTGGGAGGATCGTTTGAGCTCAGGAGTTTGAGGCTGCAGTGAGCTGTGATTGAGTCACTGTACTCCAGCCTAGGTCACAGAACAAGACCCTGTGTCCAAAAAAAAAAAAAGGAGACATGGAATAATAGAGAATTCTTCAGTTGAGAAGAAAGCAATGAGAGACAAGGGAACATAGACCAAGTGAGATAAATATAGCTAATATTTCTAATAAATATATAATGTAAAAATTATTATTATTTTTAAGACAGGGTCTTGCTCTGTCACCCAGGCTGGAGTGCAGCGGTGCAATCTCAGCTCACTGCAACCACTGCCCCTCTAGGCTTAAGTGATCTTCCCACCTCAGCCTTTGAAGTAGCTAGGACCACAGGTGCAAACCACCACACCTGGCTAATTTTTTATATTTTTGGAAGAGATGGGGTCTCACCATGTTGCCCAGGCTTGTCTCGAACTCCTGAGTTCAAGCAGTCTGCCCGTGTCAGCCTCCCAAAGTGCTGGGATTATGGGCATGAGCCACCATGCCGGGCCTGATGTAAGAATTCTTAATAAATATGTAAGGATAGACCTGAATACTTACTAAAAGCTCTGAGGCCATGGGTGGAGTTGGCTTAATCTAGGGTGATCTGATTGGGCTGTTGTAGGAATTAGTTGGATTCCCCTGAGAAATACCTTCTGTTTTCTCTCTGGAGGGGGCAGGCTTGGATATCAACATCCTGGAAGTCAAGGGGGATGAGAACTAGGGGTTCCTGTATTTGGTATATTGTTCTGTATTCCTCCTGTTTCAGTGTGATACCTGTGTCCTCAGATTTGCCTGCTCCTCTTTGTCGAAGAGGCTCTCTGTTCATTTTCTTTAGAAAATAAACGTAATCTCCGCTGGGTTGGAGAGGGGCAACCATGATGAGTGGTGGTGGGATCTGAGGATCTGACTGTACCTTACTAACCAACTCTTCTGTCTTTAGACTCATTTTTACCCCATTCTTTCAAAGACATCTGGTGCCACAAATTCCCGAGTTTTGAAGGGTTCTGTGGGGGAAGTCACATTGCTTTTCTACTTTATCCAGAGCCAACTTAGGAGTCTGTGTGATCAGTTACCATGTGTGTAAGTGCTTTCCAGCCTTGAAATGTCATTTCTGTAGTTCTCTCCTGTTCTCTTTGTTCTTACAGGTTTATGCATTAAACTACTTT
Organism: Gorilla gorilla gorilla; assembly: GCF_029281585.2. NCBI lineage: Eukaryota > Metazoa > Chordata > Mammalia > Primates > Hominidae > Gorilla > Gorilla gorilla. Next base: position 48,369,922 of record NC_086017.1, read on the forward strand.
ATTGTGGTTTTAGTGGGACTACAAGAGGGAGCAAAAAGGAAATGTTTGTGTATAATCCTTGGCCTTTACCTGGAAGCTCTCCTTCCAGTGTTGTCCAGGAATGATGGGGCCTGGAAAAAGGCATGTATTTCAGAGCTGTGGGAGGATGGTGCCAGGGCCTTGTTTACAAAGTCCAAGTTGGAAGTGACTTGAGGTCACCTGGCTTGGTTCCTTGTTTCTAGGCAGGACTTCTGAAGGCAGATGGAGCTCCTCCTGTCACCTTGGAAGGTGCTCCTGTATTTACATTTCTGGCATTTGTAGTGAACAAAACAGTGGAAAATCCTCATGCAAAATACATAGAAATGCTGGAAAAAGTATAATAAACACCCTTTTAAAATGCATATACATTGCTGCATGTATAAGAAGTAAGGGAAAAGCAAGAAGGAGCTGGAAACTAGAGCTGTATGCCTTCACTGACTGAAACTGCTGATTCCTTGGGGACTTTGCCTGTCTTTATAATTTAGAGATGTGGGTTTAAGTAGCAGTGTGGACAATAGGAGAGAAGATGTGGAATTGAGACTGAGGCCTTTGCATGGCCTCAGACTTCTGTTGCGTTATACCTTCAGTAAAAATGTGGGCCAGAAGAAACATGTCTTTGTTGACAAAGAGACTAAATAATGAAATTGTCTGAGACTGGGTAGGGTTGGGGTTGGGGTAGTTTCCCCGAGAATTTATAACCATAGGCCTATGCTCATGTGAGCTTGGCATTTATACCATCCTGTTCTCTGGTAAACTAAGTTGAGAAATTAAAGTGGTTCCAAATAGTTAATGTCCTAGGGAGATTGGCAGAAGGCAGAGATATAAGTTACCTTTGAAAGGTTGCCCGTTCAAACTTGGCCTCAAAGTAGTCCAACAGAAAAGGCCCCACTGAACATAAGCTCAGTATTCAAAATTCTAAAACCACATGAGGAAACAGTACCATGAATAAAGTCAGAAATAACAAATGTCAGAAGCAGACTTTCAAGAAGTTAGATTATAGAATTCTAAGAGAGATTTGGAAGTAGGCCAAAGTACAGAAGTATCAAAATTGACCAGGAAGTTTTTTTTTTTAATAGAACTTCTAGAAATGAAAAAATAGAATAATTGAATTTATAAATTGAGTAGAAGAACTAAACAACAGATTAGACATAGCTAAAGAGAGAATTTGTGAATTGGAAGTTGATCTTGAGGAATTACCTGTAATGGTGTTTAGACACAGAATTGGAAATTAGGAAAGGAGGGTTAAGAGACTGGGCAGAATGAGAAGGTCTAATATGCTTATAATAGGAATTTCAGAATCATAGAATATGGAGATGCAATATTCAAGTTGATAATAGCCAAGAATTTGTCAGAATTGACAAAAAACACAAATCATTAGACTAAAGGCATAGTGAACCCCAAATAGTATAAATTTAAATATATACTTAGACACATACCTTGTAGTGAAACTGCCAAGAGAGAAAGCAGCCAGAGAGAAAAAAACAGAATATCTGCAAAGTTAAATTAATAGCAGACTTTTCAGCAACAGTAGTGGAAGCTAGAAAATAGTGGAATAATATTTTCAGAGAGCTGAGGTAAAATAACAATCTAAAATTTTATGTTCATCTAAATTTCCATTCAGGAAGAAAGACAAAACATTTTGAGAAAAGCAACAAAGGCTCCTCTGCCAAGAGATCTCTACTGAAATATTTTTTTTCAGTAAGGACAGTGATCTCAGAAAGAAAGGCAGAGATGCAGGGAGAGATGACTGTATGGATGCTTACAAAATATAGACACAAATAATGTCTGATTTGGGAGCTGGGTAGTAAGAACAGTGACACTAAATACTGAACACAAGCAATATGTTAAATTAGATGTACACTGGAAGAGTCATTAGAGTTTAAAATATTTAAGTTCCAATGAGGGATGGTAGAGATGTTGATTTAGGCTTTTAGCATAAGTGTACCCATTAAAGTTTATAGGCCTAGCTTACAACGGAATAGGAATGAGATGTATAACTTTAAAAGTGGCTAAAATAGGAAATTTTAAAAGATAATCCAAATAGAGGTAACGGTAGAAAAGAAACAAATTTAAACATACCCAGTAATCATATATATAAACATACCCAGAAATCATAAATGTAATGAGACCGAACTCTAATTAAAAGACAGTGTTAGATTGAATTGGGGGGAGGGAAGAGAGAAGGATTTTTTGTTTAAGTTAGAAAAGACAATTTTCTCTAATACTAACACACGAAATGTCATATAGCTATGTTAACATCAGATAAAATGGACTTTTTGGCAAAGAGCATTCATTACAAATGAAGAGGGTTACTATATAGTAAGAAAAATTTTATTACCAAGAATATATAAAATAATTTCTGTAACTCAAAGGAAAAGTAATCCAGTAGAAAAATGAGAAAAGATACAAACAAACAGTTCTCAGAAGGAAATGTTAGTAATCACAAGAAGATGATCAGTCTCACAAGTAATCAGGGAAATGCAGATCCAAATTGTGTACCATTTCACACTCACCAGGTGAACCCCAGGTGGGGGCTGTCATCTGTTGGGAACTTGGATTGGCACATCCACTTTGGAGAACAGTTTAACAGTATTTAGTCAGTTGATGATGTTTAGACCCTATGACCTAGCCAAGAAACACCCACACATGAGCGCACACACACACACACACACACAAATGTAAAAAAGAAGTCATGATGGCATTGCTGAGATCAACAAACGTAAATAACCTGAGTCCAGTAGGTGAGTGGATACTTAAAGTTATGTGAGGTTATAAGCTTCTGAAATAAATGCACTTCAGAGCTGCAGGAGAGGCAGCAGTATATAAAGAACATGCACTCTAGAGACAGGCTGCCTGGGGTTTGAAGCCTGATTTTGACACTTAATAAATAACTTGGGTAGGTTACTTAATCTGTTTGTGCCTCAGTTTTTATAAAATGAGGACCTGCACAGGTTTATCATGAGGATTAAATAAGTTACTCTTTGCAGAATGCTTAGAATAGGACCTGGGATGTAGTGTGAGCTGTATAAGTGTTAAATTAATGCATATCAACCTGGATGGCTTACAAATATATGGATGAAGGACAAAAAGCATATGTATTAGAGATTGTATTTGGTTGCTAGAAACAGTCAAGAGTTATTCTCTTGGGTAAAAGAAATGCAAAGACACAATGTTGGAATATTTTGGGTTTTTTTCTCCCCTATTGTACATGCCGCTCCACAATGAGCATACACGTGTGTGCATGTGTCAGTGTCTTTATCTGTTGTACACTCCAGCCTTCCTTCCTGGCCCCATCTGTCTCTTCAGGTTCCCTCCATCTCTACACCCCAGCTGCCCTTACTCTGCTCCTGGGGAGGTGGTGGAGATGCTGCTTTGTGGAGCTGGGGGGTGTGGAATCATAACATGGATAAGTCACTGCTCTTGGCCCTCTCCTTGGCTCTTATGGAGGGACCTGCTAGGGCTATAAAGGCAGCTGAGCAGACTCAGGGCTGCCTTTCGAGGGGTGCTGTCTGTGGGGAGAGCTGCCTTTCCTCTCTGGGCAGATGTGAAGGCTGGACACCAGAGGGAGAACACTGGCCCTCCTGAGACGTTCTTGCTTGTCTTCCTCTTGGGCATGGAGGGTTCTGGGAGGGTGTGCCTCAGTGTGCTGGCAGAAGCAGACCTAGATAGATGTAGTGGTGAGTGGCACTCCTTCTCACCACTACAGTGCCCACAAGGGTGGGGCTGGGCACCTGCTCCCTGGGGTAGGTGGCTGCCAAGGGGCCTCCAGGAGCCAACTGAGCAGTGGTTCTGCTGGCTGCTGGGGTCACAGTTCCTCTAGGAGACACTGGCTGGACTGGGGACACCCAAGTGCAGAGCTCAGGGACTCCAGGGGAGGTGGGCATGGACACTCCACCTCTGAACCATCTCCTCTTCTTTCTCTCCCCATTGCACTTTGAGCCCCTCACAGATGGGACCTTGGTGAGATTTCTCCCTTTTCTCCTCAGGGCATAGTGGGTATGTCCAAGGCCTACTGGACTGAGCTGCTTCATAGGAGAAACGAACCTCCCAGTATTTGACCTCCCAGTGCGTGTCTTCGAGCATCCAAACTAGCCGGCTTAGGTTCTGCTACCAGGAATGTTGGTTCAGAGTGCAGTCTGCATGTACTGTGTGTGTGTACGTGCATGTACTGCGTGTTTGTTTGAGGGTCGGGGGTGGCGTATCTGGGAGTGGTCCTGCCAGGAGGGACGGTTTGGGGAGCACTGGGTACTTTCTCTCTACTGGCATTAGGCCCCTTGGAGCATAGGGACTGCCCCTTGGGGACACTGCCACTTTTATTTCAGCTTCCTTTGGAGGCCAGCAGTTGGTTTGGCTGTGACTCAGGGATGCAGCAAGCCCCTTGTCCTGGTATCTGGGGGCCATGCTCACTTACCTCAGGGCTATGAGGCAGCAGGCCTAAGGGGGGTACCCTAAGCACCCGCATCTTGGGAGCATGGCTTCTCCTCCTGCCAGGTTAGGCGAGTGGGCTGGGGGTCAAGGGGAGCCTCCTGTGCATGGATGCCCTGGCTTCCTGGGTGTGGGTGGGAATCTGTATCTATTAAAAGGCAGAGGTGGCCTGTGGTTGGAGTATTGCCAGAGGCTATAAATAGCTGAGTGTGTGAAGAAGGAGAGTCTGGGGAAGAGAGAGGAATGGCGGAGGCCCCTGGGTCTCCAGGTGGCAGCAGAGCCCTGTGGTGAGGGAGGGGCATGGGCTCTGAACGTAAAGCTCTTGTAGGCATGGTGTGACTTGATGGGCTGGGAGTCATACAGGGGACTTGTGTTATGAGGGATTGTCATAGGCAGTAGGGGATGGTTGTGGCTGTAATATAGCCAATGTGCCAGGCAGTGTTCTAACCACTCTTAAAGTGCATTAACTCAATTAGTTCCTACAACTACCCTAGCTGTGAAGTATTGGAGTAGGACTTGAAGTCTGGCCCGCTCACGGCTGCCATTTTTCGCTGGGTTGCCTGTAGGAGGATCTGGTCAGATGGGGGTCAGGTGACATCTTTTTGAAATGGAGTCTTGTTCTTGTTGCCCAGGCTGGAGTGCAATGGCACGACCTCAGCTCACTGCAACCTCCGCCTCCTGGGTTCAAGCGATTCTCCTGCCTCAGCCTTCTGAGTAGCTGGGATTACAGGTGTCCGCCGCCATGCCTGGCTCATTTTTGTATTTTTAGTAGAGACCAGGTTTCACCACATTGGCCAGGCTGGTCTCGAACTCCTGACCTCAGGTGATCTGCCCGTCTCGGCCTCCCAAAGTGCTGGCATTACAGGCGTGAGCCACCGTGCCTGGCCCAGCTGACATCTTGAACCCTTGGGTCCTCTGAGATTTGGAACTCCCAGCCTCTTCACTTGGGTCCTGCCCATGGTAGTGGCAAGAGGGTGGTCCCTGACTTATCAGTGGCCTGGAGAGAGGAGGTTACTCTGTTGGCCTCCCTTGTTTGGGCTCCTGCCTCAGCACAGAGGCTTGTTGCTTGTCAGAATGGAGATGGAAACTCTTTGAGGACCTAGGGCTTGGGCTGCAGGCTGAGGCCATCCTTGTTGTCCCCTCCTTTCGACATCTTGCTCTAGCCATGATACCTATACCCTTCTGTCCTTCTGTCTGTCCACCCATCCATCTATGATGTGTTTGGAATGATTCTGCCACTTAGGACGGCAAGGGTCCTGCCTTTGTCGGCTTTCCAGTCTTGTGGGGAAAGCCTGACATTTAGAAAGTAGTTGTCGAGTACATGTGTAATGTTTTATTTCTCATACAAGTGTTCATTGTGTTATTTCCTCTTGAGATTATTTTTGGTTATATTATTGGTACACTTTTTGGATGTCTGAAATAATCCTTTAAGCAACAACAGGCCATTAGTCAAGGGTGGTTAAGTTAGGTGGCAGGGGAAGCACAAGGACCAGTGGAAATAGAGAGTTTGCCTGGTCTCAGGGGAGAGGGAAGAGCCGAAATCAGAGGAAGGTGGGTAACCTTACGGCCAGAGGTGGTAACTTCCGACTTACGCTAAGCCTAGAAGCCAAGCACATTCAAGGGTGTGACATTATGGTGTGGCTGCAGTGAGGGGAGGAAGGTAGGGGAGTGCCCAGCTTCCCTGTCTGCAGTGCAGCTTCATGGCTGGCCCCACAAGTCTCAGGTCTCCACGGACCCCCACTAGAACTGCTGCCGTGGATGCAGTGGGGCCCAGCCTGGGGAGAGGAGGCCTTCGAATAACCCACTAATTGGGTGCTGCTGCAGGCAGACAGGGACAATGTAGGTGCAAGCCTCAGTCCTGGCCCTGGTGTGCTTGTTCAGCCTTTGGTCTACTACCCCCACCCCACCCTCTCAGGTTCTCCCTCTAAACCTTAAAGCCACATGCTTGATGAAGGGCCTGGCTGGGGAAGCTAGTGTGTACCCTTGTAAGCCTCTCTGTGGACCCTGAGGCCCTTCCTTTAGAAGAGGCTGAGTCCCAGCTGACTGACTGGTCAGGAGGCCATGCATTTTCCTTTCACAAGTGTCAGAGCCTAGGCCACCTGGTGCAGGATGACCAGAGCTGTGGCTGGGCACTGCCATTCTGATTGGGTGACATTTCGGACCCTTAGGTGCTACCTGGATCCTTGAGATTCGTTGCTTGCTCCTGCCCCTGGAAGAAGCATCCTATCACTTCAGGGAGATGCAGAAAGGGGTTGGGTTTGACAGGAGAATGGCCACTCCAGTGGTGGGGGGCTTCTTTCACCTGACAGCCAGTCAGTATCCTTCTCTCTGGGGTATACCCTGGGAAATCAAGCTCTTTCCTCATGAAGGCCAACAGTAGGGGTGGAGATGAGAGTGAGGATGTCCTTAGGCTACGCTAGTGTTCAGGGTACTTTGCCCTCCCCCAGGGTCAGGGCAGGGTTCGTGTTCTTTGCTACTCCAGTCAGCCTTTCAGGCTGATGGCGAAGTAGGGCTCTTGGCTGCTGGTGGGCTGGCTGTCTGGTGGGATTGACTCTGACCCCTCCCTCCTTCCTGGGACGGGAATAGTGGCAGAAGACCAGCCAGGAGTGGTGCCAGGTCACTGGCCTACGTGGGCCCAAAAAGTGTGGATAGGATGGCTGGATGCTTGGTGCAACTATCCTCTCGGGTGTCTGTGTGGGGTTCTGGCAGTGAGGTTGTAAATGCCACCACCTGCCTCCATTGTGGGTGGCCTATAATGGGGTGCTGGTAGAGCTCTCAGACAGAACCGAACCTCCTTTGGCATCTCCATACTCTTTCCTATGTCAGGGCTATGTGGTTCCTGCGGGTAGTGGGAGTAGACTGGGGCTGGGACTGGAGGTTGTTTTGTAGGGGATGGTGAGGAAGATGGATTTGGAGAATGTTTGAAATCAAGTTTGAAGGAAAGTGTTTGAATGGGCAGGTGGGGGTTGAAGTGGTTGTCCACCTGGATGGCACTTCCTGCAGCAGGTGGAAGGGGGTTCAGAAGTGATGGGGAGTGCCCTGGGGTCATCAGGAACCTAGCCAGGAGAATGATCTGTGATTGCAGGTTAAGCCACCAGCTAGCGCTCCTCTGCCTGAGGCACGTATTCCCCTTGGTGACTCTGGGAGGCTTACCCTGTACACGCAGGCCTCATTCCTTATGTTCTCCAGCCCTGCCGAGCACCAGGTGTGGTTGCTGGGTGTAGAAAGGACGCTTACAGGGTCCTTTCCATTCCATATGGGCAGGGAGTTGTGGAGGACCCACTGGCATGGTCTCGCTGGGGAACTGTTGTGAGAAGGGGGCTTGGGGGCAGAGACAGGAGCAGCAGGAAGCCACTCCCCTCTGCAGTTTTCCCAGGTGGTCCTTGAGATCTTTATCACAATCACCTGAGACAGACAGGGGTGATTAAAAGTACATATTCTGCCCCCATTCCCATTGGGATGGGTCTGGATTGGGCCTGGAAATACATATTTGAATGAACACTGCTCCCCTTTCCCACACCTGCAACATACAGTGATTCTGACGTGCACTGGGGTTTTAAGGGGGCCTCTTCATCGGTTTCTGCTGCAGCAGGGAAGTAGCCCCCACCCCCACCCAGGAGCCTCAGGTGTTGGTGCCCTTTCTGTGCATCTGGACTCTGCCTGTCTGGCTGTTTATCCATCCTTCTGTGGCATTAGGTTTCCTGCCTCCTCCCTTTTGCTTAGGCCTAGGGGCAGCTGTGATGGGCTGCAGAATGAGGTGGGGGCTGGTGCCAGCTGGCACACGTAAATTAAGAGGTGTTGGACGGATGGGTGGCCTACGTCCAGGGGTGAGTGCAGGAGGTTGGTGACCCCAACCCACCACCCGGCCTCCCTCCCTCAGGGTGGCCTGGCACCCAGGACTGGGAGTAGGGGTTTGGGTGGTGGTCCCAGGGGGCATGCTCAGTGGTTCTCTTTTCTCTGGGGCACAGGCTCTGGGCGTGGGGAGGCTGAGACACGGGAGTGCATCTACTACAACGCCAACTGGGAGCTGGAGCGCACCAACCAGAGCGGCCTGGAGCGCTGCGAAGGCGAGCAGGACAAGCGGCTGCACTGCTACGCCTCCTGGCGCAACAGCTCTGGCACCATCGAGCTCGTGAAGAAGGGCTGCTGGCTAGATGACTTCAACTGCTACGATAGGTACCCCAAGACTTGCCCTCCTTTCCTCTTGGACCCACCTGTGCTTATACTGCCCACTGGGCCATTTGGGTCTCAGGATGTCTGAGCGGGAGATAAAGGACCAAGAAGGGGCTCTTGAGATGGTAGCCAGGGCCCCACGCCCTTCCACACCCTATTTGTCCTACCTTAGCCCTGAGGAGGGGTCCCAGTGTCAACCCCTGGCTGTTCTTCCTTGGCTTTGGGTCTCCTGTAGGGGAGGTGAGTTCACACTGTCCCCCTGGTGTTGCCCATGAGGTGCTCTGTCTGTGAGGAGGGCTTGGCAGGTCAGGCCTGGGGGAGTCTTGCATCCCCCAGGTGAGGGGTATATGGAAAATTCTGTGCCTCCAGGCAGGAGTGCGTGGCCACTGAGGAGAACCCCCAGGTGTACTTCTGCTGCTGTGAAGGCAACTTCTGCAACGAGCGCTTCACTCATTTGCCAGAGGCTGGGGGCCCGGAAGGTAAGGGGGCAGTGTGGAAGTGGGGCCTTGAGTCAGCCGACCTGGGCTTCTTTGGCTTGGAGTGCTTGGCTCCTCAGTTGGGTGGGGGTGTGGCTACAGGGCCCTGTAGTCTGGCTCTGGAAGTGTGAGGGTGGGCAGACTGTTTGACACAGGGCTCTGTGTGTCCCCCAGTCACGTACGAGCCACCCCCGACAGCCCCCACCCTGCTCACGGTGCTGGCCTACTCACTGCTGCCCATCGGGGGCCTTTCCCTCATCGTCCTGCTGGCCTTTTGGATGTACCGGCATCGCAAGCCCCCCTACGGTCATGTGGACATCCATGAGGTGAGACAGTGCTGGCTTGGGGCAGGGCAGGATAGAGGTGGGGAGGACAGGCCAGACCTTTTTAAGCCTTGCTCTCCCCCAGGACCCTGGGCCTCCACCACCATCCCCTCTGGTGGGCCTGAAGCCACTGCAGCTGCTGGAGATCAAGGCTCGGGGGCGCTTTGGCTGTGTCTGGAAGGCCCAGCTCATGAATGACTTTGTAGCTGTCAAGATCTTCCCACTCCAGGTGAGTGTTTGAGGGGCTCCATCCAGGTCCTCTGCCTCCACTGTAGCTTGAACTGGAGGCTCTCCTGACCTGGGGCAATCCAAACCCCAAATAATATTGTGGTATGAGAGAAAAGTGAGCCTTATTGGGCCTAGTTACTCATGTTACACTTGGCTGGTCTGTAGATTTCATGCAACTATGGAATTTTATCATAGGACTAGGGTAGGGCTTTGCAAAACCTTGATTTGCCCTGGTTACCAGGGTTTTGTTTTTGACATTGGGTTCTTTCCAGCAGCCCTGGACACCAGGTCTGGCTCTGCCTCATTTGTTGGGTGATACGGCGTCACTCACACCCCATCCATGGACCTTAGTGGCCCCATTTGTAAATCGAAGTGCTAGCCTTAAGTGATCTCAGGGATCACTGTTGGCCTCCTGCTCCGGGGCCTAGCTTAATACAGGTCTTCTCCTGGTCCCCTTACAAATGCTGAAGCTGGGAGGCTGGGGGGTGGGGAATGGGCTGGGAGGCTTGAGGGTGGGGAATGGGGAATGGTTGTTCTGCTGTAGGGCAATGTGACTGCAGCAGGGCTAAGCCAGCCACTTGTCCCCCCAACCCCTCGCCCCCGGCCTCAGGACAAGCAGTCATGGCAGAGTGAACGGGAGATCTTCAGCACACCTGGCATGAAGCACGAGAACCTGCTACAGTTCATTGCTGCCGAGAAGCGAGGCTCCAACCTCGAAGTAGAGCTGTGGCTCATCACGGCCTTCCATGACAAGGTGAGCCACACCCATCAGAATGGACTCTGAGAGGAGATGGAATGTCCCCTTGGTGGCTCTCCATAATATGATGACCCCTTCCCTGTGGAGGTGTCCACCATGAAGTACTCTGCCCCGGTAGCACTATCCACGATGGGGTTACCCCTGCCATAGGTGTGGACATTGGTTCCCCTATGATAGGAACCTCTCACCGTGGGATAAGTTTTTATGGTAAGAGTAGTGACTCCATGATTCCCACCCCTAGCCCTCCCTGCCTCCTGGCCTCATCCATCTTCCATATCGATTGTAGTAGCCTTCCAGGAGAGCAGCCTAGCCATTGGCCCACTGAGACTTCTCTGCCAGGGCTGGGCTGGGTCCTGTCCTGTACCCAGAATCTGTGCTCAAGTTCTGTGCTGTCTTCTCTCAGGGCTCCCTCACGGATTACCTCAAGGGGAACATCATCACATGGAACGAACTGTGTCATGTAGCAGAGACGATGTCACGAGGCCTCTCATACCTGCATGAGGATGTGCCCTGGTGCCGTGGCGAGGGCCACAAGCCGTCTATTGCCCACAGGTACCTGGGTCAGCAGGTGCCTTTCCTGCACTTGACCTGGAGCTGTGGGAAGGGTTGGTGGGCGAGAGCAGTGTCTGGAGATGTCTCAACTTCCTAAACATACTTACTCTGCTTGCTGTGTGTCCGAGGCAGCTGGGCACAAAACCTGGCCTTCCCGCTGTGTCCTGGGGATGGCATGGCCTCCCAAGCTGGTTTTTGGTGCCCTCTAATGGCCACATGAAGTGCTGACTCCATTACTTTGGTTGGAGAGTTGGCTCAGTAGTTCTCAAATTTTCTAGTTTAGGACCCCTTTATACTCTTAAAAGGACTTTTGTGTAAGTGGATTATGACTATTGATATTTGCTGTATTTGAGCACACCCACACATCCCATTCGCTGTCAGAGTGAGGACATCACATCTCATGTAGCCTCTGGAAAACTCTATGCTCCTAAGAGAATGAGCCTTAAAAAAGCAAATAAATGAAAATAATTTTGACTTTATAGATTCCCTTGGAACAGTCTTAGAGATCTTCTGGGGTCCTCGAACCACCCTTTAAGAAACTCTGGATGAGCTCATCACTGTCATGCTTACTAAATGGCAGGCAGTGCTCTAAACACTTGAGAAGTATCAATTCATTTGACCTTCATTACCGCCCTTTGAGACAAGTACTGTATTTCTCAGCTCTGTCTTGCAGATGGAGGAACAGTAGTACAGAGAAGTTGAATGACTTAGCCAAGGTCTTGTAGCTAGTTGAGTCTGGTTCTGTGACTGTGAGGGAGGGGAATGAACCTCAAATTCCAGCGTTCAAAGCTGAAGGGTCCCTGATGGTAATAACAGTAATGACATAGAAGGTAGACTGTATGAAATTGCCGTTTTTATAGGTCAAAAGGTTGAATGTTGTCTCCGCTATATGGCTCAACTTAATAGGAATACCTAGTAAGTATGCCAGGTGTGGCCCTAAACATTTGCACTTACCACTCAGTCGAATCCTCACGAGGCTGAGACAGGCACTGGGGAAACTGAGTACCACAAGTAGCTTTGCTTAGTTAGAGGTGGAGCTGGGTGCATGCAATAGCACCCTTGCTTCACCCGGCCTTCATGGTGAGCTTGAGGCCCTAAGGGGTCTCTGCAGGATCCTAGGAAAGCTAATATTAAATTCCTATTCTCATTCACATTCCAAATGCTGTAAATTCTTCTCAGAAAACTTGCATCCCAGGCCAGTGTGCCTGTCCACAACCCCTCTGAGAATATATGGGCTGACCTTTGATAGTGTGGGGACTGGGAGAGGGTCTGCCCAGCCATTAGGGTAGGTGTTGCTTTGCCAACCCTGGGGGAAGCCTTCCATCTGAAGTGCACTGAGGGATTCTCACACCCATGTCGGCGCCTGCAGCTGCCTGCCTGTGCTGCTTCACCTCTGCACCCCAGGTAGGGTGGGATGGCCTGGTCTGGGGCCTGACTCTAGGGCACAGACTCTAGTATCTTGGGAACCAAGGTGGGAGTTGGATCATGATGTTAAGCTTTATCTCTGCCCACTTGTTTCCACAGGGACTTTAAAAGTAAGAATGTATTGCTGAAGAGCGACCTCACAGCCGTGCTGGCTGACTTTGGCTTGGCTGTTCGATTTGAGCCAGGGAAACCTCCAGGGGACACCCACGGACAGGTAACAGGCCTCACAGGGCAGGAAGAGAGGGACAGACCCAGGGTAGATACTTTGCCCTTTTTGTGCTCAGCTGGGGAGGTGCAGGGATGAGGGTGACTGCATGCGTTCTGAGCTGTCTGAGAACTTAGAACAATGCTCTTGTGTGACCAGTGGAGAAACCAAGACCAGGAAGGCAGTGTAGTTTAGCTTCCATAGGACAGTCAGCTGGGAAATGTAGAGATTCCCCACTGGGGTTTTGACCACTAGTCCTTGCAATCTTAGTCTTTCTCTCACTTTTTTAGTTTTAATTCCTAAGATAAAACAAAGAAATGTACTAAGGATCCAAACAAAGAACCTGGAACAAGTAACTAAAAATTAAACTTAGGAAATCATTCCTAAAACAATCACTGTTATTATTTTTTAAGTGTTCTCCTTCCCTCTTTGTTTTTGGTCTTAATCTCAGTCAAATACATATCATCTGTAGTTCCTTGTATTAATTTGGTAACAATTCCATTTTAGATTACTATTATCTCCAGGATATAGTATTTAAAAATTATTATCCAAGTATAATTGATGCTGTGACCTCTTGTAACTGCTGTGAATGTGGTGAATCGAGGTTTGCCATCATTGATAACCTGTCTGAATTGCTCTGTCTTGCCCGCCATCTGGTGCACAGAGGCTGTAACTCCCATGTCCCAGCTGTGTGTGTATGGCCAGTCACTGTAAATCCTGCCCTCCTCTGTCCTCACATAGGTAGGCACGAGACGGTACATGGCTCCTGAGGTGCTCGAGGGAGCCATCAACTTCCAGAGAGATGCCTTCCTGCGCATTGACATGTATGCCATGGGGTTGGTGCTGTGGGAGCTCGTGTCTCGCTGCAAGGCTGCAGACGGTAAGTAGGATGGCAGCCCTGGGCATCCTAGATTGAGTGATAGGGAGCAGTGGGACCTTAGAGTGATCCTGCCAGGCTGTCTCTTACTCCTAGGACCCGTGGATGAGTACATGCTGCCCTTTGAGGAAGAGATTGGCCAGCACCCTTCGTTGGAGGAGCTGCAGGAGGTGGTGGTGCACAAGAAGATGAGGCCCACCATTAAAGATCACTGGTTGAAACACCCGGTAAGGGGCCTGGTTCAGGCAACTTTGCAGGGGGGTGGAGAAGGGAAAACCCTTCATGTGTAGCAGGTAAGCTGAAATCAAGGGGGAATGGGCAAATAGAAAGTCTGTGACGTTCCCTGGACTCTAGGGATGTGTTCCAGGGGTTATGGGGAGTAAGGTAGGATGATGTCCTTCTCCTGATCCCCACTTTGACTGAACTGCTACATTTTGGGCACTTGCATGGTTTGGGCTTCGAATAAGATTTTGTTTGAATATCAGCGCTTCAAGGCAAGTAGTCGGGTCTGTCCTAGTAGGGGCCTTGGCATCTCCTTCTCCCTCCTGTGTATGTTGAGGTTCAATGAACCTTTCCTAGGGCTGTGGAGTGAGGCCAGTAAGCTCAGAAAGATGACTGCCATGAAGGCAGGCATGCTGATTCCTGAAGTTTTCCCCAGGCCTCTGCTGGTGGACCTGCTGCTGTGGTTGGGGCTGGTGGGCTCTGCCTGATCTTTGGGAATATCAAGTTTACTGTCCCCCAAAGCTTTTCCTCACTGAAGGGCCCTAACAAAGGTGTCTTCCCTGTCTGCCCTATGCTGCTTAGGGCCTGGCCCAGCTTTGTGTGACCATCGAGGAGTGCTGGGACCATGATGCAGAGGCTCGCTTGTCCGCGGGCTGTGTGGAGGAGCGGGTGTCCCTGATTCGGAGGTCGGTCAACGGCACTACCTCGGACTGTCTCGTTTCCCTGGTGACCTCTGTCACCAATGTGGACCTGCCCCCTAAAGAGTCAAGCATCTAAGCCCAGGACATGAGTGTCTGTCCAGACTCAGTGGATCTGAAGAAAAAAGGAAAAAAAGTTGTGTTTTGTTTTGGAAATCCCATAAAACCAACAAACACATAAAATGCAGCTGCTATTTTACCTTGACTTTTTATTATTATTATTATAATTATTATAATTATTATTATTAATATTATTTTTTGGATTGGATCAGTTTTTACCAGCATATTGCTCTACTGTATCACAAACAGCGGACACGTCAGCAGGCGTTGAGGTGCTGAGCTGTGAATGCAGAACCAGCGCCATGCTGAAGAGCCTCAGCCACCTCCTGTCCTTTGGGATTCGTTTTTCCCGCTTTCTCTTTGTTTGTCGTCTCAGAATCTGTGACACAAAGAAACCCATCTCCTGTCTTAGGAAACCTAATGCTGCAAACTCTACCTAGAGGAACCTTTGAAGACTGTTACATAAGAACATACCTTCCTCAGAAGAGGAGTTTCCTCTGCCCTCTGCCCTTCTCCCCTGCCTCCCTCCCTCCCCTCCTTTTATTTTGTTTTAGTGAGCTTAAGAAACAGCAGATGTGTCTTTCACGGATCTAACGGGTGTTGTCCTGACCGAGAAAAAAACTGGGATGAGAATGGTTTGGACTGGAGTTGGAAGGGGAGGACGGTACTGGGGGTAGGATTTGGAACAGAGCTACACTGGACTCGGGCACATTCGGAGCAGCATCCTTTAGTATGGAGGCTACTTCTCAGGTAACCAGGAATCGAGGGGAAGGACCTTGTGGAGGCCGAGCATTAACAGCAAGAGCGGGGTTTGGAGAAAGTCTGAGATTGGGTGCAGCCCTGACTTACCTGCTGGCCCTGACCAGTTTCTTTTCACTAACTTGGCCTTGGGCATAGGATGAAACATTTTTTCTGCCCTAATTTTAAAATTAGGTGAGGGTAGAGTCATCACAGGTTAGGAATACATTCTTCATAAGACACGATGCTGTAAATACCCTTAGTGGATGAAAAGTTGAAATACTTTTGTTTCCTCTTGGAGCAGTTCAGGGAAATGCCCACAGGGGATTGTCCTGCACAGATAGGGCAAGAGGATTTCCTGGGTGGAGTCTGCCAAGGCCTGCCTCGCTGGGGACCCCAGAGTCCTGCACCTCTGGTTCCGCCCCAGGTGGTGACATTACTGTCCCCTTTCTGTGGCTCGTGGACAAGACTTTCTCCAGACCCCTTAAAGTGGTACATATTCTAAAAAACTGTTTTTCTATTATGCCATAACCTTGCTCTAGTCAGTGAATGTTCCTAATGCTGCTGTTTCAACGTTTGAATTCTTTTTAATTTATGAAACATGCTAAATTTTTTTTTTCAAACAAAACACACACATCCACATATACACATGCTTCGCTATGTGGCTTCCAAGGTTTAAATTTTGAAAAGTAAAAGAATTAAAACTTCACGACCACAGATCACCTCAAACCAGAAATACCTCAGAATTTTCTACTTGTGTAAGGTTTATTATATATTTTGTTAGTTGTGTTGTCTTGTAGTAAGTATATTTTAATGTAAGTTGGCTTTTGTGACAAGGAAGTTTAAAAGAAATAGAGAAAAAGAAAAAAGTTTGCATCTTCTAGGGAGTGCTACCATTTTTGTTTGATAACGCGCCCTTGTAAATAATTGTCATCAACTGTAGGTTGGCTGTCTGGGCCAAGTCTGGGCATTTATCAGTCTTGTTTGTGAAGGCTTTTCCTTCTGGTTTCTTTAGATCATTTTATTTAAAAACAGTGCATCTCTTCATCGTGAGGGTAGGCAAGGCGGGGGCCGTGGGGAGAGTTTGACCTGGGTGAGAACTGAAGAGGCCGCCTCCTCTTGGGTTGTTTGGAGCTTCACATGTAATTCACATGTAACTTGATCGGTCAGTGTTCAGAATGACAAGTAACCCCCCTTAAACTTGGTAGAAGGATGGCCCTTAGACCTGAATGGGGTGATTTTACTTGGGATTTAACTTCTTCAGCAAATTAACCGCAACGTTGGAAGAGATCTGTGGCGCCTCTGTGAAGCACACCGTGACTCAGGCCAGTCTTTTAGTGCAACGTGTCTGGGAGTGAAGGGTTTTGCCCTTGCTGGTCTTGGAGTCCACAGTGTGAGGGGCACTGCACATGCCTGGGCATCTACCTGGTGTGCTATGTTCAGTGTCTGGGGCTTACTGCCCCGGGGTCCTTTCCTCTGGGGGTTGGGGCACAGGGTGCTATGGGAGGCCCATTTGCTTCCCTCTCAGAGCTCAGTTTTTGCTTCATGGGTCAAAATGTGGGCTGGCCAAGTGGTTACAGGAACAGGGTTTCGGTAAGCTATGTTGTCTTTTTTTTTTTAATGGTTTGATTTTGTGCTGTGGTATTTTTCTTCCCTTAGAATAATTTTTAATGGCAAAACAGGCCTTACAGCAGTTGCTTTTCTTTACCATTTATTTCTTTAAGAAGCTTTAAAATATTTATTGAAAAGTGCCATATCTAATTTCTTTAGCTTTCGCCTCAGGCAGTGCAGGCATCTTTACTTCTCATCCTCAGAAGAAACAAACAACTAACAAATGTAGCAAATTTACTGCAGGAATAGTTAGGTCATGATACTACCTGAACACTAAACCTCAGCCTCTTTGTTTGGTTTTAGTTCCTCTGGGTGGTTTTTCTTTTGTGTGCTGGCTTGATTCTTGTGAGAAGTTTTGACCTGGCCAAGGGAGGGTTGAGCCATGGTTCTGGTGTGGGACTTTGCGGTCAAGACACAGTACAGACAGGTCAGGCCTGCGTGCCTTTTCTCTGGGTGGCCTCCCCCTTAGGCCCACCGTACGCTCAGCCACTATAGTGTCCCTGTGGGGCCTTGCCATCAGATTGTGTGTCAGGAGATGGTACCTTTTTGGTGTGGCTGGGGAGGAGGGTGGTCCATGCCAGTTCTTTGGGCTTCAGGCCACTCTTCCCCTCATGCTGTGGTGTAAAGTGCACCCATCAGGTGGTATATCTGGTTCTGATAGCAAGAAGAAGGTGGGGGATCTCCTTATAGGGCATGAGTCTAGGAGCACAGGTGGGCCTTTTGCCCCGGGTAAAATGTTTGTCTGTTTGCTGTCATGTGTTCTTTGAGGAGTGAGCCATCTAGAGCCCTGCTTTGAATTTACTGGGTCATAGAGCCTCTGCCTGTGCTCTTTTCCATGACTTCATGTGACATGCACTTTTGGTGGGCTCAGATAATTGGTTTCTTTTTGTTTTTGACCTCAGGCTCTGTGGCAGACTGGGGAAAATGGGGCCTGGCATCATTTTCCCTGTCAATGGGAGGGGCTGTTCCATGCAGGGTGGGAGGGGACCAAGTTAGCAGAGAGTAGCCAAGGATCCTTGCTTCTTCCTTTCTAGTGTGCTGTCATCCAAGCAGGCTCCTGGCTGTAGGGATGGGCCTTGGGGAAGAATCTTCTTTGAAAGCATCTATGATAACTGAGAAGTCATCCCTAGTTGGAGAAATCCAGTAATGAGCAGAAGGAGGAAGCAAGTGAGGACAGAGGCCATTGTATTACAGTGTCACACAGAGGGCCCTCAATGATGGGGCATTGGGGAAGGCTGTAGACATAGTCATCAGAACATCCTGGCCTGGCATAAGCTGGGTTTTCTCCTGGGACCATTGGTCCTCAGCAGGAGTTCTTTGCATGAGTTGCTCAGGGGCAAGGGCTGCAAGTGGGCTGTTCTTAGGAGAAAGTGACACCTGGCTGCGAGGGAAGATGGTGAGCATTATTAGCCTTTGTTGTCCAGCATGGCCTTCTTGTCCTGTCTGCTCTGGAGAGGAGCCTGTGGGACCAGTCCTGCCTGGGGAGGGCATACCCACACGTGCCAGCTGATTCTGACTCTGAATACATCATGTCCGGAATTGGGGGTGTTTCTGCGGAACAAGGAGGTTGTTTTCCAGCCTTGAACATCTTCAGGAGGATAGAGACTCTTGCTCACATATTCTTAGGAAAGGGAAGGGTCTCTCATCTCCAGGCCATGGAGATAGTTCTTCCATTGCCCTAAGAGGCTAGGCTAACCCTCTTGACATAACTTAGACAGCAAAGCACTTCATCCTGTAGTTGGGCTCTGTCACCTTTCTCTTCAGTTGGCCACATTCTCGTTTCCTCCATCCTGCTATGCCTTGTGTGCTCGGGCTGTGTGTGGGGTTTTTCCCTGGTGGAAGGAAGCCCAGCTATGTATTGAATGTCCTTCATGTGTTGTGTGTGGCTCAGAAAGCTTGTCACTTGGCCCCTGTGCTCTGAGCCGTGAGGGTGGGGAGGTGGCTGTTCCATTAAAGTGGGAGTATTGGATGGCCCTCTTGAAACTAGAATTTTGCCTTTTTTAGTACGCAGTATAAAGTTTCCAGCATCTATTGGTAACACAAAGATTTGCTGGTTTTTAAAATAATACAGTAAGCATAAGTATGTAAGTTTTTAGAATTGGTACTAGAAGTTGGACAGCTAGTTATTCTCGAGAACTTTATTTCACTAGAAAAATATACTAATTGGAAAGCAGTTTCCAGGAGTTAACTCAGTTTAATTTTCAGTCTCAGTTATTTTAGCCTGTTGAGTTTTTGATGGCACACCTTTGGAGAGATGGCCAGTCCTGATTCCCATTTCAGGGGCATCAGACAATACCTTTTTAAGAAGCTCCGTGAATCTAGTCATCTACCCTTCATCCTGGGCGAACAGCCAAAAAGAGAAGGGGACAAGGTGTCTTTTTCTCCTTCTCACTGGGGTGACATGAATTCTTTTAGTTAATGGCTGTTTGCAAATTCTAAACTAATGAAATACTTAGCAGCTAACATGTTCAATCTAGTAATGATGAGTTTAAATCTCAATTGACAGTAATGTTTTAGATAAACAGGCCCAGTAATTCAGTTGATGAACTGTATATCTTCTCAGTCTAGATTTGTAAATGTTTAATGAATTCAGGGTTATAAGCATAGTTCTTTAAGTAAGATTCCAGATAGTTGATTTGTAACCAGCAGTCTACCTATGAATGTATCCCAAACCTTTAGAAGGTTGGAAAAGATTTTTGAAATAATGATTTAGTTTTGTAGGAAAAACACCCCCTTGAAAATTAATTCGGTTGACCCAGTAACATTTTTTAAAACAATTGGTGGCTCCAAAAGGCCTGCCAACAAAGAAAAGTCCAAATTATCTAGTGGGACATTTTGAATGTTTTATGTTTATTTTGGGTCCACTGTAAACTTTGGTTCAAAAAAGAATTTGAATTTAAAGAATTTACCATTATTTAAATTATTACCAAGTTTTTACATTTTCATGATGGTATTTTCCAGGTATGAATGAAACAAGACTTTTTGATTGTGGTACTTCCCGTATCCCCTGTAGTGCCAAAACCAGTGATACTTTATTTGCTCCTATGGCAGCTCATAGAGATAACCGAGGTGATTTTTCCTCAGTAATTGAAACACATATTCTCTAAATGCCAATGTGTGGTGATGGGCCCTGCACTGCCTTCATTTCTCTAGGGCAGTGTCTTTGGATTATCTAGGGCCTAGGTAATTCTGAGAACTACTGTAAACCAACCACAGGACACTAAAGCAATGTACACACCGCTCTTTGTGTGTATGGAATGGGTTATATAAACCTGGGCTATGCTGGACATCTACAGAAGAGTATTACATTCACTTGCAAAGTTTACATTTTTGAGCTCACAGTTATGAAAAATATGACCCACAAGTTTTTCAGGCAGGTGAGGATGGGTCTTCTTGCAAATGCATGAGTTCTGTCTTGAGTCCTGGGAACTTCTCTGTTGGTTGGGTGTGGGCTCATTCCCTGACTCTCCTAATCATGTTTGCGTCAGAATGTTAGCATTGTAAATAAAAGAATAGGTTGTATAATAGATACACAACACTTGAAACTTTACTTTAAAAAAATCGATAGTTCTACATATATATTTAGTTATATCACTTGACAGATTTCTTCTACACAGTGTGGAGATTGTTTTATACCACAGATTATTTTTATAAAGTTAGTGAATTTGAATGATTTTGTAATCAGAGCTAATGAGCTTTACCTTTCAAGAGAAACGTACACTGGAGCATGAGTGGTGTGGAACTTTTACTTAGTGTTTATATGGATTCTTGTGATACACTGGCAGACTGGAGTCAATTTGCGGGTCTTTTTTGGCCAAAACTCCACTTGTGGTTGTGTAGGACAGTGATATTCAGCTCAGCTTCTTGTGGATTGGGAGGAGAGAGGGCCTGCAATGTGTTTTACATTGGTGCTTCCTCCTGAGATTTCTGTTGAACAAAGGGTTCTGAGGTCAAAAATTAGTTTGTAAGCCTTTGCCATAGGACATAGTCATGTGAGAGTGTTTGGGGGAACAGAAATTGTATAGGGGTGCAGATTGGGGTGGGATGGGACTTGAATAAGATTCAGGTACAAAAACTTTGAAATGAGAATCTGGTGGTTTGTGTAATCCACCAGACTGAATTATCTAAGATCACATTATCCAGGTTGGGGGGCAGAATTACCCAGTTAAGTAATTGTTCAGAAAAGTGGGGAGGGTGGCATGTGGATGCAGTGATCCAATTAAATGGAGAGCTGCCAGGCACATTTTGTCCTCTCTGGTCAGTGCTCTTTTGGAGGTGAGAATGGTTGGGTTGGCTCGCTGCTTCAATCTGTGGAATCAGCCAGGAGCCCAGTGAGGAAGCTCAGAACCCCAGTAACAGCAGAGCGTCTTTCAGATAGCTCCAGAGTTTTCCTGCTTTTCTGAGGAAGCTCAGCATCACTGCCACAATACGGAAAGTGGTCTTCATTTTAGCCTATTTATTTTTAGGCAGAGAGTGGATGGTTATTTGTGTGGGACTTTTGGTGGTGATATATAATGAATAATTAAGTTAATTTCTGGTATGCATAATGGCCAGTCGTGAGGCCCAGCTGAAGACCTGTCCCCCAGACCCTGCCCGCTGGCTTCAGGCTGCTGCTTCCAGACAGAGGTGCACTGGATGGGATAGTTTTATCAAGAGAATCCCTAATGTGTCATTTTAAACCAGCTGTGCTTTTTATTCATTCTGGTTAAGCGTATAGGTTTACACTTTACCCTTTTTATACTTGGAATAAATTTAGTTCCAGCAGATCTAGTAGCACTCCAGAAACCAACCCCATCTGTTCCCCATAAAAAGAACATTTCTCTGCTCTCCAGCCACGTGTCTTGGAATGTAATTCTGTTGTGCCTTTGTTTTTATCACTCTCTTCGCCCCAAAAGCAACTGCTGTAAGCTTTTTTCTACTTGTCTTTTCTAGTCCCCAACCTCTACCTTTTTCCTTTTTCCCAGCTCTAATTTCTGGATGCACTTCTGTGATCCAGGTATTTTAAGAACCAGTTACCTCAGACCTCATGTTGAACAGTGTCGCCATCTGGGTCCTCTTGATACTGCAGACTTTTAACGTACACATGCAGGAACCCTGCTGAGCGTGGGCACTTGTTTTAAAGCAAAACTCTTCCCAAGGACTGAAGAAAGGGCTTCTGGCAAGCTCGTCATGGCATTGTGGTGGGATGGGTCTAGAGTGTCATCTGAATGGTGCTTCCTGTGTTCCTCTTTGAATTCTGCCATTTTCAGTATTCTCGTGTGTCTGAATAGGCAAAGCGATTTAATTGGCTGGTCTTGCACGCAAATTAGTTCGAAAGATAAGCTCTTTGTAACACATTTCCAGTCGCTAATGCTCAAATGTAGAACATTCCTTTAAATGGCAGGATAAAAAACCCACTATCCACCATAGTGCATTTTGGGAAGATGTCTGTAGCATATGTTGCTGTGAAATTAGGCCTTGTGGGATATGGCTGTTTGTCATTTTGATGTATTTTAAATAAATATATATATTTTTTAAAGAGCCTTTTTTTACCAGTTCAGAAAGTTTAATTAACCAGCAGGCACCGCATCTGAATTTTTGTCTCTGGGGCATAGATGGCAGACCAAGATTAAAAGTGGTAACTCAGCTATACGAGCATGGGCTACCTTCCTGGGCTCTCCTGCTGTCCTGCAGACCTGCTGTTCCGCAGACCATGGGACACAAGGTCAGTGTGTTCCCAGTGAGGGTCCCAAGTCAGTCATCTTAAGTGTTTGGTCTCTGCCCCATTCAGTGGACTGTTGACTTCAGTCCCTGCAAGTGCTTTAGCCCGAGTAGGGTTTTCTCAGAGCACTGCCACGAGTTAAGTGTGTGTTTAGCCAAATAATTTCTCCATAAGGGAAAAATGCAGTCACCCAAATTTTACCAACAATGACAGAGATGAGAGTAGGAAAGATTAGGCAACATCTGAGTTTTAATTTGAAAAGTGTCCAAGTCATCATGAAAGGCCGACTGGGAGCAAGTGATTATTAGAAGATTCTTCAGGAGACCTCATCTGAAAATGTTAAGACTGCCAGTGAGGGAAGGAATTGTTAAAATGCCAGCGGCTTTTTTTCCTCTTTTTTTCTGTAATTCTGTAAAAATGCAGAGAAAGTTGAGTGGTACTTCAGAATTGAGGGAGAGGGTTACCGCAGAGTAGAAATATATTTCTAGATTTCAGTTCCACACCACAAATCCACAACAATGCCATTTTTCAACTGTACAAAAATCTGCTTATGAACTGGACATATCTTAATGGTAGTGTCAAAGGCCAAGTTTTTCACCTGTTAATATTTTTCCACATTTGTCCTTGAATCTGAATAACTTTATACAGTACTGTAAATTTAACTTACATCGAGTTTGATGTCAATTCTTATGAAAAGAGCTTTCTGCATGTAACACATACGGTTAAAGAACACAGCAAAGGACAAAATTTGCAGGAACAGTTTTGGAACCAACAGAAAATGTCACCTTTTATTTGCCATCTTATATATATCTATCAGTTTTACCAGCTATTTCTAAATTTGTACATTATTTGTAAGGGAAAGAAGGAAAACCCTAAGACTTGTCTAACTTAGTGGAGAATGTGTGTGTTGGGCTTAGGATGGATAGCTAAGTCTTATTGAGCTGTGTTACCTAACTTGTATATAAAAATTGTAATTAAAAGTTTGGGTTCACCTGTTTCTCACAGTTTAAAATGATGAGTAATTGCAAACTCTGGAAATGTGACTAGTATATGATTTCAGGCTGTAGAAGCAAGGAAGCTCTTTCAAGTGCTAAAAATAAAGACTTCTAGTTTTTGGCTCAAATAAGTACTGTTTGTATACCAGGATATGTGAGATGTAAATGTAGTAGGTCACTTTTCACCCTTGTAGCTATAAAATAAAAATTTTGTAGAACAGAAATAGCTTGTACTACTGAATTAACAAAAGTTATACTAAAGTATCATGTTTTAAAAAAATATATATATATACAGAGTTAAGCTTGTTGCTGTTACCCTGTCTGGATTTGAAAAGTGTGCTGATTTATATATATATATTACACACACACACACACACACACACACATATACCTAAAATGGCCTAAAGCAGACATCCATGTAATTACAGTTGCAAAATGAAAACATTTTGGAAAGAACATTGTATCATAGTTCATTCATTTGCAGTGGATCTTTGTTCCTTTTTACTGTGGTAATTTTAGAAATGAGTGTCAAGTTTGAAATTAGATCTGCTAAGTTGGGGTTTTGCTGCTTGAACTCTGCACTGGGTCCTCAAATAAACCGATGTGAATGTAGTTTTTTCCCCCTGTGTGAAGAAGCAGTTACACCCCAACAATAGGAGGAAAAATCTAGAACTATTTCAAGTTTTATCTTTTTGTATATGAAAATAAAATAATAATAAAACAATCTTGTCTCTCTTAATTACGTAGCAGGGGATTGGAGTTTCCTTTCATGAGGATTAGAAATGAAATGGCGTTCCGCTGCTTAGAGGGCTGACTCAAGTCAGTTCCTGTTTGGTATGTGTAACATTAACAGATGTTAATGGCTGAATGCCTAGTCTGCCATGGTCCTATGGGGCTGGAGCTAAGCACAGGTCTCCATTTCTGCCATTCAGAAGTCCAGGGTCTAGTTGGGAACATTATGAATGGGGACCATTCTCCTGAAGGAACTGTTCTGGGATTTTGAGTTTCTGCAGGGTAGCGTATTTTCCAAATGTCCAAGACACTCCCCCATTCCCCCATCCTCTGCCACCAGTCCTGTACTTTGCAGACAACCCTGAGCAATATTGTTGTAAGTGGAGCAGAGAAGCCTTGAAAATAGTTGTATTCAGGACTATTGTAGATGACAAACTCTGCCATTCCCAAACGTTGCTGAGTACTGGAGTCATTTGCGGAGCTATTAAAAAATACAATTGTGGGTCCTTATCCCCAACCTGGAATTAGCAAACCAGGTCTCCAGTTTCAGAGATCCGGACTTAATCTCACTAAAGGAACTCATGGTTCCCCAATAATAAAATAATGATAGTCTTTAATACCTAACAAAACAGGAAGGCCCCAGAAATCACCTCACTGCTTTCTGCAGTAACAGGTTTTTTTGGTCCATGACTCTTTCTTGCCTAAGTGGAGAAACACCCTTTAAATTCACCCTTTATTATGAGAATTAAGCAACGGTTTGAAACTTTTGGAGAAAGTTTTTGATGACCCTTTATTCAGGGACCAGTTGCCCAATATTTGGCTGTTTTTGCTCTTTCACGTTTAGAAAGTTCACCTTTTATTAGTGAGTGCCTCTAATGAAGGAGGGAGAGCAAAGGGCTGACATTTTTGATACAGGATCTTGGAGCTGGAAAAGCTGAAAGGTTGGACCTTAGGAGTCATCTGGTCAAACTTTCCCTTTAGCAAAGGAATTCTTTGACCAAAGAAATTTCACACAGAAGTTGGTTTATAAAACCAGGCTTGTCTGAATGAGCAAGTAGAAGAGGGCCAAGGGACCATTTCACTTACCCTCCCATCCCTTCCTTCAAGTCTCAGGTATCCCTATGGAACACCTAGGAACCTTGATTAAAGTTTACAAATCACTGGCCCAATTCCAATTTTACAGGTGGGCAAACAGGCCCAGAGGGAGTTTTCCTACCCAGAGGCAGGCAGCCCTTCCAGTTCTTGACCTCTTGCGACCAAAAATGGGGTTACACTTGTTCAGAAGTAGAGGATCTGGATTAGGAAAAGCCATGTAATATTTATCTCTCTAGTATTTAGCACAGTGTCTGGCACTTACAAGGGCCTTAAGAAATACAGTACTTCAGTGATTGTGTATTTAGTAAATTCTGGGGAAAGCTGCTGAAGTAGCCTTGAAGCCTACACATACCAGTGTTGTCTGGTGGTATTTGTTAGGATTCTTGGTTGCAGGTGACAGAAGCCATTAGACAAAAAAGGGGGTTTCACTGAAAGGATTCTGGGGGAAATGACTAGCCAAGACTTCAGAAAGGCAGGATGTATGTGGGCTTCAGGAGCCTTGGGAGTTGGAGTCACAACATTGCAGGCCTTCTCCACCTGTGTCCTGGTATTTCTTCCATTATTGCTCAGAGCAAGACCAGATGCATCTGCTCCTTTGACTTCTTAGCAGGAAACAAGGCTGTAGACAGTGCCAGAGCTTTTTTTTTTTTTTTTTTTTTTTGAGACAGAGTCTTGCTCTATTGCCCAGATTGGAGTGCAGTGGCACGATCTCAGCTCACTGCAACCTCCGTCTCCTGGGTTCAAGCAATTCTGCCTCAGCCTTTCGAGTAGCTGGGATTACAGGCACGCGCCACCACACCTGGTTAATTTTTGTATTGTTAGTAGAGACGGGGTTTCACCATGTTGGCCAGGCTGGTCTCAAATTCCTGACCTCAGGTGATCCTCCAGTCTTGGCCTCCCAAAGTGCTGGCATTACAGGCATGAGCCACTGCGCCTGTGAGTTTCATGTCACAGCTTTGCTACCCAGAGAGAGTACTAGACCGAAAATCCCTAGGAAGGACTCTGGTTGATGTAGCTTAACCAGTCAGGGTCCTTCACAAGAGGTATTCCTGGCAAGGGGGTAGCCTCCCATTTGAGGCTGTCAAAATAATGTGCACACTTCAGTAGGTTGGAAGAAGTGGCCTCCTGGTCAGTGAATCATCAGTGGGATCAGATGAAAGTTATTCCTACCAGTTATCTAAGAAATAGGAAACTTGAAGTTTCTGCTAAGAACTAAGTCCACACGGAATGCTGGAGATCGTGCTGCAAAATGAAGACTCATTTATTTGTGAGTGGTAGTCCATGAAATCTATCCTTTCTTTGCCAGCAGGCGTTCAGCAATCTGGATTTTATGTTCTATCGAGACAAAGAGTAGAGATGACTCAAACATTTCTAACATTTATAGAGCACTTAGTGACATGCCCCTGGTACTTCCCTAAACATTTTACATGTGTCATCTCCTTTAATCCTCACAAGAACGCTATGGTCTAGGTATTATTATTCCAATTTAAAAGAGAAGGTTGGGGACAGTGACACACACCTGGACTTACAGCACTTTGGGAGGCCGAGGCGGGAAGATTGCTTGAGGCCAGAAGTTGGATACCAGCCTGGGCAACATAAGGAGACCCCCTTCTTTACCGCTCCCCCACTCCCGCCAAAAATTTAGCCGGGCAATGTGGCACGTGCCTGTAGTCCCAGCTACTCAGGAGGCTGAGGCAGGAGGATCGCTTGAGCCCACGAGTTCGAGATCGCAGTAAGCTATGATCATTCCACTGTACTGCAGCCTGGGTAACAGAGACCCTGTCGCTAAATAAATAAATAGACCTGAGTTGGAATATCGGCTCTGGAGACCTTAGTGTAACCATGTGCAAGTGTTTACTCACCTATTAAATGGGACTAAAGGCATTTTCTTCTCAAGACTATATATAGCACACCACTAAGCCCTCTAGACATCATATTCGCCCCATCCATCGCCCCGTCCAGTGGACCAGGGATGAAGCGGGGATGCGCTAGGCATCCCGGTTTGTCACCAGGGGGCGTGCGAGGCCCTCAGCTTGGCGGGCGGTGAGGCGTGGGGTGAGGGGGGGATGGCGGGGGCCGGCATGCGCGCGCTTGCGCCGTGGTAAAAGGCCGGTACCTCGGGCAAGATGGCTATCAAGAGTATCGCTTCCCGCCTCCGGGGTTCCCGTCGTTTTCTGAGCGGCTTCGTGGCTGGGGCTGTAGTGGGCGCTGCGGGAGCTGGGCTCGCGGCCCTGCAGTTCTTCCGGAGTCAGGGCGCTGAGGGAGCGTTGACAGGGAAGCAGCCGGATGGTAAGTCTGTGGGCCCGTCCTCCCTTCCCTGGCCCAGGTTTCGGGCTCCGACTCCTACCTGGAGTGTGAATGGCAGTCCTTGACGGACGGCCTTCACCGTTTGCTGGGCCCCTAGCCTGGCCCTTGGTTTCTGACCTTTATTCTCCCGGCTCGGCCTCCCTTCCCCACCTCGCGTCTCGCCAGCTTCCCTCATGTCCTTCCTTCCCCCGGGCATCTTCGTTTTCTGCACAGAACCACCCCCCCGCCCGACTTTCTTCCCCCCAGTTACTCATCGCGATATCTATGTTTTAATGTCTGTGTTCTCTACTAAGATTGTTAGCTCCATAAGATTTGAGACTATGTCTGTTTTGGTCTCCATCATCTAACCAGCACAGTACCTGGTACATAATTGGCATTCAGTAAGTATGAATGAAGGAATAAATTAATACATAATTTTAGTAGATTAGTTAACTGCCCTTCTTTCGTCATTGTTCAGTTGAAGAATACCTGCTATCCCTCCAAAGTGTATAAAAACTCATGTTGCAATGGGTGCCTTATATTTGACAAAAAAAAAAAAAATTAACACGAGCTCATTTCTTGTACTTTGCGGATGTGCTAATTTAACTTGCTCCTTTGGATACTTGGCATCTAGCAAGAGAACTACTCCCTTGGGGGGTTGAGGATTTGAGAAGGCATCAGGGGAGGATTATCTCGAAACTGACTCACTGTTGAATGTGTGCTTGATTTCTCCCACTAGGAAAAACAGTACCAGTTTTACTGTCATCTTGCAACAGCACACATATCAGTGCTTCAGAGATGATTTGGAAATTTGATGTGAAAGACTAATAAGATCAAGTCTTTATTCAAAAGTTAATGCAGTAGCTGCATTTTATTCACTGATTATAGGCAAATCAGTACTTTGCCTACTGTCTGTTTTCTTCATCTCATAAGTAATTGCAAAAATGAGATTTTCTGGTTGATTAGACTTCTGAGCCAGTCCTTTGTAAATCACACCACTCTCCTTTTCCTTATAATCTTTCATTATTAAGAGCCACTAATTATGTGTGTGTGTGTTTTTTGTCTCTGCCCCCCCCCTTTTTTTTTTTCATTTTTAGGATCTGCAGAAAAGGCTGTCTTGGAACAATTTGGATTCCCTTTAACTGGAACAGAGACAAGGTGTTACACTAATCACGCTTTGTCTTATGATCAGGCAAAGCGGGTGCCTAGATGGGTTCTTGAACATATTTCCAAAAGCAAGATAATGGGTAGGTGGTTGGATAAAAAAACTGTATTTATGAAAGATGTCTCCAAATTTAAAACAGGGATGATTATTAATATTCTCAACCTTTTTCATATCATAGCACATGTAGAAAATTATATTTATATAACTTACTGGTTAAATCAACCCTGCCTGGCAGCCAGAAAGCCAGACCCTTTCCAACTGTCTCAGGGCTGAAAATACCCATATCTTGACACACTAGTTGGGAGGCTCTGTCATAAATATTACAGCAATGAGCACCATTCAGTTTTACCTTAACAAATATTTATGTGCCTGCTATGTGTCTGGCACTGTGGTAACCCTTGGGGACCTATGTGTGACCAGAGTAGAGGATCTCTACCCCAATGACACTTTGAGTTGGGAGAGTGGGTTGACCCATCAAACAAATAATTTTGGATGTATAATTACAATAATTTTTCCAAAGGAAGTGATTGCAAGTTAGTGTAGTATAATTAAGGAACAGTAAAAAGTTTGATGAGAGGCTGGGCGTGGTGGCTCACACCTGTAATCCCAGTACTTTGGGAGGCTGAGGCGTTTGAGCTCAGGAGTTTGAGATGAGCCTGGCCAACATGGCAAAACCGCGTTTCTACAAAAAATACAAAAATTAACTGGGCGTGGTGGTGCACCTCTGTGGTTCCAGCTACTTGGGGGACTGAGATGGGAGGATCGCTTGAGCCCAGAAGGTGGGGGTTGCAGTGAGCCAAGACCGCAGCACCACACTCCAGCTTAGGCAACAGAGGGAGACTGTGTCTCAAAAAAAAAAAAAAAAGTGTGATGAGAGATTATAACACAAGAACCTGATTTTGATTAGTAAGGCTTCTCTGGAAAAGTGGACTGAAGAGTGAACGAAAATTACTTAGGCAAGGGGTTGAATGTGCCATAGGATGTGGAGAAGAGCATTCTAGGAAGAAAGGAACACTTGCATCTTCGGAGGCCCCCAATGTGGAGAGGAGTTTTGTTCTTTTAGGGAACTAAAAGAGTGCCAGTAGATGAATGAGGGAGAAGGTGATGTGAAATGATGCTGGAGAAGTAAGCAGGTGTGTCAGTTTATTCATGTGTCCTTATGTCTTGATAGGGTCCTGTAGAATTACCAGATCTTGATAATTAATGTCAAATTGGTTTCTAGGTAGATTCTTCAAGTTTACACTCCTAGCATCATTGTTTCTTCTCTCTCTCAACCTTCACCCATGGTGAGCATTACTGAGCTTTACCAATTTAATGCTCATTTTACTTGTGTTTATTGATTATCAGTGAGAGTTAACATGCTGTGAATTAGTCTTTTTTGGTAAGTTATTCTTTACCTATTTCAGTTGGGGTATTCTCTTTTGAATTTATTTGTATAAGTTCTTTTATTTATTAAGGATATTACCTTTTGTCACAGTTGTTTTGTTCCCTTTTGTTATTTGCTTTTTAATTTGCTGTGTGTTCCACATATTCTCCTTTGCTTTAAAATGTGTGCTATGGCTATGCATATTAAAATGCTGATATTAAAGTAGGTGTGTGCCATTCTAGAGTGCACAGCAACCAGCAGAATAACAGGAGGCTTGGAATGTACTTGCTGTTAGAGAGAAACTGATGTAAGTGAAAACTTTATCAAGCATATAAGAAAACCTGGGCATTTTATATTGTATAATAAGTCTTGTGAGCTGTGTACTTTTGAGGCAATAAAATAGAGCCAATTAATATTATTTGAAAATAGGGAGCAATGTACCTGTGTTTTACTTGATTTTAATGTAAAAGGTCTTCTGTTTTCAGTAATGATGGACTGAGTTATTCACATAGAATCTTCCTGCTGAAAACAGAAAATGTTAGTATATAAAAAGTATATATCCGTGTATTTTTTTTACCTTTTTTTTTGAGATGGATTTTTGCTATGTTGCCTAGGCTGGTCTTGAATTTCTGGGTTCAAGTGACCCTCCTGCCTCAGCCTCCTGAGTAGCTGGGATTACAGGTATGTGCCACTATGCCCAACTAAAAGTATATCTTTTAAAAAATGGCTTAAGAAAAATGAAGAGCCAGCAGCATAGTGGAGAATTGCTAGACTAGTGTTGGTGGGAGAAAGCAAGAATCCAAAGAGGTAAGCACAGTCTTGGCAAACCAAAACCACATTTGCCTTTGAATTCACAGCATTATGGGGTGAGGAGGATTGAAGGAAAGACCTAAGGCTCACCCAAGGTAGGTTGTCCTGTAGGTCTTGCAGTGTAGGAGACCCTTCCTGTGTTACCCTGGAACTCCAAAGGGCTACATCCTCAGGGAAGAGTGAACTAGAACTAACTTCCCTGCCCACTCTTAGGGACTACATGGAAGGTTGTCTTGGCACTGAACGGAGAAAGGTCAAAAGGAAGATAAAAAGTTTGTTCGAGAGAAGGTAAAGTCAAAAACTGGCTATCATGCAGACTTAACAGCCCAAATCTGTGCATCAAGAGGAGATCAGGGAACCTCAATCCCTGAGCATGGTTTAATATGGTTCTCCACTGGGAATACTGCTAGACACCTTACAGCAGTAAATTTATATCTTTTCTCAAGGAAGGTATCTTTTTAGGTCTTTGGAAATTCCTACAAATTGCTTTTCCAGGGCAGTAAGCACCAGCCAAAGATAACTAGCTGTAGAAGGAAGTGATTCCAATGGTAATGACACTTAGAAATTTACTAATGATAAATTTTTCTGTATTATTCTTTATAAAGTGATTCTAAAAAGCTACATATATGATACTTTACTGTAAACTTTGGGATCTGATACTAAATTTTTCTTGGCTGAATGAAATCACCTTGGAATCAGTGACTTCATTGTTCTCCATTTTACACTTCTTTGAATAACAGTCTGAGTATGTTTCATTTGTTGTCATAACTTTTGTAGTTTAAGAAAGTCTCACCTCACGATAGTGCAATAGGTGGTGTTAGGATTTGCTAATGTTCTCTGTGACAAACCATTCTGGAGGTGTCAGAAAATAAATAAAATCTGAGATTTCTTCTCTCCTATGTGGTACCCAGATATTCTGTTTTAGAAATTTCTGGGTGGAGCTCATAACTTAAATGTTTATTTTGTCATGGTTCAAGAGGCAGTAAGCAAGATATCAGAGACACTCCTCTCCCCAAGGCTGTGCCTGCCTAGAACAAATTGTTTTGTGTCTATATATATCCATTATTTCAGTACACATAAACTTGTCAAATGCAATCGTACAAAATACAATACATGGGAGTCTTTTTTAAAAAACAAGAGTTTATTTAGTAGCCAAGCTTTTTATATAGTTTAGTGTTTTGATTGGTGATTGTTTTTACTTAAAATACTATTCAGAGGAGTTTTTCTTTAACTGGAAAGGCCAGAGTCAAAATTATATGAGATAGCTACACTGTATGAAAAGCATTCTTTCCTAGACTAGTACTTTCTAAATTCAGATGAAGTATCTGAACTATCCCAGGAACTTGAGACATGCATGCAGTCCCTAATACTAGCTGCTTGGAGAGACACCAGCCAGTAGCAACCAGCTTGCCTTGCTTAGAGAATCTTGAGGGACATTTGTCTACTGATAACATATCCATTTTGTGCGTTTTTCTTCAGGTGATGCAGACAGAAAGCATTGTAAATTTAAGCCTGATCCCGATATCCCTCCAACCTTCAGTGCCTTCAATGAAGATTATGTTGGAAGTGGGTGGTCACGAGGACACATGGCTCCAGCAGGAAATAACAAATTTTCAAGTGTAGGCATACTTTGGGGGAGGGATGGGAATATGGGGCTGATGTCATGCATACAACAGGAATTAGAGATTTAAAAACCTAGGAGCCAAACCTTAAAACTTGAGAATTTCCATACTCTTATTTTTCTTCCTGACTTTATTTCTCTTCTTTCAATCACATACCGAGACATTTTTAAACAGGTTGAATGACGAAAACTAAGTGCTATGTGAAGGGAACTAGAAAGCCACTGGGAGCTGAAGCTACTCACTTTTATTTATTTATTTTTTTGAGACGGAGTCTCACTCACTCTGTTGCCCAGGTCGGAGCACAGTGGCTTGATCTCGGCGCACTGCAACCTCTGCCTCCCAGGTTCAAGCAATTCCTGTGCCTCAGCCTCTTGAGTGGTTGGGATTACAGGGGTGCGTCACCATGCTCAGCTAATGTTTGTTTGTTTGTTTATTTATATTTTGAGATGGAGTCTCTGTGTCACCCAGGCTGGAGTACAATGGCACGATCTTGGCTCACTGTAACCTCCGCCTCCCGGGTTCAAGTGATTCTCCTGCCTCAGCCTCCCAAGTAGCTGGGATTACAGGTTCCTGCCACCACACCCAGGTGTTTTGTATTTTTAGTAGAGATGGGGTTTCACCACGTTGGCCAGGCTGGTCTCAAACTCCTGACCTCAGGTGATCCACCTGCCTCGGCCTCCCAAAGTGCTGGGATTACAGGGGTGAGCCACTGTGCTCAGCCACTCACTTATTTTTAATTAGTTGATTAGAGACAGAGTCTCGCTTTGATGCCCAGGCTGGAGTACAGTGGTGGAATCATAGCTTACTGTAGTCTTGAACTCCTAGGCTTATACGGTCCTCTTTCCTCAGCTTCCCGACTAACTAGGACTATAGTCATGTTTCATCATGCCTGGCTAATTTATTTTGAAAAATTTTTTTAATTTGTAGAAATTTATAGAAAAGGTGAAAAAATAGTACAACAAACATTGATACATTTACTTTACATATACATATGTAAATTCTGCAACCATTGACAAAGTTGCAGACATGTTTTATTTCTAAATGGATTGCTCAGGAGTATGCATCATCTAAGAATGAGGATGTTTATATATATGAGTATATATAAATACAAGTATCACACCAAGAAGTGTATAGTAATACATTTTTATATATTTGTGCAGTAATATTATCTAAAATACAATGTATAGTCAGCTTTCCCACATGGTCCGAATTATGACCTTTATAGCTTTTTTGATTCAGTATTCAATCATGAATCACACATTACATTTAGTTATCATATTTTTTTAGTCTTCTTTAATCTAGAATGATTTCCCTGCCAAAAAGTGGGAGGAGTGTCTTTCATGATATTGACATTTGTTACGTGAACTATTGGTGATTATGTCATTAAGATAGTAATTCTCAACCTTGGACACTCATTGTAATCACCTGGAGAAGTTTTTGCAATCCTGATGCCCAGACCTCAACCTCATACTTACAAAACTGGAAACTCTCAGGGATGAGACCCAGGCATCAATGTCAATATTTTTAAAGCTCCCTAGATTATTCCAATGTGAACCCAAGATTGAGAGCGACTGCTTGAAGAGAAGGTACTTGTAGCATTGGCAGTTAGTATAGATCAGTGAGGAAATTACAGTGAGGTAGAGCCTTGTATATTTGGGTGAAAAATGTGAAGTGAATGAACACATAGTGGCCAGATATTCAGAAGAACAAGGACGTTTTCTCTGCCACTTTTGAACTAGTATGTTTGTACTGTACTAAAATAACTTTTGTGAAAATTGATCTCTATTGAGAAACTCTTTGCCAGAGGCTTAAAACCAAAATTTGCCC
Source organism: Gorilla gorilla gorilla (assembly GCF_029281585.2). Classification (NCBI taxonomy): domain Eukaryota; kingdom Metazoa; phylum Chordata; class Mammalia; order Primates; family Hominidae; genus Gorilla; species Gorilla gorilla. Next base: position 48,404,309 of record NC_086017.1, read on the forward strand.
TTAAGCTTTGTGTTGGAAATATTTAGTTCTTAGAATTCACGTTATAGGTTTGGATTTTATAATTGATAAGCCTACCTGACTACTTACTTTATAGTCCTCATTTTGAATAATTATTGTAAGAGCTTTCTGTCCTGGAATAATTATGGCTTTCATTTATTGAAACAAGTAGTCAATAATTGCCTAGCACTAATGTTTAAATAAGAAAGTGTTTTTCTGTGTCTTTTTAATAAAATATCTTTTAAAGGGGAAAGCATTTCAGTGCGAGTTACTATGTTTCTTTCTTTACAGAAAGCCATGGCTGAAACCTTTTACCTTTCTAACATTGTGCCTCAGGATTTTGATAATAATTCTGGATATTGGAACAGGTGAGGGATGAGAGTTTTAAAAACATGATTCTATGGAAGATAAATGAAGTGACAGGAGAATGTACTGATGTGCCTATTAGCTGTTTCTGTCTTTGTTTTTCAAAAGCTAAGCCTCTGAAGGTAAGTACTTTGGTCCAGTTTTCTTTGCTGTGTTTTGGGAGTACAGTCTTCTACAGAAGATCAGACTTCAAAACGTAGCCTGCCTTTTTGATCATGTTTGCCACTGTTCAAAAGTCAAGTTTTGAAAGAAATGACTCAAAATAATAATCTTAATAATTGAGGCAGCATCTTTTTTGAGTGTGTTCAGTGAACACTATTATTTTCTCTTGTATTCTAATATTTCTTAGCTTTTTTTTAAAAAAAACAGTTTTGTATTTCAAGAGCTCCTGAGCTTTAGGCCAGGGTCAGTGGTTCATGTCTATAGTCTCAGCACTTGGAGAGGCCGAGGCAGGAGAATTGCTTGAGGCCAGAAGTTTGAGACTGGCCTGGGACATAGTGAAGCCTTGTCTCTACTAAAAATTTAAAAAATTAACCAAGTGTGGTGGTCCATGCCTGTATCCCAGCTACTCAGGAGGCTGAGGTGGGAGAATCACTTGAGCCCAGGAGTTTGAGGCTATAGTGAGTGGTGATTGTGCCACTGCATTCCAGCCTGGACAACAGAGCAAGACCCTATCTCAAAAAAAAAAAGTTCCTGAACTTAAAAAAAGTTGGGGTATAGTTTAATGTAACTATTAACCAGTTTTTTTGTTTGTTTTTTGTTTTTTTTGAGACAAAGTCTCCCACTGTCGCCCAGGCTGGTGTGCAGTGGCACAATCTCGGCTCACTACAACCTCCGCCTCCCGGGTTCAAGCGATTCTCCTACCTTAGCCTCCTGAGTAGCTGGGATTATAGGCACACGCCACCACACCTGGCTAATTTTTGTATTTTTAGTAGACATGGGGTTTCACTGTGTTGGCCAGGCTAGTCTTGAACTCCTGACCTTGTGATTTGCCCACCTTGGCCTCCCAAAGTGCTGGGATTATAGGCATGAGCCACCACGCACGGCCACTATTAACCAGTTTTTGATAGAACCTAACTATAAAATAATCTGGGCCTTCTACATTTTTCTGACACTGTCAGGTGGCTTCTTTATGCATCTAAAACTAACAGTTTGAGGTTCTTTCAGGCTATTGTGTTTTTCCCCATATAGTACTTTGTGGTTTAAAATAATGAAGAGAACACCCTGCACCAATGAGAGACTTCAGCAGTTATCAGTCATGGCGACATTTGTTTCATCTACATACCCTCACTTTGCCCCACTCAGATTATTTTTAGCAGATTGCAGATATTTTATCCATAAATGTTTCGTTATATATATTTAGAAGATAAGGATTCTTTTAAAATATAACCACAGTATTATTAATGCCCTTAAAGAATTTAACAATAATTCTTTATTACCAATTTTACAGTCAGTGTTCAAATTTTCCTGGTTGTCTTTAATTTTTTGTTGTTGTTGGTTGGTTTGAACCAGGATTCAAACAGGATAGACACAAAAATTTGGTTGATGTATCTCTTTAGTTCCTATTAATCTGTAGATTTTCCTTTCTTTTTTTTTTTCCTCCATTCAGATTATCTGTTGAAGATCTAGGATATTTGTCCTAGAGTTTCCTTTCCATATTCTGGATTTACTGATCGCATACCTGTGGAAGCATTTAACATTTTCTTTCCCCAAGAGAGAAATTTCTGGGAGGAAAACTTTACCTTGTAATTGGACATATATATGCATCCTATTAAAAATAATTAAAAAAAAATTTTTAAGGCCAGTCAAGTGAAGCAGTGGGAGTAGAGAAGGAACAAAGAAGTATGTAACTGGTTGTGAACAATTAGTTGTAAACACCACTGCACTTATACCAGCCTATAAAAATAATTGGATTTTACTTTTTAGATAAGAAACTGAGGAATGAGGACATGCATTGTTATCTCTCATTTAGAAATCTCTTCCAACTGGGCCGGGCTCAGTGGCTCATGCCTGTAATGCCAGCACTTTGGGAAGCCGAGGTGGGCAGATCGCTTGAGGTCAGGAGTTGGAGACCAGTCTGGGCAACGTGGCAAAACCGTGTGTCTACTAAAAATTAAAAAAAAATTAGCCGGGTGTGGTGGCACACACCTAAAATCCCAGCTACTCGGGAGGCTGAGGCAGGAGAATCGCTTAAACCCAGGAGATGGAGGTTGCAGTGAGCTGAACCTGGGTGACAGAGTGAGTGAGACTCCATCTCAAAAAAAAAAAAAAAAACCAAAAAACTTCCAACTGCAGTCATATACATACTTTCATATGTGTATGAAAGTACATATTACAACTACTTGCCATTTGGGCACCTGTAATCCCAGCTACTCGGGAGGTTGAGGCAGGAGAATCACTTGAACCCGGGAGGCGGAGGTTGCAGTGAGCTGAGATTGCACCATTGCACTCCAGCCTGGGTGACAGAGTGAGACTCCATCTAAAAAAAGAAAAAAAAAATACTTGCCATTTTTATCTGGTAAATTGACAAAAACAGATTTTAAATGATAAATCCCAGCATTATAAAGATTGTTGTGAAACTGCTGTGTTGTATTTTGGAGCTTATAGAGTAAATTGATATAACCCTATTAAAAATGTTAGTTTTACATATGATGACGAGTCTTTAAAATAAATTCATTCAGTAATTCTGGTCCTTGAAATTTATCCTAAGGAATTGATACAACATTGCATTATATAAGAAATGTTAACATAAGCCCAATTGTCCTGCAAGAGGAATGGTTAAATAAAGTATATCATCTTGTTGGAATGATACATAATTCTTGAAAGCTGGTTGGGAACTATGGCATAAAAAAAGTTTTAAGTTCATGAAATTTGAATTCCGGAATGTACTCTGAGTGCACATAAAGAAAAATGTAGATAGTTTTGTTAGTGTATGTGATTTTTAAGTTTTTTCTGTGCAGTAAGCAAACTGGGAAAATAATTGTTTATATGCTTATAATGTTTTGTGCCATGTTCTTGTTTAATTTCTCAAATGCAGTTTTTCTTGGTATCTTTCATAGGAATTGATATGATTTGCTGCTGTCTTACATGTATATATGTGAGAATATCATACTTTTTTTATTTGTTTTTCAGAATAGAAATGTACTGTCGAGAGCTGACAGAAAGGTTTGAAGATGTTTGGGTGGTATCTGGGCCTTTGACCTTACCTCAGACTAGAAGCGATGGAAAGAAAATAGTTAGTTACCAGGTAAGGATGTTTAATAGTCAGGTTTATGTTATCTGTATGAGATTATAATCTCACTTTGCATTCTGCTTTTTATTTTTATTTTTATCATTCAAAAAAATTTTCCATTCTACTTTTTAATTTCACTTATTCAACAATATTTATTGAACACCTATTAGGAATGATAGGCATAGAGAACATAGTGATGGATAAAAGCAACTATTGACTTCAAGGAACTCACGGTTTAGAGTGGAAAACAGATGTTAACAATTAATTACATTAAAGTGTGACATGCTGTAATAGAGGTAAACACACACAGTGTGGTCTTGTGAAAGGACTGATGGGCTCTACTCATATGAGTCAGGAACGCTTAAAAGAGGAAGTGATATTGAGCTATACCTTGACAGATAAGAGTCAGGAGTGGACCCTGAGGATTCCAGAGGATGGAGCAGGATGAGCACAGGACATTTGTGGTCAACATCAGGGTTTTGAGATTTATATATCATTCATAAAAATTGGAGCTTATGGTACAAAACAGTGTGGGTGGCTCAAGGGGTATGAAGAGTTCCATAACAACAGGTGGACGGGTGAGATAATATGTGACTTTCTATTCTATGATGAAGACTTGGGTTTTAATTTTTAGGCACTAAGAAGTCATAGGTTTGTTTTAAGCGTGGGAGAAATGTGATATTTGGGTTTTATAAAGAGTACTTTGGCAGCAGCGTGTAAAGAGATAGGTGGGAAAAGGGAGCATTTGAAGAAGAGATTAGAGGCAAGGAGATGAGTTAGGACATACAAGCAGTTGGAGTGAGGAATAATAGAGGAACACAGGAAAAAGTAACCACGAGTAAATAACTTGTTTGAGTGAGGAAGAGGGAGAAGTTCCAGGATAACAACTAGATTGCAGACCAAGCTCAGTGGCTCACGCCTGTAATCCCAGCACTTTGGGAGGCCGAGGCAGGCGATCACGAGGTCAGGAGTTCGAGACCAGCCTGGCCAATATGGTGAAACCCCGTCTCTGCTAAAAATACAAAAATTATCTGGGTGTGGTGGCGTGTGCCTGTAGTCCCAGCTACTTGGGAGTCTGAGGCAGAAGAATCGCTTGAACCCAGGAGGCGGAGGTTGCATTGAGCCGAGATCGCACCACTGCACTCCAGCCTGGGCGACAGAGCAAGACTCCATCTCAAAAAGAATAAAAATAAAAATAAAATAAAAACAACCAGATTACAGTGTTACAGTGAGTCGAATAAATGGGAAGAAAAGCTTTTCTTCTAGAAGCTTCTTTTTTTTAATATGCAAGATATGTGAGCACTTTTATAGACTGAAAGAGAGATTAAAGATAGGAGAGTGTAATTAGTGGTGTGAGAGCTTCAGACATCTAATGTTGCTGGGAAATTCTTAGCCTTTCATATTGGCAATTTACAAAGTGGTATACCTGAAGAGCAGGTGTTCTTAGAAAAAGTGTAACATTTAATCTTATCATGCAGAAATATCCTGAGGATTCTGCCAAGAGGGTGGCTGAAATGTTATACTATACTGTGAGGCTTACAGAGGGCAGGGAACAGGTGGGGTGAAGCAGAAGAGGTGGTAGAGTGAGTAAAAAGAAGCACTGAAGGACTTGCTAGTAAGGCCAAAGAGGAGGGGAGGGAACACCTAGCTCAGCTCTGGAAATAAAGTAGATATTTAATAAATGCTGGTTAGGTAAATGATTACTTAAGTCTGTGATAAAATTTAATAACCTGAGGAACAGATTGAGGAACCACCCCCCGCCCGCAAAAAAAACAAAACTTTTAGAGTATATTCTGTCCATTTGACTTGCTTATTATCAGCCTGTCTAGATCAGATGTGCAGTAATGTCCAAGCATCCAAGGATTTGTATAGGTCCATATGAATAGCCCACTTTCTCTTTTTCCACACAAAATTATGACCCAACTACTTCTTTTTGTTAAGTGGAAATGATAGAGTAGTTGTTTTCAAGGATTTGTACACCCTTGGAAAATCCCAGTAGATATGGGAGTGAAGGAAGTCAAAGAAATTAGTATTTTAAAATTAATTCATTTAATTTCTCTCCTCTGATTAACTTGCTAATTTAATTGTAGTATATTTTATAGTCTTAGGAGAAAAAAAGGCTTAAAGCCCTCTGTATTATTTTTCAAATATTAATTATTCTTGGTCTTTGTTAAATCCTGTTTATTTTATGTCAGAAAAGAGGCTCTTCTAGCTTTGACTTGTATATCTTAAATGGTTAAATTACAGTTTTATTTGTGCTTTGTTTTTATAAAATTGAAAAATTTATATCACTGGCCTACTGTGTAGTAGAACAAAAATTTGTACAATGTTTAAAAGGAAAAATTAACCAATAATTACAAGCATTTCACTATATAGATTTTTGTGTGGCTATTTCTGTAAAGTATGTGTTGCCCAAATGTCGTAGTGGAAAATGTATTGTTTTTCTTAAGTTGGATATAATTTTTAAAAATAGAACTGATAAAAATATATCTTCTAGTTCTTTCTGCTGAAAAGGCCCAGAAGAATTGGTATGTCATTAGCAATGAACACATCTTGAGACCCAGATATTGGTTTCTAAAAAGCATCTCCTTCTGAAAAGACTCAGCACTTAGAGAAATGACTGATTTAAGGGGTGGTACAGGGAGAGTACAAAATGGAACATCATATATCAGAAAGCCAAGGAAGTGCTCAGACAAATGGTGGGGATATGTCAGAAGGACATGTGAATCAGCTTGAAGGAGCTCCCACTTACTGTATCTGGTGCTATTGAATATCAAAATAAAATGGATTATAAACCTATTGAATTAAATAAGAATCCATACTCAATAAATATGTAAACACATAGGGTGTAAAGAAAAGCTTCTGCATACCATAGAATGTCAGTTAATAAATTTGCAAGAATGAAAGAGTTATACAAATCATTTTGCACACATCACCATAATTGATTCAGGCAAGAGTCGTCACTAGCTAAAACTAGTGAGTGAATGTTTTATGAGAAATAGGGTATTTACATAGTCTAAAAGTATCTCCTCATACATTAGTTATTAATCACAAAGTAAGAAATAACTTTACAGTGAAGAAACATCCCATTACCGAAGTGATCAAGTTTAGTATTGCTAGTAATGGGACTTAGTGATAGGCTGTACTCCTGGTGTGATGCACTGAGCAGGATAAAATATCAGGCATACCCCAATTGAGAGACATTCTGTGAAACAGCTGACTTCTACTTTACAAAAGTGTTAGTGTCATAAAAGACAAAGGCTGAGAAACTATCTGTTCCAGATTAATGGATTAAAGAGTCATGCAAACAAAATGTGTAGTATGATCTTAGATTAGATCCTAGACCAGAAAAAAGTTGCTAAAAAGGATGTTATTGGGAGAATTGGCAACATTCGAGGTCTGTTATCTAATATACAAATTAGATAATTGTGTATTTTCAGTATTAAATTTCCTGATTTTTAAAATTGTTCTGTGATTATGTAAGTAAATATCTTTGCTCTTAGGAAGTCATATCCTGAAGTGTTTAGGAGTAAAATGGTGTGCCTGTGACTTCTAAAAAGTTTAGGGAAAATAGAAGAGAGTGATAAAGCAAATAGAACAAAATGTTAACAATTGGTAAATCTGAGTGAAGGATATAAAGGAAGGAGTTCTTTGTGCTGTTCTTACAAATGCTAAGCTTTTAATTAATTCAGAATTTTAAAATTATATATTAAATATTATATAGATATTTAAATAAAATATTAAAAGATATATTAAAATAGTTTATCAGTGAAATGATACTCAAGCATGTTCAAGCTAGCCTTAAAGAGTTTCAAAAGAGACCTATCAGCTCTCCTCACCCTATTTAGTGTCATAATGATCAGTCATGTGAGGTCAGTCAAGATCAGCTTCCTGAAGAGTATACTTTGAGTAATAGTCTTGTTTCTTGTTTTTATTTTAAAGACTTGCTGGTCTTAGGTATTCTCTTTCAGATTCTGGGCTTCTAAGCTCATATCATTAGTTTTCCATGTCTCTATTAATTTATAGGACCTATCCATGTTCACACTGGCAAATCTTTAATTCAGTAAATCATCTGTTCAGCAAATTTTCAAGTACCTGTCATGTGGGAGGAAGGTATACAGAATTGTAAATGGCATGCTCCAAACTTATATTCTTGATTACTTTCTTCCTCTCCTGTATTTCACATCCTGGCAGTCATCTCTCACTCTTAATTACTTTGAACCAACAACTTTTATTAATTCTCTTTTTTTAAAATAACTTTTACTTAGACATACCGAAGCTCTGAACACCTGCAGTATTGCAGAGGCCTCTAATGGGTTTCTCTGCCTCCAATTGCGTTGGCTACCAGTCTATCTGGAGTACAGAAACCATGACAGAGAAAGTATACGTTGTTACTTTCCTAATCCTCGGAACCATAAAAAAAGAAATAACATTAAAAGAACAGAAAAGGAAACTTCATTTATACTGAAATTAGGGAATGTTCACAGTCCTGTATCAAGGAATTTTTCAAATAATATCTGCAAGATAAAGTGAAATTTGGACCAAATTATAAAGGATGTTAATTTGACATGTCTCCTCTTATCAAAGCATGGGACAGGGTACTAGAATTAGTAAGGAAGTTCATACCTACCGATAGTAGACCACAGGAGAAATTTCTGGTGTTTAACTTGGAGCTTATCCCTTTACCTTGCAATAGTAGGAAAGGCAGGGTGGTTATAGTTGTTAAAAGCACATACTTCATGTCAGATCTGGCCTTCGATCTTTGCTTTGATACTTACTTGCATGTGGTCCTGGGAAAATGACCTAACTTCTTTAAAGTTCAGTTTTATCTGTGATATTTGGATAGTAGTAGTGTTTACCTCACCGAGTTGCTAGTATCATCGTTAGCTTGGTAGTTAGCACATAGGAAATGTTCAGTAAATATTAGCTACTATTACTCCTTTGGAGGCTAACATTAAGAATGAAGACCAGTGTTTTTTGTATTCTTTGGTGCATGTACTCATAAACCTATGATTTCTAAGATTCTTTTTTATTTCTCCTTTCTTATCTACAGAAGCCCAAAAGTCAGGTGTCTCTTTATTAATTTTAAAGCACAATTTTTGTAGTCTTCTAAGTCGATGCTTTTGAGTTCATGAGTTCATGTTATGTTAGGAGTTGTGAAATTAGATACTTATATTAAACACGGTTTAGTCTTGATGCTTTTTTTTCGCTCATGGCATTAAAGTCATAACTGGCAAACTATCTTTCCTTGAAATTAAACTTGAAAAAATTTTAAATTATGCAATTATATGTGCATAATGATAAAAATGCTAAATCTTAAAACATGATTGTGGAAATATATGACATTGTAATGAAATTCAAACAGTACAAAGCAGCATGAAAAGGTAAAGTCTCACTTATACTCGTTATCCCACTGTCCAGTTTTTATTTGTTTTGGTACTTATTTCTATATCTCAGAATAATGAGCACTAAAATATATTTTTAACTTGTGACCTGTCACTTATTAACAGTTACTTTATCTCTATAAAATTATGAAATTTATTGTTTACTTCTTGCACTGCACCATACTCTGCTAGTCATATATACTTAATTTTAGTTCTTCCGTTGGTAAACTTTGCATCATATACTTTACATAATATACTTGAACCTCTAATCTTGATCTACCATTTATACTTGTCAAGGTTTGTAGCATTTACATTTATGTTTGCTAACGATAATGTAGTCTGAGTTTTGCTTGTAGCAGAGTTTGTAAACTGAGGCCTCTTATGGCAAGTCCAGCCCATAGAGGTATTTTATTTGGCTCACATGGTATATATATATATTTTTAAGTTTTTCATAGAGATAGGGTCTTGCTCTGTCTGCTAGGCTGGAGTGCAGTGACAAGATCGTAGCTCACTGTAACCTTTATCTTCTGGGCTTTCGAGATCTTCCCACTTCAGCCTACCAAGTAGCTATGACTACAGGCATGCACCACCATGCCCAGCTAATTTTTAAGTTTCTTTTTTGTAGAGGTGGGGGTCTCACTATGTTGCCCCGGCTGGCCTTAAATTCCTGGCCTCAAGTAATCCTCCCACCTCCACCCCTCAAAGGGCTGGAATTAAAGGCGTGAGCCACCACACCTGACTGTATGTTATTTTTTAATTAGTTTATAATGTTTAATAATTGGGAGATTTCACATAAATCCAGATTTTAGCTTCTCTTAAATCAGATGACTCCGTAACAATTGGCATATACTCCCATAGGCAGCCAGTTTACTAGACAAGAGTATCAACCTTCTCCTTAGATTGAACACACATCTTCAATTCACTGTAGTCTTTACCTGCCCCATTTTACTCATTTACATTTCCTGTCTAGCCCTTGTTGGTCTTTGAGTTTGTAATCCAAGATCTATTGGAAAATATTTAACCAGCATTTATATTATTATAAGTGTGTATGTAGTATGTTTGGACCTATAAGGAAATAGATATAATTCTATATCATTAAATCTGTGCCACTTGAGAGAGAAGTATTACCACAAACAACGGAAAAACTGAGAAGTGGAAGGTAAGGGTGGCAGTGTATTATAATTGCTCTTTTTAAAAATGGAATATGTTTTTACTTTCTAATTCAGATAATTTAGGTCATTTAAGCATATTATCATATGATTTTTTAAAAAGGTAAATTAGTTTTTTCGTGAAAATATATTCTTGGAGCCCTCTGACTTTCTGTTTTAATTTGGATTACTTGTTTCCTCCCTCCTTCCCTTTCTCCTTCATTCCCTTTCTTCTTTCCTTCCTTTTATTCAACAGAGACTTAACTAAGCTTTTACTAGGTACCTGGTGCTGTTCTGGGTGCTTCTGATACAGCATTAAACAAGGCAGAAAAGAGTACCCTCATGGAGCATGCATTATAGTGGAGGAGATACCTAGTAAGTAAAATGCCTCGTAGAAATATAAAGCACGGTAGAGGATTGTATTAGGGTGGGAAAGAAAGACAAGGGGAAGTGAGATAGGGCAGAAGCCTAAGTGAAGTGAGGGAGCAAGCCATATGAACAGTTTTTCAGCTAGAGCGAGTGCAAGACACGGGTGAAACTGAGGTTGGCACATTCAAGGAGCAGTGCTCTGCTCAGTGTGACTAGAGCAGCGTAAGCATGAGGAGGAGAAGAACGTAAATTATAGAGGGAGGCAATGGTAGGAAATGTGGATTGTATTAAGTGAGATGGGACACTTAAACAGCGTTTTGATCAGGTTAGTAGCATAATCTGGTTTACATTTTTAAAGCACACACTGGCTTCTTGTGAAGAACAGAAGAAAGTGTGGAACCTGGAAGGCCAGTTAAGAGACTAATGGAATTGTCTACATGAGAAATAATAACTTGAATAGGATGGTGGTGGTAGAAATGGTGAGAAGTGGTATGATTTAAGATGTGCTTGGAAGTGGTCAGCACACTGATGATGTTGAAAGCTATGATGAGATTATATAAGTGAATATAGACAGGAGAGAACAATCAATTGAATTCTGAACCCTGGAGCACTTGGACATTAGCGGTCAAGAAGAAGAAGATCCAGCGAAAGAGTCAGAGGAGCAGCCTTTAAGGTAGGAGAAATCTAGGGGAGAGTGATGTTCCAGAAGCTAAGTGAAGAAATCATTTCAAGGAGGGAATGATGAGTTGAGAACTGACTGTTTGCAATCCCAGTAAGCTTTTTTAGTTTTAAGTCATCTATATATCTGTCCTTCTGTTTCTCCTTATTATACTCCTAGCTTGGGTCCTTAAATTCCTCTTTCCCCTTAAATATTATCTTAAATCCCTCTTTTCCGCCCTCCCCCCGTCCCCCTGCTTTTTTTTTTTTAAGACGGAGTTTTACTGTGTCCCCCAGGCTGGAGTGCAGTGGTGCGATCTTGGTTCACTGCAGCCTCCACCTCCCAGGTTCAAGCAATTCTTCTGCCTCAGCCTCCTGAATAGCTGGTATTACAGGCACCTGCCACCACATTTGGCTAATTTTTTATATTTTTAGTAGAGACAGGGTTTCACCATGTTGGCCAGGCTGGTCTTGAACTCCTGACTGCAAGTGATCCGCCTGCCTTAGCCTCCCAAAGTGCTGGGATTACAGGCATGAGTCACTGCACCTGGCTACCCTTTTTTATAGATAACTTTTTTTTGCTTTGGTAGAGTATATCCTCAATTTTTTTCTGGAAGAGTCAATGGATGATAACCTTTCCGAGTCCTTGCATGTCTGAAAATGTCCTAAAACTCTGAAGATGCGCTCAGGAATCTTTATGTATGACAAGTTCTCTACAGTAGTTTTATGTATACCACCATTTTATTTTATTTTAATGAGGATAATCCCTTTATTTGACTTGAGGATGGAGAAGAAGAGGATTACGAGGTCACAGGAATGTCTCATGAGGAATTACCCAAAGCTGGTAACACCAGGTGCTCTGCCAGGAGGACTCTCTGGAAGGGGCAGCCAGCTCACAGATGCCCTGGATCCCTCGAGGCCAGTCACTAAAAAGTTATGACCATCCCCTTCTTGGCAGTCTGCCAGTGCTCCAGGGGGGAAAAGTGGAAAATTATCTGGTCCTGGCCCAGGGCCAGCTCCTCGGTGAGGAACTCGAAGAAGTGGGTGCTGTGGCTGCGGTTCTCCTCAGTGGTGTCCATCATGCTGGTGGAGGAGATGAACAGCTGCACCCAGGGCTCAGTGGACCTACTCAGCACCATGGTCCGGCCCGCCACACCCATCATGTTCACATGCTGCCCTTGTTCTGTGCTCCCTGGCCCATGCTCCCATCCTTGGGTTTGCCCAGGATGGAGGCTGTGGCGCAGAGCCATTTCTCCAGCCCTGCAGGCACTTGGTTGGCAGGCAAGTTCGTGTCTAGCTCTAGGAAGGGCATGGGCCGTAGAAAAAGAGACCCATTCTTTTAGAGAGTATTTTTCTAGCCTCATATGAAGGCAAAACAAAGGCCTGCTACTTTTGTGAGTTGTACGATAATTCTGCAGATGAATTTTTTTCAGTCACACACTTTGATTTTGATACCCTTTATTTGCTGGAGTACTACTTAAGGGGTGGTAAAAATATTAATATCAGCTTTGGCTTTTTCCTGTATATTTTATCTTAACAATGTCATCACATCCATCTTTCATCTTCCAGAAGTTCACGGTAGTTCTTAGTCCACTAATGCAGTACTCTGTCATTTTTCAGCACTTTTATACCTTTTTACTGCCATTCCATATATTTATGTGGAATATATATATGGATATCCATATATATATATATGTATTTTCCTTTTAATTTGCAGAGGAGAGGACCAAAAACCCGTGTTCAGTTTGCCTTTTTTAACTGGAAACCCTACTTTAATCTATATTTATTAGTGTTTTGCAAAGCAGGTTAATTTGTTTTTGTCTTTGCTTTTAGCAGGTTAATATTTCTTAATGTTTTATTTGGAAATAATTTCAAATTTATAGAAAGGTTATAAGAACAATAAAAAGAACTCCCCTGTATCTTTCACCTAGATTTACTAGTTGTTAACATTTTGCCACATTTATGCTCCCCCATATAGATAGGCATACACCTGTTTTTGTTTTCTGAACCGTTTGAGTTAGTTGCAGATATCTTGTTCCTTTCCTCCTAAGCGTTCTGTCATGTAACCACAGAATAATTATCAAATTCGTGAAACAACATATAGAAATACTAACTAATATTTAGTCCATATTGAAATTTTACAAATTACCCAATACTATCCTTTATACTGTTTTTCTCTTTTTTTTTTTTCTGATTCGGTATCCAACCAGGATTGAGCATTGCATTCAGTTGTCATGTCTCTGTAGTCTCCTTTAATCTGAACTAGCTTCTGACTCAGCCTTTTGTCTTGAATGACTTTGATATTTTTGAAGAGTATGGGCCAGTTGTTTTACAGTATGTCCCTCCTTTGGGTTTGTCTGTTGTTTGCTCATGATTCATTATGTTTTTGGCAGAATGTAGGAGCAGTGATCTTGTGTCCTTCTCAGTGCATTGCATCAGGAGGTGCATAATATCAGTTTGTCTGATTATTGATGATTTTAACTTTACTTGGTTAAGGTGGTGTCTACCAGGTTTTTTCACCATTTCCCCCTTTGGAATTTATAAGTAATCTGTGGAAATACTTTGAGGCGATGTAAGCATCTTTTTCGTCTTCAAACTTTCACTCAATAGTTTTAGCATCCATTGATATTTCCTGCCTGAATTAGTTATTACTATGATAGTTGCTAAATGATGACTTTCTAATTCTTACTCCTTAATTTATTAGTTGACATTCCACTGTTAGAGCTTTTCCTTGTTATCAATGTAGACTCACAGATTTATTTTTATTCAAAGAGTTTTAATGTTTACTGTGATTGTTCATTTTGATGCTCAAATTGCCCCAGATTTAGCCAGTGGGAGCTCCTTCCAGTGTCTCCTGTGTCCTTTTGATGCATCCTCATCATTTTTTAGCATTTCCTACTTTCTGGCATAAGGCTATGTTCCATGTTCATCTTGGCCATCGGCCATTTCTCCAAGGAGCACTGGATCCTTTTAGTGGGGATTGATGTTTAGAAACCAAGATCTGGACAGCAGTTCAGATTGATTCTTGAGTGCTTGCTCTGCTGTTTGGTTTGTCAGGTGTGTTCACCACATTTATTTTTAGCCTTTTGTAGTAGATGGAGAGAGCCCCAAAGCTCGTAGTATATGGATTCCATTGCCTTTAGTGGCTCACTGTTGAGAAGGCGTTTCTCCTCTGCTTTCTGTGTTCTTGTATTTCAAAACAGGGATTGACAGACACTGGTCATTAGGAAAGCAGTTCACTGTGTTTGTACATTGTGTATGTATATGTAAAGTTGAATATTGACTTCACGAATCCGTATTTCTGGAGAAGCATATGGTTTTTCAGTTTTCTCAGAAGCATATCAAACTGACACTACTTTTATATATTTATGTTTTTCACTAACAAATATCTCCATAATAATACTGCTTTTATTAGTTTTGGCATTATATTTCAAGTCAAACTTTATTTCAGGTAGAATTTTAAACCTAAAAATCTTTGGTGTATCTATTAGATGAAAGCAAAATATAGTTTGTTAGTAAAATAAATTGGAAAAATTATCTTGAAATTCTTGCCAAGAATTTAATTGGGCCCAAATTTTTATATATATGCACACACACGTATCTATAAACTTGGGAGAATTTGGTTAAGAAATAGAGATGTGTGAGGTCTACCTAGGCAAGGTGAAGAGATGAGAAGCGATAGGATATATGCTGAGAAAACAGTGAAGTTAGAGCGTTCATGTAGGGAAGGAGACAAAAATAAAAGGAAAGTTTGGGGCCTGGTGGCAGAAACTTCAAATGACCAGCTAAAAAGTTTAGGCAAGAACTTCAAGATAATTTTCTAGCAAGCAGGGCCTTTGAAAAATAGGCAATTAATTATAAAACAAATATGGATAAAATGATGTCCTTTAATTATTCTGGGAAAGGGGACACAGCATTGCCCAGTGCTGGAGACTGGTCTGTTTCTCTCAAGCAACGAATAATTTGAATCATGAATTCCCACTTTCAAGGCAATGTCTTGCAATTACGTACGGCAATTCAGAGTGCTTGGAAAGTGTTTTGTTTTCTCAGATCTAGCCATTTAATATTTACGCTTGCTTACAACTATACTCTGAACCTTATTTTAGGAAGTTGTACCCAATAAAAGGGTTTATTTAGTTTTCTATCCAGGCAATGAAGCATATATGTGTTTTTACTTCGGGGGAAGTAAAGCAAATGAACTGGCATTTCTTGAGGGCCAGGTATACCAGGCAGTATGTAAGTAGCTTTATATATGCATCTCATTCAATCTTCACTACACCCTTACAAAAAAAGTAGTGACCATTTTCTTTTATACACAAGAAAATCAAGGCTTTAAGGATCGAGTCTCAGGCATATAGCTTATAATTGTCAAAGAGGGTATCCAAACATGGGTCTGTCTGACAATTGCCAGTCATTCACAGTGTTACTCTTTGAAGCGCTCAAGTTTATAGTAAATGAATTGCTGTGCTGTTCATATACAAAAGCTTAAGGTTAGCAGATAATAAAAGATGGTGTGGATGGAGAAAGGAGTTACAAGTGATACTTGCTAGCATGCAAAAATAACAGAAAATGGGCCAAGAGGAGGATTCCTTATAGCCAGGCAGAAATGCCTGTTAGAATATGTAGGAAAGGATCACATCATCATAGAACTTGAGTGAATATGAGCCTAAGGGAAGATTCGTAGCAGTGATTTTATCAGAAGTGAGTCATCTGACAGTTCTAATCAGAATCACCCCCTTTATTATACAGCTGAGGTCATCCCTGTGCTTTCTCTGATGTTCCTGTTTCAAGAAGAGGTTGATTCCAGACAAGTGAAACATACCTGAAGGTTCTGGTTTGGACATTATAAATGGTCTGACAAGAAAGTGAGCTTCAGATTTTAGAACTCAGTGATGGTGGTAATGTTAGAAACATTTAACAATCTGTGTTCTTTTATAACAGCACTTTGCAAACTTCCATTATACTAACCCTAAAGGGGAGGAAATTGAAAATGCCCTCAGGAGTCTTGAGACATCATTTGAAGTGATATGGGAGTAATATTTTTTTTAAGTCTCTTGCTTTATATTTAGGGAAAGCTTTTGTTCATTTCCATATCTATTTGTTTTAATGAAAGTTAAATTATTTTACTGGTTGTCTCCCTACCCTCACCCTAAATTTTCAAGTACCATTGACAGCCTAGAAAGAGGGTGCTTGTTTTACTGTGACTTAGTAGGCTGCTACCCTTTGGCCTGGAACAGGTACTCCAGTGTGAGAAGTATCGTCTTCCAGGGTTTGTGCTGCCACAAAAGCATCTGCTGAGGCTTTATAGATAACACAGGGGGCCACCACATTCTTGTTGACTTTACCACACTTTGTGACTCCCTCACTTTTCATGTTCCTTCCCCCCCTCAGGTTCGGATTTCCTGTTTATCAAACTCCCATGGTTTCTTTCTTTCACTTGATCGGCATGACTTTTTAAGGGCTTGGTCTCTTGATCTGTCTCTCTAGTTTTATTTTTGGAGTTTCTTTTTTTGTCTTACCAGGGGAATGTAACCAAATATATCTATCTAATTCTAGCAGGTACATATTTTTTCCTCTTGATGCTGCTTAATATTTTATTGGAGGCACATTTACAGTATGTATGACCTTACAAATGGCAGGCTTAATATGGGTATTGTTTGTTTTGGGCCTCTTCTGGGTTTGGGTGGCACAGGTGGTGGTGGCAAATTGTCATTTCTGTCTCTTGGATGGAAGGAAACAAGCTCAGGCCATATGTATATAAGAAAACTAGCTTCAGGTTGTGAATGAGTGCCAGCTTATGTATTGTATTTTCTAGTTAACTCCCAGTTGACTTCCAATTTTTGCTACAGTCTTGAGTAGAGTTCAGTGCTTCTTGGGAATTTAACAGCAGCAAGGGTTTCCTTTGCAAAATATTTTTATACCTAAATCTTACATGAAAAGGGTTGTTTGCTGACTCACTGATTAACTAGACTTGGTTTATGTTAAGCCTTTGAGTCCTTTGTTACAGACATCATTTGTGCCCAAGTTGCTTTCTCCTCCTGAAACCCCATTGCTGACCTGTAACTAGTCTAATCTTGCTTGATTATACGTTTTCCCCACCCCCATCCCTCTGTAAAACCATCTTTTGTACCAAATGCCGTTGTATCTTTTGAATGATGTCCACTACAAAATAGCTTTTTACATAGATCTTGTAGATTTTGAAAAATTTTTAACTAACATGTCATTGTATCTTCATAACAATTCTATGAGAGAGGCATTTATAAAATACAAAATAGCAATCCACCCGTGGGGATGGCTGTTACGTATTTTATAAATGAAGAAACAAGAAATGGGTGGACGCGACTTGCAGCTTAGTGGCAAAGCCAGGTTTGACCAGGTCTCTGGGCTTCCAGTCCACCGAACCTCTAGTAGTGTTTAGAAACATTTCTGGAAGTCTCCCAATTTTTCCAAAAGTAGAAAAAATTTATTATGTAGATTGAGTTGTCTTTAAAGAGACAGCTCTAAAATATTTTACGATTGATGTTGTTTTAAAAAATTGTCTTAAATTCAAGGAAGAAACGGTGGGTTTTTCTGAATATCCAACTAGGACCTTTCCCTATATTAGACAGATTAAAGATGTTTGCTTCCTAAGAACAAAGCAGACTGAATCAGAAAAGAGATTAGTGAGTGGCTAAGTTTTTATTTTTCTCCTTAGTTCTAGGGATAGTATTTTACCCCCTTGAAATAGTGTGAGAAGGGCATGGGTAGAAGGATCACACCTGTGATTCCTAATAGGAATTTCTGTTTCCATGAGGTTTCTCAAAAGTAGAATCGAGGTCCTCTAGCAATTGTAAGAGTTTTTAAACACCTATAGAAATGGTACATTTGCATAAAGTAAAGCTGTAGAACTTAAAATGTCCAACGTCTTTACTTTTGGCTGGAATTTTACGAGCCTGATTAGCTCTGCATGGCAGCAATGGGCATGTTAATTATATTTGAAAATTGCCGTTTGTTTGTAGACAAGGAGTCCATGAGGAGAGAAAATCAAGTGAATGTTCTTGAACTGTACTGCAGTGATGGGGAATGTCCACAAGGTGGCACAAAGACTTTGTTTAACTGTTGGATTCCTAGCTAGCACCTGGAATACTTGAAGCCCCTTTCACCTTCTCCCTCTTTGCAAACTGTGGCTCAGCTGCATCTGTGCCCTCAGTTCTGGTCCCCAGCTTCCCCTGAATCCCCTTCGTGCTGTTATTTGGGCTTTGTATTGGTACCTAACCACATTCTACCTGTAGTGAAAGCTGTAGGTCTTGGTTCCCACTCTAGGTGGTAAGTTTCTTGAGTGGAGGCACCAGCTGCATATACTTTAAAGCATATTCTTTTCTGTATTTCCAGCAATGCCAGGCACAGGACCTCTGAGTTGCATTGTTGAATTAACATCTTTTGGTTATTTGTGAGTTAATTGTGGACTTCCATAGGGTTCTCCCTCAGTATATTTTTTGCTTTGAAGAGTATGTTTATCTTCCCAGCTGCATAAATGAATTTTTGGGGTGAAATGGGGATTTTATGTTTGTAGTACATAGTTTCATAGACTTTACACCACACCCTGACCAACCACTTTCAGTAACTTCGAAGACAGTTGGTTATGGAAATCATTCCCGTGCATGGGTCTTCCCTGAAGCTCTGCAATTGGTCTTGGCAGTGGGACCTTCATGTGTGACAGACAGCAGATGGCCATGGAGTTCCTAGGCTGTGTGCCATGTAGGTAGGAGCTTGAAAAAAGCAGAAAAGAAACCTCCTTTGTAGCTGTCGTGTCTCTGCCTTATTTGGGCTCACAAGAAGGAATCTTGCTGCAGGCAGAGCTGTCTGATCAGGAAAGAAAACTGACTCTTATCAGGGAAGGGCCTGGGAGGGGCAGTAATACCAATGAGCATATTTTAGTTGGATTATGTCAGTTATTGGGGACCATTAAGTAAATAGATGTTGAGTATTTTCTTTTTCAAAAAAGCCTTTTTGTTTTGTTTTGTTTTGAGATGGAGTTTCGCTCTTGTTGCCCAGGCTGGAGTGTAGTGTCACAATCTCGGCTAACTGCAACCTCCACCTCCCGGGTTCAAGTGATTCTTTTGCCTCAGCCTCCCGAGTAGCAGGGATTACAGGCATGCGCCACCACGCCCAGCTAATTTTGTATTTTTAGTAGAGATGGGGTTTCTCCATGTTGGTCAGGCTGGTCTCAAACTCCCAACCTCAGGGGATCTGCCTGCCTTGGCCTCCCAAAGTGCTGGGATTACAGGCATGAGCCACCACACCTGGCCCAGATGCCAATTGGAAGGAAATTTGAAAAGGTTTAGTAATAATGTTATTTCATTAATTTCAGCCAAACCACACAACTAATTTATGTTTTCTAGGCCTGACCCTGGCTCTGGCTTCTTCATTGTGTGGATACCTTTCCAAAATGTTTGATATGACAACATATTTAGAAGTTCTTTGATCACAAGCCCAAGGATGTGCAAAACTCAGAGCAAACAGCATTTACATTTATGTAATTTAATTTTAAAAATTAACCCTAATTGAGGTGATCCTGGAGATGGTAATGTTGACTTGACACCTGGCTGCTTCTCTAAGGGCTATCTGTTTAGTTCCCTAGTGAATTTCATAAACTAAGGCCATGTTTTTATTTCTAGAGCTGGGAGTACCCAAGCCTGCAGTTTTGACCTTTGAATGTTTGGAGCACCAGAAGTTCTGATTATGAGATGAAGAGAAAATGACAGCTTTTCTTGTCTATTAAAAAACCAGGACTCACTCATGGCATTCCTTTGTCCTTTGTCCTACAAACAGAACAGAGACTGTGACTCCTGATCTTTGGGTTGGCATTATTTTATTTTTATTTTTTGAGGTGGAGTCTTGCTCTGTCGGCCAGGCTGGAGTGCAGTGGTGCAATCTCGGCTCACTGCACCCTCCGCCTCCTGGGTTCAAGCAATTCTTCTGCTTCAGCCTCCCAAGTAGCTGGGATTACAGGCGCCTGCCACCACACCCAGCTAATTTTTGTATTTTTTTTTTAGTAGAGATGGGGTTTCACCATGTTGGCCAGGCTGATCTTGAACTCCTGACCTCAAGTGATCTGCCCGCCTTGGCGTCCCAAAGTGCTGGGATTACAGGTATGAGCTACCGTGCCTCACCTGGGGTTATATTATTTTAAAGAATGTGATCAGAATTGACCTGTTAAATACTCATCTTGTATGTGAATCTCTGAGTCAGTTTATTATTTTTGGCAGTTGAATTTAAATTCATTAGAACAGAGTGGGATGGCTTATAAGTACATTTCAGCAATGCATTAAATAAGTTTTTTTCAGAAAAAATTTGTGAACTGTTAGCACAAATTGGCATCACTAATATGGCTGCTTTGTTTTTAGGTGATTGGCGAGGACAACGTGGCAGTCCCCTCACACCTTTATAAGGTAATCCTGGCCCGCAGAAGCTCAGTATCTACCGAACCACTGGCACTAGGGGCCTTTGTGGTACCCAATGAAGCCATCGGCTTCCAGCCCCAGTTAACTGAATTCCAAGTGAGCCTCCAGGACCTAGAGAAGTTGTCAGGACTGGTGTTTTTTCCTCATTTGGATAGAACTAGTGATATCCGGAATATCTGCTCTGTGGACACCTGTAAGCTCCTGGATTTCCAGGAGTTCACCTTGTACTTGAGTACAAGAAAGATTGAAGGAGCCCGATCAGTGCTCAGACTGGAAAAGATCATGGAAAACTTGAAGAATGCAGAGATTGAACCAGATGATTACTTTATGAGTCGCTATGAGAAGAAGCTAGAAGAACTCAAAGCTAAGGAGCAGTCAGGAACCCAGACAAGAAAGCCATCCTAGTTTTTATCTCAAGATGTGTCATACCGTCTGTAATGAAGCAGGCATGCCCTCTTTAGGCTAACATATTTTAGTGGCTTTGCTTTTTGCTTTTTAAAAAGTTTTTCTCTTTAAGAGATGTGGTCTCGCCGTGTCATCCAGGCTGGAGTGCAGTGGTGGAATCATAGCTCACTATAGCCTCAAACTTCTGGGCTTAAGCAATCCTCCTGCCTCTGCCCCCTGAGCAGCTGGGACTACAGGCACACACCATCACCCTCAGCTACTAGTGGCTTTGCTTTAAAGAAACAGTGGAATCCTAAATTTATGACTAAAAATTACCCCAAAAGATGAAAGATCTACAATGTTTTTGTCAGTATTATATTTAACTCAGGAACTAATTATTAAGGGAGCTTTGACACCTGCAGATGGAGGGCTGATCTTGTGTCAAGTTAACAGGAAGACTGCCCACAGATGACACTGCATTTGTATCCCTGTGGATGTAGAGTATTGGGAAGGCATTTGTTTAGTTTCATGCCTCCAAACCATGCATTGTCTTTGATGTATCTGCCCAGCCTTCTCAGAACTCAGTGTTGTACATTTTTCCCCCTAGGACCTGAATTGGTATTGGAGGCAGCTTTTAGAAATCCTCTATGTAGTTCCTGTCCACATGCACTGTATATTTGTTTCTTCTTTCTCCTCTCATGAATCTGCTCTTTTCTCTACTTCTGTCTACGTAGAAGCACTCAGCAACTAGTTTCTGCTCATTAAATGTGTTCTATATACTAGGCTCAGTGCTTTACATGTGTTGTCTCACAATGACTCTCTGAGGTAAATACACTATCCCCATTTTACCTGTGAGAAAATTGAGGCTTAGAGAGCTTAGTGTCTTACCCGAGTTTCACTTTTCCAAAGTAGTCATCCACAAAGTATGAGGCAGACAGATCTAAGAGAAGAAAGACAGCTGAGGTAGATTCAAATCTTTTCTGACATGGATGGTGGCTTTTTACTCAGAAATATATACCTATTTCCATGGGTATTTGTGGGCCCGAGGCATGCTTGGCAAGAAGAGTCTGGTTTCTCGTCTGCTGTGCAAGCCAAAGGGAGTTTAATGTTCTTCGAATTGAACCCTCCTTAGCTCTGTGGAAAGAGACAGTCAGGAATATTTGGGAATTAGATGGCAATACTTTGTGGGGTTTATTAGAGCCCATGCTTGCCTCCAGAGATACAGTTCTTTTAGTGACCAG
The DNA here is from genome assembly GCF_029281585.2 of Gorilla gorilla gorilla. NCBI lineage: Eukaryota > Metazoa > Chordata > Mammalia > Primates > Hominidae > Gorilla > Gorilla gorilla. The sequence continues at coordinate 48,426,530 of NC_086017.1, forward strand.
ATACTGCCAAATTGATGTGTTCTTGCTTTCCAGGTGAGCTTCTTGTTCTTAAGATTAAGAAACCTATGAAGGATCTGCAGCCAGGCATGGTGGCTCAGGCCTGTAATCTCAGCACTTTGGGAAATCGAGGTGGGTGGATCGCTTGAGCCCAGGAGTTTGAGACCAGCCTGGGCAACATAATGAAACCCTATCTTTACAAAAAAATACAAAAATTAGCTGGGCGTGGTGGTGCACACCTGTAGTCCCAGCTACTCGGGAGGCTGAAATGGGAGGATTGCTTGAGCCTGGCAGGTCGAGGCTGTGATGGGACATGGTCATGCCGCTGGACGCCAGCCTGGGCCACAGAGGGAGACCCTGTCTCAAAAAAAGAAAAGAAAAAAGAAAAAGGTCTGCCCACAAAATCACTAGCTTATTATTTGCTTCCTGTGTGCCTGCTTGTCTACCTAGCATAGTGGGCCAAAGGTCCAAAGGCATTTAGCATTCCTGGGGGAAACTGTGGCTGTTTTTCTGAGCCAGATCTCTTGATTTGGGTTTACACGGAGTCCTTTCATGGACTATCCTGAGTATTGTCAGTAAAACGTCTTGGGGCATAAGAACTTGTCTGAATCTGTCATACATACCACTGCTGTCTTTTCCGAGTGGCATTACAAGAAAGATTTTTGTGGTGTGTTTGTTCTAAGAGAAATGCCAAGGCTTTAAGATAAAGATAAGATGATAATGATTGACATTGTTCTGCTCTTTTATTTGGGTAAAAAAGAAAAGTTGAGGGGTCAGAACACAGTAGCCTGATTAGTACCATTCTGTTTTATCACACTGTTCCCCATTAGCTTGTACCAGTTCTCCTCTTCTCGGGGATGTAGAGCCAAAATGTCACTGTGACCAAACAATCTGTTATTTTTTCTCCTCAATGGAGAGGTGATGGTGTGGCCTGGGTGTTTCTCCAGGAGTGTGAGTGGGCAGCTCTGTGGGATAAGTCCTAGGTACCTACTGCCCATCTCTAGAGGCGGGCCCCCAACTCCCTTCCCCTGTTGCTCTGTTCTGCCGACCTGCATTGCCAGCAGCCTTGGAGTTACTTCTTATGCTCTTCTTGCTCGTTCCTCTCCACCTAGATGGTAGAATCTCTTATTTTTAGATCAATAAAGTTTTTTGTTTTTTGTTTTTTTCCACTGGGGCATTCCTGAGTTTATTTGGGGCACACCCGGGTGAGGGCCCTGCCCCTAGAAGAAGCTGTTGGGCCTCTTGGTGAAGTGTGGCTTGTGCGGATAGTGCAGTACCTAGTGGGGCAGCAGGAACTTGATCTTGGAGTCATGGAACTGCTTGACGGCTGGCCGGCGGCACTTGCTGGCTGTGGTCTCCTCCACCTTCATGATCTGGATGGAGTGGGCCCGGGCGTGGTGCCAGGCGCCCATGTCTTGGTAGCACTGGGTGACAGCACCCGTGGTGGTCCGGTCCCCGTATTCCCGGCACATGTTGTGGGTGCTGCTCTGGGTGTCACAGTGCAGCCAGATGCCAAAGTTCTTCACCCGCAGGGGGCACTTCTCAAACACCTGCCCACAATAGCAATCTCTCCTGAAGACTTCTTCATCTTCTTTAACTGAGATACCAAGTACCAAAAGCAGGACTTGGCGACGACATGATTAGGTGCAAAGATTCGCATGTGGTAGAGGGGTAGTGTATGGCATTTGGGGGTGGGCAGGCAGCGACCCACCACCTTGTACTCTCATAGTGTGCCTGAGGCCTTCATGGTGTCCTGTCCGCCCTCACCGCCACCTGCAAAAGGACGGATCAATGAAGTTTCTTAGGTTTTTATTTCTTTTGAAAGATGCTGCCTGGTCATTGTGGAAAATGGAGATAAGAGCTTGTAATACAAAGTTGCAGTCTGCCAGTCCTCATTTTTATTTATATTTATTTATTTATTTATTTATATGATTTGCACATCAGACAACCTTTGAAAAAGTTTGTTAGTGTGTAACAGTGGTGTTTGAATTGTATCAACACTTTCATCAAGAGTTCCCCCAAACAAATTTGAAATGTAAATAATTGGTTAGAGGTTAGAATTTTCCCCCTGTCATACCGCTTCAGCCCTCAATGTGGCTGTTGATCATCCTGGACTCAGATGCAGTATAGGCTGAGCCTGAGATTCTGCCCTTCTGTTCTCTTTACCCTCAGACAGTCCCTGGTCTGAGGGAAAGGCAGCCGTGGAGGAAGTGCCGGTCTGGACAGGCTCTTCTGCTGGAAACCCACATCCCAAGTTTCTCTCTACCTTCAGTGATATCTTTATTGTGAAATTCCAAACTGTGGTCCCTGAATTGAGGCTGTTGCACCAATATTGTTGTGTGTAGCAATACAACAAATTGCAAAGGTTAGGGGACTGGATGTCAGCCCTTAATTAAATACCTGCAAATATTTCTGCCCCTTGCACCTTGACCTTCAAGCAATGGAAAACTTGTCTTTCCTTCAGACCTTTGATTAGAACTCTAGGCTGAGTTCTATACTTGGAATGACTCTGAATGTTACCATGTCACCTACCTGTGTCCCCTGGCCTCATCCTTGTGAGTACATAAGTGTCATTGATATCACCTCTGTGAATCGCAAACTTCCCATTAGCAGCCCATCCCTGAACCTAACCCTGCACCCAGGGTGCTGTTTGTTCCCTGCCCACCTCTTCATACCTTCACCCTGTGTGTCCTTCCCCGTCCTGGCACACTTCCAAGTGCCTTCTGTATCCTCACTATAGTTCATTCTGATGGATTTGGTCAGGGCTGGGCTCACATCAGGTGTGAAACTCCTGCTCCTGCCTGTCTCCATGCCTAGCCTCCATCTGGGATGCTTTCCTGGATGTCATCCTTCTTGGAGACTGTCTATCGGGGATCCAGTGTTCCTTTTTCCAGTCTAGCCCCACCTTCAGGGAGCAAACCTCAGGTCATTAGGGCCAAGCAAGATGGACTGCATTGACACAGGCCCCATGCAATTCAGGACAGTGGGGGTGCCGATGGGCTTTCCTACTCCTGAACATGCCAACTGTGGTCAAGGGGTGGACTGCCCCTGAGTGTGCCAAGTACCTCTAGGGGTCACTGTGGCCTAGTGTCACTGCAAGACTTAGTTTCAGCTGTGGCACCACCCCAGTATTGAACTTGCAGCTCTGTAAGCCACAAAGAACTCAGTCAGCCTCAGACATCAGGCACCAGGCACTCAGGCTGGATGGAATAGCAGAGGTTATCTTGTCCAGTGGGTCTCATGTTTGGCTCACATCAGAATAGCCTAACAGCTTAATAATGTTCCCCTAAACTTTGTTTTGAGAAATTTCAAGCCTACAGAAAAGTTGAAAGAAGAGTGCAATGATTGCCCCTCCCCCCAAATTTTGTCTTGTTTGCTTTCTCTTTTTTCCAAATTATTAAAAGCAATTTGCTGTTTTTTTAAAAAAAGTAAATTATAGGCATGACACTTCACCTTTTTAATACTTCAGCTTATATTACCTAAGAATAAGAACATTCCCCTATAATTTTAAAATATCACATCTAAGAAAATTACCAGAATTTGATATCATCTAATAAACAATTCCTATTAAAATTGGCCCAGGTGTTCCAAAATGTTGTTTATGCAATTTTTTCCCTAAATATAGGTTTCACTCAAAGTTCATGTTGTTATAACTAGTCTCAATCTAGAATAATCTGCCTCAAAAAATAGATTCTCTAACTCTTCTTGAGGTTTTGATTCTGTAGATTTGATGTGAGGTTGGAATCAGTATTCTCTTTTTTTGAGAGAGAGTCTTGCTCTGTCACCCAGGCTGGAGTGCAGTGGCGCGATCTCAGCATACTGCTGCCTGTGCCACCCGGGCTCAAGCGATTCTCCTGTCTCAGCCTCCTGAGTAGCTGGGACTACAGAAGTGTGCCACCACACCTGGCTAATTTATATATTTTTAGTAGAGATGGAGTTTCACCATGTTGGCTAGGCTGGTCTTGAACTGGCCTCAAGTGATCCGCCCACCTTGGCCTCCCAAAGTGCTGGGATTACAGGCGTGAGCCACCACGCCGGCCTGGAATTTGTGTTTTCTAAACAAGTAACACTGGTGATTCTGCTGATAAACCAGGGTTTCAAGCCAGACTGGCCCTCTACTATACCTCCACCCTCTCCCAATACATATAGCCACTAGACAGGAGTCCTTTGTCAGGTAAGTGGTCTTTGAGCTTCCGAATATCTCTAAGGGAGTATGTTCTCCTATCCCTTTGGGCCCCCAGCTATGCAATTTTCTTTATAGTAGATCTTCATAAGATGAAGTTGAAACCTTCCCTTGTAATTCCTACCCATCAATGACAGGCCCAAACTGCCATTCCAGGCCACACAGAACTGGCTGGCACCTCCTTTCACCTGATAGTCCTTTTGAGATATGCAGCTTATAAAGACATGTGGCATCTCATGTCACGCTCAGGTGCTCATGAATTTCAGGCCCTTCACCATCATGATTTTATATGCCTTCATGATGTGGCAGCCACATCTGAGCAAAGCATTCAGGACGCAGTGATAGCAGTGCTGAACTGAGTCCAGGGGATTGACCGCTCTTCTCAGGGATGCTCCACTTTTCACACTATATACCATTGCTTCCTGTGGAACTCGGTCCAACTAACTGCCTCAGGTCTTTTTCACATGATCAATCTGCTGTCAGATCACTTTCCCGTTATGCACTTACACAGCCAATTTTTGGAGCACAAATGTGAGATTTTATGTGTGCCCAACTGTTAGGATTTCATCGTGTTACAGTTTCTACCCATCTTCAAGTGAGTTCACATTCTTGATGATCCCGATTTGGCCATCTGACATGGTTAGCTATGCATCCGAGCTTTGAGATAGCGGATTGAATAAACAAGCCTTCAATGCGTTTGTTAAAAGCATTGAACAAGACAGAGCCATGGAAGATCCCTCTGGTAGAAAACTCACTTTACATGGCAACCCACTTCACATACCCAGCAAGTTTCATGTGATAATGTGCTCTGATATTTTCTATTAAGTTCATTCCTGTTTGTTTGTTTGTTTGTTTGTTTACTTATAGAGACAGGGTCTCACTTTCTCACCCAGGCTGGAGTGCAGTGGTGCAATTGCAGTTCACTCTAACCTTGAACTCCTGGGCTCAAGAAATCCTCCTGCCTCAGCCTTCTGAGTAGCTAGGACTACAGGCGTGTACCAGCATGCCTGGCTAATTAAAAACTTTTTTTTTCTGGAGATGAGTTCTCGCCATGATGCCCAGGCTGGTCTTGAACTCCTGGCCTCAAGCAATACTCTCACTTTGGCCTCCGTAAGTGCTGGGATTGTGGGATTGAGCCAAGTCACTGAGCCCATTTCTGTTTCTTTAGAAGGAAAAACACTGAATTGATTGCATTATGGAGAAATAGGTCTCCATCACAATTTGCCTGTGAGTCACTCTGGGATAGGGAGAGTGCCTGCCACATCTCTGGGTCTACATGGCATGGCTGGGCCAATGCTTTGGATGCCAGCAGTGGGCGGGGAGGCTGCTGGGGAGACTTGGGGTCCCACATAATCATCTTTCCACTTATCAGTGCGGGACAGTTGAGGACAACTGACTTCATCCTTCTGAATCAGGTTCCTCCCCTGCAAGCAGGTTGAGAAGGACCTGCAGGATTGGTTGAGGATTGAATAAGATAACATGTGCAGTTTGGTAAGCTCTTAATAAATGGTAGCCAGTTACTGTGAATTCTTGAGAATGATTATTGGTGTCTGATGAAGGTCATCCTGATCTGAGAGAGTGAAGGACAGAGCCAGGCCTCAGTATGGTGTTAACCTGAGGTGGTGGAAGTGGTTCAATCTCTTCTCAAATCCTAAGACTGTGATGTGTTGCAACCAGCCCTTTGAGCATATCCGTACTTTACAGTTTGCAGAGCGCTTTCCAGTTAGAGCTTATGCAGTCCACCATTTGAATCGGCGCGATTCATCCCATTTCACAAACGAAGCAACAAACTCTAGGAAATTACCAAGATTTTCCAGCTTCCAATCTAATGTTTACCCTCAACTCCCCCCTCAAGGTTGTTGCAGTTATTTTCATTTGCTTTCTTTTTATATATATATATATTTTTTTTTTTTATTATACTTTAAGTTCTAGGGTACATGTGCACAACGTGCAGGTTTGTTACATATGTATACATGTGCCATGTTGGTGTGCTGCACCCATTAACTTGTCATTTACATTAGGTGTATCTCCTAATGCTATCCCTCCCCCCTCCCCCCACCCCACAACAGGCCCTGGGGTGTGATGTTCCCCTTCCTGTGTCCAAGTGTTCTCACTGTTCGATTCCCACCTATGAGTGAGAACATGCGGTGTTTGGTTTTTTTGTCCTTGCGATAGTTTGCTGAGAATGATGGTTTCCAGCTTCATCCATGTTGCTTTCTAATTCGGTCATTCGTGCATTTACCCATTTTAGCCCTACAGTGCCCTGCTAACTCTTTAGAGGCAGGCACATAATGGAGTTGATTCTTTTCTGAGGCCCCTGCAGGATTTTGCAAATAGTGAGTGTTCAAGAGATGTTTTGGAGTTACGCAGCAAGTCAGAAACGTGGAGCTTATCCTGCTTGAGTCCTAATGTGCTCATTCACTTGGGCAGGGGGCGCAGGGACACAGAAGGGTGGAGACCTGGGTCCTGCTATGTGGCTGTGGGCAAGCCTGTGTCTTGAATAACACCCGGGTACTGAGCATTGCTGAACTCATGCCTGAACTCCCAGGGCACTTTCCCCGGGCACCCTATGTTAGGCTCTGCAGTCTCGTCTGTGGTCTGAGGCAGTCACCCTGGTGGGAAGATGGAAGCGTGGAGGTGGCAGTCAGAGTGCGCTGAGCAAGGGCTTTTGTGTGTTTGACCCTCGGAGAAGCAGAGCTAAAATTAGGTCTTCCAGCTGTGTGCAAGTGTGAAGCCCTACCCCCTTAACTACCCCCAACCAGGATCTCAGAATTATTCCCATCCTCTCCCTCCTCCAGCCCCAGTTACTCCACAGGCACAGGATGAAATATCCTACCTCTGGTGATGCCCGGATAGAAAGATCTACCCAAATGTCCTTCAAGGCTGCAGGGGTGGGGGCAGTGACAGGCAGTGACCTTAAGTTTGCTGAGCCTCCCTAGCACCTTTGAGGTCTTGGTGCAACTGGGGCCCAACTGGCTCCTTCTTAGACCACCAGACAGGATGATGTTTTGGTTCCCTCCCTGCACAGATGAAGGGACCCTGGCTTCTCCCACTAGCCTCTTGATTGATGTGCTCTGTGCCCCTACTCTGCCCACCACTTCAGAGAGAGCCTTTGACCCCTCGCCACCCATCACCATTCAGACACAGATGGAAGAGAGCTAGTCTGGGGGCAGAGATGGAAGAGCCCTGCCCTGGGGGGTCTTATCCAAGGCAGGTGGAGCCCAGGATGGTATGATTTGATTGTGCTCTCTCTCCCTGCATGAGGCTAGAATAGGAACAGACTGGCCCTCCTCAGGGATAAATGTGCCTCTCACTCCTCCTTCACTATGGCCCTTGGAACCCTGCTCTCAGGGGTCCCCCAGCTGAGGCTCAGACTCTTTCATGTTCTGGTCTGGGGTGAGAACCTGCCTTCTACTTCTGGCTCCTCGGTGTACTTGCGATAGGATCTTAGTTAAGTAGCCGCTCCTCACTCTTCAGTTCCTTTATCTGTAAAGTGAGGGGTTGGGGCTAGACAGTGTCCAGCATCCCTCCTCTTTGGTGTCTCTTAATTGTCCAGGGCAGAGCAATCCTTGGAGCAAGGCAGCCTGCTGCGGTGGTTTGCAGAAGAGGCACAGTGGGGCGGGCTGGAGGCCGCAGGGGCAAAGTGGGCCGAGGGCCTCTGAGGAGGTGTGAATGAGGGAGGCAGAGCAGGGCTGGTGTGGACAGCCCTGTCCCAGCCCTATCTCCCGTCTGCGACACCCTCTCCACACCCCAGTGCTGATAAGCGGGTGTGAGCCACGGCCGCCTTGTGACAGGCCCTTCGGCAGGGAGGGTGTTGGTGGGGGTCCACTCCACTTCTGAATTCAGACGTCAGCATCTTTTTCCCCCAACCCCCATTGCCCTGTCAGACTAGACAGGCCCTAGCAACCAGGCACCCTCCCTGACAGTCCCTGGCTTGCAGATTTGTTTCTACTCCATGTGGCCTCAGCCTTCTCAGAGATGGTAGGAGACAGACCTCCCTCAGTCCTTTCTGGCAAAGTGCCAAGGAGGATGACCACCTCCCACCCCCATCAGGCCCGTTCCTGCAGTGACTGCTGATGCTGGGGCCTGGCACACACAGTGCTTCTTATCACTGGGCAAACTTCAATGGCTGGTCCTCTTGTCTCCTCTCCTCACCCCATCTCCTCTATCACTGTGACCATCAGCTTCCAGTCTTCCCCCTCCAGCTCCCTAGCTTTTGGGCCATTTCTCTGTCTGGGCCCACCTCTTTCCTCTAAGGCCACTGTTCACCGGAAGGCCGTGCCAGAAACCTCTTATTTCTGGATTCATTGGGATGGGGTGGAGGGAACAGAAAAGTCTTGGAGAAAGAGAGACAGAAACTTGGAGCTCTAGGGAAGGGGAAGGAGAAGACAAATAGGACCAAGCCAGAGGCTATAGGAAACCCTTCAGGGTGGAGGGTCTTGGCCCAGGTGTCTAGCCCCTAGGCTCTATGGCACTGAACTCTGAACTTTCTTCCATGCTCTAAAAGGCTCTCTTCTGTGTTCAGATCTGAAGACTATTTTGATTAGCAGGCTGCATCCATACTTCTCCAGGCAGCCCCACTGTATGTGTCTGTGGGGAAGGGTGTGCCTGTTCTCCTGTGTGCATTCCTGTCTATGGGTTCCATTCTCAGCCTCTGCATAGCTTAGGAGGCATCAGAGCATCCTGAGAGCACAGACTTGAGCCAGGCTTATTAGCCTGGGGTCACATCTTTGCCATCTTAACCAGGTGGGGGAGCTACAGCAAGTAGCGTAACTGCCCTGTGCCTTGGTTTCCCCATCTGTAAAATGAAGATGACAACATGGATGATAGATAATACCATATACCTTGTAGAACTGTTGTAAGTACCAAATGAGCTAAAATAAGTAAAGTGTTTTAAACCGTATCGGGTACAATGTAATTATTGGCCATTAGTAATATTTTTGTAAATTTTATTTTAATATAATTTCAAACTTAGATACAGAAAAGTTGCAAGAAATTCCCATATGCCCTTTATGCAGATTCAGCAATTGTTTATATTTTGCACATTTATTTTATCATTCTCTCTTTCCTCATATATATGTGTGTGCTTATGATGTACGCTGTATCATGTATCTACTATATATAGTATATATACACATACGCATATGCACACACATATTTTTTTCAGAGTCACGTGAGAATAAGTTGAATACATCATGCTTTTTTTGCCCTAAATACTTGTGTGTTTTGGTAAGGACAAGGATAGTCTCTTACAAAACCATAGTATAGTTATCAAAATCAGAAAATCTAACATTGGTCTAATACTGTTATTGAATCCACAGTCCATGTGTATATTTCATCAGTTGTCTCATCATATCTTCTTTCTTTCTATTTCTTTCTTTCTTTTTTTTTTTGAGATGGAGTCTCACTCTGCTGCCCAGGCTGGAGTGCAGTGGTGTGATCCTGGCTCATTGCAACCTCTGCCTCCTGGGTTCAAACGATTCTCCTGCCTCAGCCTCCCAAGTAGCTGGGATTACAGGCATGCACCACCACAACCAGCTAATTTTTATATTTTTAGTGGAGATGGGGTTTCACCATGTTGGCCAGGCTGGTCTCGAACCCCTGGCCTCAGATGATTCACCCACCTCTGCCTCCCAAAGTACAGGCGTGAACTACCAAGCCTGGCCTATTTCTATTTCTTTTTCCTGTTCCAGGGCCACTCATTGTATTCAGTTTCCATGTCTCTTTCACCTCCTTTAATCTGGGAGAGTTCCTCAGCCTTTCTTTGTGTTTCTTGAATTTGACAATTTTGAAGCGTGCAGGCCAGTTATTTGAAGAATAATGTTGCTCAAATCCTGTTGGATGCGTCCTCATTATGACTTTCAGGTGATGTGTCTTTCTCAGAGTCTTACATCAGGAGGCACACTATGTCAACTTTTCCACTTGTTAGTGATATTATCTTTGATCACTTAGTTTAAGTGGTGTCTGTTCCCCCTCCTGTAGAATTACTATTTTCTCTTTCTAAGTAATAAGTAATTGTGGGGAGATAGTTTGAGACTATATTCCTCATCAAACTTCTACCCACTAGTTTTTGCCCACTAATAATTTTTTACACCATCATTACTTCTAAACTTACTAGTTGGCCCATTCGTACTGGCTCCTGTGTCTTTTGACATTTATCTTCATCCGTCTTTAAGCACTTTTTTGCTTTCTGGCACAATAAGATGTTCCAGGTTTTCTGGTGTTTTCCTGGCTCTAGCCCTGAATCAGCCATTTCATCAAGGAGCCCTGGTTCCTTTTAATGGAGAATGATATTTAGAAACCAAGATTTGGGTGCTGTAGGTGCTCATTCATATGGTGTATTATTTCTTCCAGTTGGTCCTTTTTATTATTCATTCACTCGGATACGATGGTGAGGGCGCCACTGAAGAAAGTGTGGCTTAGGGATGGAAAGAGGGAAAAGAGCCAGATGACCTAGGTAGAGACTCCCCTCTCCCCCTCTAGCTCTCCAGGTCTTCCCCACTTTCTCTTTCCTCCCTTTCCCTCTTCATCATGACCTCATTTCCCTTTTCTTGATCAAAATTCCTCTGGAGATTCCAGCTGTGGGAACCTCTGAAACCACTTCTGCAGCTACACGTGTGATACCAGAGGCAGACAACTATGTGGCCTTTGTGTGTGAAAAGCCAAAGGCAAAGATAATTTATGAGAAAGTTTTTGCTGAGAACAATCCGGTGACAGGGTGATTGGGGAAGACACATTTGGAAGATTTCCACCTGGACGTGTTCCTTTTCCCGGCCTGAAAAGCACTCAGAGCAGAGCCTGTGTGGAGGCTGGGATAGGGTACTGTGGAGGTCTGTTCTCCAGATAAGCCTCTTCAAGGCTCTGGGGACCAGCGAGGAGGATTTAAGTGCCTGGTGAAGTCCACTCTCTGTGTCCACAAGTCACAGGGACAGTTTAAAATGAAATAACTGGAGTTCAGTGGAAGCCACTTAAATAGCTTTCTTAGTTATGTAAACGTAGGGTGAAGAATGAGTGGCCTTGGTCCCCCACCTGGAGTTAGTTTATTGTTTTGAGACTAGATCCAAAGCCTCCTCTCCCTGAGATCTCTGGTATGCAAAGCTGGTCCCTGGAGGAAGCTCATCAGTTGACAGAGAGAGCCCAGAATCTCTGTGAGGGAAGAAAACACTATCCAACTGCTGCTCCTGAGATTTGAAGTGAAGAGAATTTGTTAGGATGAAGTGAGGTGGCCACAATAAAGGCGTTGGGCCATGGGGCTTCTGAAATGAGATTAATATGAGGAACACCTGAGTCTAGGGTGGTGCCCGGGGCTTACAACAAGGACCCACCTGTGTTTCCCGGGGTAAGGCTGTCCTTAGCATAGTGTGAGGCTAACTGCTGGGAGCTCTGGAGACTCTGCCATGCTGACATTGTGCCTGTGCTCCTGGCCAGGGACTGCCACCTAGATATGAGTCACAGTGGGGGGGCCCTGGGCTCCAGTTGACTTTGAGGAGTGATACTGTCCCTGTGAGGACGCTATGAGTGTCCTCAATAGTGATGTGGTAGTGCTGGTCAGACCCACAATCCCTATTTTCCTTGTTTTTTTTTTTTGTTTTTTTTTTTTTAAACACGAAAAAACAAAAAAACCCCTCAGAAAGTGAAAATCCCTAAAGGGAGGGACTGGACGTGTCATGTAAATTCTTGATTGGTTAACAGAAAAAATTAAAAGTGGATTGAGGGCACCTTTGTGCTCTGAGCCCAAGGGAAAGTTCAAACAGCTGCATTCACAGATACCAGAGACGCCAGTGTCTTCACCATCACCAGCGACGTGTGGGCGCTGCCTCAACAGGTATTGGGAACTTGCTCTTGTTTACAGCTTGGCTCTCCATGGTAGCTGTAGGAGGCAGGATCTGGGTGGATGGGACCTGGGATTCATTCTCAGAATAGGTCCCCAAATGGTCATCCATTTTGCTTGCCGAGGGCTCTGTGGGGCAGACGTAGGAGGCCTGAGGGGCTGCCTGGGAGGTGATCTGAGGAAGCCTCTTGTGGCACTTTCATGGCTCTCCTAGCCAGAGACCAGAGACACCTCCTCTCCCACTTCTGAGCGCTCCGTCTACCAATTTTGCATCCGAAATAGCTCCTAAGCTTCTCATTCTCTACTATCCCCATCCTGGTCCAAGCCACCCTCATCTCTCCCTATAGAGATCACCTGACTGGTTATTCTCCCTCATTGCACTTTGTACTCCCCTACCCTGCCATATAGTTTTGTAACTATAAACAGCCTTGTTTGTGGATTTGGAGGTGAATACCTGTTTTCCTAACTTGATTGTGAGCTACGTGAGGACAGGGACCTTGTCTGGTTTTATCTATAAGATGCTCAATATGTGGTTGCTAAACAAAGAGTGGACAGATGCCTCGGTTTCCCCAGCTGGTCCCTATGTAGGCTGATCTCACTTGATGGGAGTGAGTGAGTGAGGAAGGGGACCCTCTGGTTCTGGAGCCTCTCATCTGGCCCTGCTGCTCAGTATTCATTGATCCTTCAAATGTCAGTGTGTCCACAGGAGAGAAAGGGTGGCAGGTAGGGCTGGCAGAAGGCAGATGCGTGGCTTTATAGTGATCCTATGCTTGGGGCTGGGTGGGTTTTAGCTGGGGTGTGGGAGCAGAGAAATTGGCTTTGGGAGGCTCTGTGATGGGGGCCTTGCAGCAGGTGGGTGGTGAGGGCAGCATGGAGGTGGTGGCTGGCCTGGAAGGGAAGAGGACACTGGGTGGCTGGGGTGCCAAGAGAGTCCTGGTGGGGGCTGGTAGCTGGGAAGGCTGGGCAGGGCTGCCCACAATCAAGAGGGTGACAATGAGTATGAAGAGTATGCTTAGTGGAAGTGAAAGCCTGGGAGGCTGGGAGGACCAGAGGTTCGTCTCCCCCAACTGCACCCTTGCTCCTTGCTCTCATCTTCCTCACCCTTCCTGCACCCTGGCTGCTTGGGACCTCCTCTTCTCCCTGATTTGGTCTTTCAGAAATCTCTGGCCTCTAACCTCTATAACCGCTTGCTCTCCCAGCCTCCCAGCCCCGTCCGCTCCCCGAGTCACATCCCCACCAGCCCTCCTGCCCTGCCTGCAGCCTGGGCCCTGCTGAGCTGCCGTGCCCTTCTCTCATCACCTTCTCCTCGCTCCCTGTGGCACCCTGGCACCAGCCCCAGATCTGTGTGCACTGATTTCCCAACATTCCTGTCCTCCTTCCCACCCCACTGCCCCAAAGGGAGGGGCTCAAGGACTTGAGACGCTTCCCTTGGGGGGCCCAGCTTTCCCCCAGAGTTAGGGAGGGATGAAGGCAGGGCTGCTGGAGGGCTGGGCCCGCAGACCTGTGGAGCTTCCTAGTGGGAGGTAGAGGGCTGGAGTGGGAGAGCATGCAGAGCCACCGTGGGGGCAGGAGATGCAGCCCTGCAAGGCCACACTGCTCTCCCCAGCTTCCCACTGTCTATTGGTCTTGCCTGGTGTCACCTGCCCTTCCCAGCTCTGCCTCTGACTTCTGCATCTCCCCTGATCCTTTCAGTTTCTCATGGTCCTTCTTATGGGTGATTAAGGAGTTGGGCCCTAGGCCATTTCTGGAGGGCAGGAGTTGGAGGTGAGCTTCCTGTTGCCTTGTGTGTGTAACTCTAGAGTCCTGTAGGTGGGTGGCTGCTGGACGTGCCCTGGGAGGGGAAAGGGACCTGTAAAGGTGTGTCCATAAACAGAGCGATTCTAGAACTCAGGGATGCTACTGTGGACAGGACTTAGAGATTGTTCAGCCTCCACCCTCTCCCACAACCATTTATAGATGAAAACATTGGGCTTTAAGAGGGAAATAGGATTGACATGAACGAGTCACGTAGGGGTTAGTAATCATCATCACTGTCATCATACTAGACATTTATTAAGTGCTTACTATATTTGAGGGATCATTGTAAATTCTTTACAAATCTTAATTTTCATAGTCCTCACACTACCCTGGGAAGCAGCTGTTGTTATTTTCCCCATTTTACAGACAAGGGAACAGAGACTGGAACAGTGAGGTCAGTTTCCCCAGATCACACAGAAAGCCTGTGTCAGAGCAGTGGAAGTTTATCACACACAGGGAGGCTTGCTCCTTCCAATGATGATGTAAGCGTATAAGCATTGTTGAGAGCTCTTTAAAACAGTGGCAGACATTTCACCAAAGAAGATAGAGGAATAGCCAATAAGCACATGGAAAGATGCTCACATTATGGGCACGGTGGTGCATGCCTATAATCCTAGCACTTTGGGAGGCCGAGGCAGGAGGACTGCTTGAGCCCAGGAGTTTGAGACGAGCTTGGGCAACATAGCAACACCCCCATCTCTACAACATTTTTTTTTTTTAAATAGCTCGTGCCTGTAGTCCCAGCTACTCAGGAGCCTCAGGTGGGAGGATCGCTTGAGTCTGGGAGTTCAAGGTTACAGTGAGCTATGATTGTGCCACTGCACTCCAGCCTGGGTGACAGAGTGAGACCCCATCTCTTAAAGAAGAAAAAGACATGCTCAACATCATTAGTCATCAGGGAAACCCAAATTAAAATTACAGGATACACCTACTCAAATGGCTAAAGTTAAAGGAAAAATAAGGCTGGAAATAATAAATGCTGGCATGGATATACAGCAACTGGAACTCTCATTGCTGATTGAAAAGCAAACAAATGCTTTGGAAAACATTTTGACAATTTCATATAAAGTTAAACATACACTATTAATATAACTCTGAAATTCAATTCCTAGGTCTTTACCCAAGAGATAAAAACATAGCCAGGTGTGGTGGCTTACGCCTATAATCCCAGCATGCCTGGGAGGCTGAGGCAGGCAGATCACTTGAGCTCAGGGTTTCGAGACCAGCCTGCGCAACATGGTAAAACCCTGTCTCTACCAGAAATACAAAAAAATTATTTGGTATGTTGGTACATGTCTGTAGTCCCAGCTACTTGGGAGACTGAGGTGGGAGGATTGCTTGAGACTGGGAAGATGAGGTTGCAGTAAGTAGAGGTCACGCCAATGCACTCTAGTCTGAGTGACAGAGTGAGACTCTGTCTCAAACAAACAAACAAAATCCAAAACACATAAGCCCACACAAACATCTATATACAAATGTTCATGGCAGCTTTATTCACAATAGCAAAAAATGGTAAACAACTCAAATGTCCATCAACTATTGAATGGAAAACAAACTGTGGTATGCTCATATAATGGGATACTGTTCAACAATAAAAAGGAACAACTGATACAGACAATGACATGGATGGATTTCTAATGCATTATGCTAAGTGAAAGCAGCCAGGCACACAAGGCTACCTACAAAAATTCCTCCACTTATATGGACTCTCCAGAAAAGGCAAATCTATAGGAACAGAAAATCGATCAGTGATTGCCAGGAACAGCGGACTGACCATGAAGGAGATGAGACAACTTCTTGATGTGATGGAAATATTGTATATCTTAATTATGGTGGTGGCTTTACTGCTTAAACATTCGTCAAAACTCATCAAACTGTGCATTTAAGAAGGGTGCCTTTTATTGTATATAAGTTATACTTTCCTAAAACTGATTGAAAAATAAAAACAATGGGCTGGGAAAGGGAAGAAAATAGGATGGTCATGGTCGGCCTTATTGCAAAAGTGACCTCTAAGACTTGGAAGAGGAAGCAGGGGAGCTAGGGCTGATCCCTGGGGGAAGAGCATTCCAGGTGGGAGGGAACAGCCAGTGCTCCAGTGCCAGGCCAGGACATGCTTGGCCTGCTCAGGAACCTGTAAGGAGTCAGTGTTGCTGAAGTGGAGCAAGAGGCCGGCCGTAGCAGGGCTCAGACAGGCA
This sequence comes from Gorilla gorilla gorilla, assembly GCF_029281585.2. NCBI lineage: Eukaryota > Metazoa > Chordata > Mammalia > Primates > Hominidae > Gorilla > Gorilla gorilla. The sequence goes on from NC_086017.1 coordinate 48,442,533, forward strand.
AATGGGCAAGGGATGGATCAGGGCTGGGTAAGGGCTGGGTAAAGGCTTTTCCTCTGGGTGAGATGAGGCTGCTGGAGGGCTTTCGGTGAGCGTGATCTGACTTGATTTTAATAGGACCACGCTGGCTGCTGTGTTGAGAGCAGCTGGGGACAAGGACCAGTGAGGAGGCCGCTGCAAGAATCCAGGAGAGAGATGATGGTGGCTCAGACCAGCGCAGTGGCAGTGGAGATGTTAGAAGTGGTTGAACTTGGGATATATTTCGAAGGCAGAGCCAACAGGATTTCCGGCCGGATTGGATGTAGGGTGTGAGAAAAAGAGAGGAGGCAAGGATGACGTCAAGGGTTTTGGCCTGAGCAGCTGGAAATCCAGCCGGGCACCCCCGTGGGGGCTGTTGAGTGGTTTTAACTGTCTCCTGGGGCCTGTGGGTGAAGCTGAGACAGAAACCGAAGGGAGGGGCTGAGCCCTACCCCTGGCTCTGTGGCTCAGGGAATAGGCTGCACATACTGATTATTCCATTACCCTTTATTTATTGGCCTTATTGGCTTTTGTCATTTCCTTGTCTCCTGTCTGGAGTGACAGCTATAAATGTGATAGATTGATACAGGATACAGGAGCCCCAATTATCTCTCTTAAACTGGCTTCTCTTAAACAGGGAGGGCTCTCGGGCAAGCTGTCCCTGCCCTCTGCCTTCTTTGCCACAAGTCCTACAGTCTTCCTTACAGAAGTGGCCTGGTTCTGCCAGGGAGGGAGCGATGCCTGGGAGGATGAGTGGCAGACATGGGCCCCAAGGGGAGATGGCTCCCAGGACAAATACTGGAGGCAAGCTTGGCCCCCTGGCCAGTCGTACTGAGGATCCCAGCGCACACTCCCTGATGCTCTGCCTCACACAGAGGCCAGCACAGAGTGGGGCAGGCGGGAAGACAGGACATACTGCTGGCTGCTCAGCCCACATCCGGGGAAGGGGGCTCCACTCTGACCTTGCATGCCTTTCTGGAATCCGAGCCGGCCTGTCTGTCCACAAAGGCTGGGATGATGGGGCTTTTCTCTCCGGCAGCAGGTGCCTGGCAGCTGCCCGGGGATGCCAGCTCCGTGAGCTGGCATGGGAGGAAGTGCTTGTCAGGATGGTCATTACACGTGCTGGGCTCAGGCTGGCCTGGCCCCGACCCCTGCCACTCAGGCTGGCTTGGGATACCCACATGAGGATGGCGCTTCCTGAAGGGACCCTGGGGTCCCTCTGGGATGCCCTCAGATGGAGCTTGGCAACTGCCAGCCTTTAAGTATCATTTCTGAACTAAGTTCCTCACCCATCCTCTCTGCTTGACTCTTCTCTGGCCTGTCTGCCTACCTCTGTCCCTGGGAAAGTCCTGAGGGCCCTGGCCCAAGGAGGTTTGGGACAGGAAGCCTGACATTCATTCTTGGGATTTGAGGCATCTCCATGTGCCCTGGCCCAAGGAGGTTTGGGACAGGAAGCCTGACATTCATTCTTGGGATTTGAGGCATCTCCCTGTGCCCCTCCTCATCCTTGACAGACTGACTACAGCCTCTGTGCCTTGCATATGCACAAGTGCATGGTGAATCCACACGTGTTTCTCTATCTGGCAAGAATTTCAAATGGTCCTGTGTCTGACCTCCTTCCAGAAAAACAAAGAGTGGAAGGTGGGACTGCTGGTGAGAAAAGGGGCAGGAAACTTGAGGGGACAAGAAGGGTTCAAACGGAGGAGCAGGTCCAGGGGAACTCAGCAGAGAGTGAATTGGCTGATCAATCAGTTTGTTTCTTCTGCAAACATTCCCAGCTCCTTATCTGTGCCAGGTGCTGGGGCAGGGGCTGAAGACTGTGTTATGAACAAACAGGTCTGGCCTGGCCTTGCACAGCCCTTAGACTCACAGGTGGGCTGCACAGTAAGTGTGCTTAGAGCAATGGTGGGGTGCAAAGGCACCGTGCCAGCACACACAGACTCTCAGAAGCAGCCAGGGGCAGGAGACGCTAGTTCCTGCTGTTCCTCTGAGCCCATCAGTGGCTGCCCTTTGGCATCTTTGCCACCACACCCTTGACTCACTCTCAGTTGCTGTCCCCAGTTGCTGTCTCTGCCTGTAGGAGTGCCTGGGCTTCTGTCTCCCTGGCCCCTCCCAACCTCCTGGGCTTTGAGTCTCATGGCCATCAGGGCTGATGTCGGAGGAGCTCCTGGCACGGGGGTAGGGAAGCTGCCAACACTGCCGTGGCCCCCAGGGTGAGAGCTGACGTCTGTCCAGGAGCATCTCTCTCCCTGCCAAGGGCTGAGATCTCTGGGCTGCATGCTTTCCCGCTGACACAGGAGCCGGCATCCGTCACTTACAGGGCCACCCGCTGCCTGGACCCCAGCCTCACCCCAGAGTGACCCAGTGACAGCTGCAGCCTTGCTGCAAGCACAGGCCTCCTCTCCCGGCCTCAGCCACTTCCCAGGCTCACTCACTCCTTCCAGGTGAACCCACCCACATCCCAGGCCAGGTGAGGGCCCACCCAAGGGGCCGAGAAGCGTGGGCTCCAAGCCTTGGTTTCAAGAACAATGCGGGAAGCTGCCCGCTGGCCCAGACCAAGGCGGTAGTTAGGATCCCTGGAGCTTGTGAGAAAGACCTGACTCCCCTCACAGCCTCACAGCGGGGTCCCAGCCTCCAGCTTCCCTCCTTTCCTCACACATAATAGTCATTGAGTTACCACCATGCGCCAGCCACTGAGCTAGTCCCGGGATGCAGTGCTGAATAAAGCAGACATAGACTCTGTTCTTGTGCTGCTTTTAAGTTTTTTTCACTGAGATTCCTAGTAAGAAGTTTATTTTCTATCACTCACCAGGATACACACATGGGCACTCACCCATGTTTTATATAGAGCTGAATCAACAGTTTCTCCAAACAACACTCGCTATTACCACATGGGATACACTGCTATTTTAAATTCTGATATTCTTTTTAAAAACAAAAAAAAACAAAAAAAACTGGACATAGTCTGCCATTTGAAAAGCTCTCGTGTGGCTGGGGAAAGATGATTAGCCCAGTGGTGAATGGACTATCCCTGCCCCAGTGTGGACCAAGGAACCAATATCAGAGGTTTCAGGGCACCGAACCACATGCCTCTCCTATGAAGTTGGTTTACAAGGGAAATAAATGGCGCCACCCACTTGGGCCCCTAGTCACATCAAGGATATAAAAAGGGGTCTGAGAGAGTGGAGGGCTGCGGGACCCTGGGAGTCAGTTTCTTCGGAGAGAGCTGCTGCTGTGCTGTTTCCAGGACCCCAGCCTTCCCTTGCAGGAGGTTCTGGCAAGGCTTGTGGCAGGCACATACCACCTTCTAACTCTGGGCAGGCCAAGGGGGCTTCCAGAACTTCTCAGAGAGCTTTAAGATATTGGAGACACAGAGAACTGGGCCTCCAGGATCCAAGAAAGCTCAAGTGGATGAGCGAGTGTGATCTGACTCCCGCCCTGGGAACCCAGAGGAAGGGTTGCAGGCCAGCTGCACTGGGGGTGGCTGCAGAGGGCACTGCTGTCAGGGCATGACCCCACCCAGAGTAGGTGGGGCAAGTGCTCCAAGTGTTTCTTGTGGGCCAGAGGTGGGCAGGCGAAGAGAGAGTCAGTGTGCACCACTATGACAGGGCCACCTGGAGGGACAAGGGGCCTTGCCAGGAAGGGCTAGGCTCATGGTTCCCATGGGCAAAGGAAGACATCATAAGGGGGTACCCAGAAGAGAGATCCCACAAAAATGCCTTGTGTGAGAGCATCCCTAACCATCTGCCTGGCCTGGGGAGGAGAAGCCACCAGCCACCCTATCTCTGACAAGTAATGGGATCGAATGCTCTCCTGGCCTGGCTGAGTCCGTGTTTATAACACAAACTGACTGATTAGGTAAAATAACCTAAGACTGAGCTGCAAAGCTACCGGATCTGCCCGGGTTTTCTCCAGGGCCAGGGAAGATGATCACCACTGAATAAAGCTAAAGAGACAGGAAGGGACAGAGACAAAGGCTGGGTTATATTACATCAGGGATCGTGTTTGTTCACATAATGATTTTGCAGGTATTTGCAAGGAGTGTGGAGGGCTGTGGCAGGGAAGCATCAAGAGTGGGGCACACGGTGGGGAGGGGACCGGGCTGTGTCAGGGGAGGTTCCCAGAGGAAGGGGCATTCAGGGAGGTCTGAAGGCCGAGTGGAAAGGAGAAGAGTGTTCTGGCAAGGCTGGGAGGAGGAGGAGCCTGGAGCCTTTGAGGGATTGGAAGAGATGCTGTTACAGAGGTTGGCAGGACTGGGGAGACCTCTGAGGGGTTTGCCTTGATCCTGAGGCAATAGAAAGCCACTGTGCAGTCTTATCCAGAGGGTAATTATCTTGGATGAAAATATCACTCTGGTAGCTGAGTGGAGAAGAGTTTGGAATGGATGAGGTTAGAGGAAGGAGCTTCCCTGGTGGCCTCCATGAGGCGATATGCTGGCCTCACCCAAGGAAGGGACAATAAGATGGAGCCAAAAGGTGGGATTTGAAAGACACGAAGGAGGTGGAGCCAACGGGGCTTGGACCAGGTGAGGGGTGAGAGGTGAGGGCTGCATGTGGCTGAGGATGGATTTGTGGGACCACCTTCACAGATAGGCTCAGGGTGAGGCAGAGGAGCTCAGAGTTGGCTGGGCTGGGCCTGAAAGCTCTGGAGATGTCCAAAGTAAGCAGCTGAATCTGCCGGCCTGGGGGTCCAAGGAGAGACCTGGCCTCAGGAAAAGATCAAGACTCTTCAAAGCCATAGGAGGGGAAAAGAACGTGTTTTCCACTCTTTCTGGGAGAGAGCACAGGGCCTAAAGAACTTGAACATTAGTCAGACACCAGAGGATGTTCTGCCAAGGGAGGCTGAAAAGGCACAGTCAATAAGATGGGAGGAGACACAGGCAACAAAATAAAAAATAGACAATGGAGTTCATGAAAATTAAAGTTTTGTGCATCCCAAGACGTTATCAACAGAGTAAAAAGGCAACCCACAGAATGGGGAAAAATATGTGCAAATCATGTATCTGATAAAGAATTAATATCCAGAATATATAGAGAACTTCTAAAAGTCAACAATAACAAAGAAAACAACCAAATTCAAAGGACCTGAATAGACATTTCTCCAAAGAAGAAATACAAATGACGAATAAGCACGTGAAAAGATATTCAGCATAACTGATCATTAGGGAAATGCAGATCAAAACTACAATGAGATCGGGCACAATGGCTCACACCTGTAATCCCAGCACTTTGGGAGGCCAAAGTGGGCAGATCACCTGAGGTCAGGAGTTCGAGACCAGCCTGGCCAAGATGGTGAAACCCCATCTCTACTAAAAACACAAAAATTAGCTGGTGGTGGCTGGTGCCTGTAGTTCCAGCTACTCGGGAAGCTGAGGCAGGAGAATCACTTGAACCGGGGAGGCGGAGGTTGCAGTGAGCTGAGATCGTGCCATTGCACTCTAGCCTGGGTGACACAGTGGGACTCCATCTCAAAAAACAAAAAGCAAACAAACAAACAAAAAAACTACAATGAGATACCATCTCAGACAGATTAGGATGACTGCTATTTGAAAAAAACAGAAAATAACAAGAGTTGATGAGGATGTAGACAAACTGGAACCCTTGTGCTGTGGGAGACAGTATGGCAGTTCCTAAAAAAATTAAAAATAAAATTGCCATATGAAATAGCAATTCCACTTCTGGGTACCTGCCCAAAAGAATTCAAGGAAAGGTCTCAGATATTTGTGCACTTATGTTCACAGTAGCATTATTTACAATAGCTAAAATGTGGAAGCAACGGAAGTGTCCCTCAGTGGGTGAGAGGACAAGCAAAATACATACAATGGAATATTATTCAGCCTTAAAAAGGATGTAAATTCTGAAAATTTATGAAAAAAATTAAGAAAAAATTCTGAAAATCCTGAAAAAAATTCCTAAAAAGGAAGGAAATATGTTGTGACCTGGATGAACCTTGAGGACATTATGGTAAGTGAAATAAGCCAGTCACAAGAGGACAAATATTGTATGATTCCACTTATATAAGGCACTTAGGGTAGTCGAATTTGTCAAATATATGATTCCACTTATATAAGGCATTTAGGGTAGTCCAATTTGTCAAATATTGTATGATTCCACTTATATAAGGCACTTAGAGTAGTCAAATTTGTAGGGATGAAAAGCAGAATGGCAGCTCCCTGGGGCTGGGGGAAGGGAGGAGTGGGGAGTTAGTGTTTAATGGGTGCAGGGTGGTAATTTGGGCTGACAGAAAAGTTCTTGACATGGACGGTGGTGACGGTGGTACCACAGTGTGCATGTGCTTACTGCTACAGAATTGTGCGCTTAAACCATGGTTATGATGGTCAGTGTTATGCTCTCTCAGCAAGTTCCCCAGACTTGCTCAGGAGGAGGCCATCTCCCAGGCCCTCGGTCCTCTGCTACCACTCTTGTCAAATCTCAGCACAAGGACAGAGCCTAGACCAGGTCATGTAAGCCATTTATTGGTTTGTTTTAAAAATATGTATTTTATTTATACATGAAGTTTGGTGAGAAGTGCTCGATTAGTTCAGACAACATCTGGCACTTGATGTCTGTCCTTCCCTCCTTTTTCCTACTCTCTTCTCCCCTCCTGCTGTTCATTGTGCAGTTCTGGAAATTAAAAAGGTGACAGCCAGGCTAAAAGCTAAGGGTTGGGTCTAGCTCACCTCCCACCCCCAACCACACCGTCTGCAGCCAGCCCCAGGCACCTGTCTCAAAGCTCCCGGGCTGTCCACACACACAAAAACCACAGTCTCCTTCCGGCCAGCTGGGCTGGCAGCCTGACCTGCCTCCCAACCGCATTCCTGCCTGTGCAGCAGGCGGTGAGCGCCCAGGAGGGGCACATACCTCTCCAAGCCTTGAGAGCAAAGCATGGAGATCTACAAAAATAGGATTTCCACTTGGAGAAATGTCACTGGGACAGTTAAACCGTGTCCCACACTGGACTCAAAGGGAACACAGGAGAAGAGAACTAGATCTGTCAGGGGCATGGGTTGGGTCTGGGGTTGCCACCAAGGGAACTGGGGTGACAAGAAGAAACATAATACTTTACTCGCCGGCAATGCCCCCTTCAGCACTGCCACAAATGTCCAGCCCTCCGACAGCTTGGCGAGGTAGGTTAGGAGCAGCCAGCCCAGAGCGGGCAGGTGAGACTGAGGTGGCCTGGGAGGCATGCGCCCGGTGGAGGGGCTCCGTGGGAGAGCTGGAATGGGGCAGCCAAGCCCCTGCCTGCTCAGGCTTCGCCAGTTGACCCTGTTACCTCAGGGTGACAGTTCTCTATGTTAAAAGATTTGCATATGCTAAATAGGATTGTCAGCAGCTGAAGAGGTCCTGGGGGTGATTGGACTAGTAAAATATTTTTCCCTGAAAAAGCCTTTTCACAAGACCTATGGGACCACCTGGATCTTGCCCCAAAGAGGTCCTCTGTGTGGCTGCCATCAGGATCCCGGGCTGAGCCAGAGAGGCTGGGCCTGACCACAGTGCCCCCTCTCTCAAAAGTGCCATGGTTCATTCCCTTCTAAGGGCACGAGAACTGGGCCTGACTATCCCTTTCCCTGCACAGGGCGCAGGGCCAAGCTCCGCTCCCCACTCCCATGTCTCTGTGTCTGGAGAGGAGCTGGGGACCACACAGAAAACTCCTCTGCGTATGGTCCAGAGAGCCCTGGGAGATGGCCAGTTTCCTCTCTTCAGGCAGGCTGAGGGGCTGCCATGGCTCAGGGCTGGTGAACTTCTTAGCCCCAAACCCACATGGCTCAGCCTTCTCTTCCCTTGGCTGGCTGGGCAGGGCCTGCCAGGTTCCAGGAGCAAGGACAAGCTGCATGCCAGGCCATGAATGGGGCTTGCACCCTTGTGTCCTTTGGTTTTGTTAATACTCTTACAGGAGGGGAAGAAAAGGCAACTATCAGTGCCTAGGGCCAGCCCTGGGACCCAGGCCACTCTCCTCTGGAAGCCTTTTATTTTTGTAGGACTGACAATATGACCTGCGTGAAAACACAGGGGGAAAATGGGAACTTGGAGACAATAGAGGGCCAGAGTGAGCCCCGTGGACAAGAACCCCATCCTTGGGGGGCCGGCAGGGAAAGGCCTGTCTCCCTTAGGCTGGGAGCCTGAGTCCCACGGCCTGTGTCTGGCCTCCGTGTGTGAGGACTGTGTGTGTGTGCTTGTGTGAGTGGGGGGTTCAGCCCTCCCAGCATCTCAGGTCAAGTGGGAGGGGGACCCCATTCGACCCCTGGGCAGTGAAGACCTGTGGGAGCCACACTGGATTCCACTTCTGCTTTGAGAACAGAGTTCCGGCTGCTCCATAGACACTCTTGTTCAGGGTTAAGAAGAGACAGCGTGAATTGCTGCCCATGTCCATGGAAAAATCCTTAGTTCTTTGCTCAAGTAAAAAAATATCAAATATAATAAATTTATGAAAGCCCATTCACAACATATACAGTCTCAGTTTTATATTTCGCCTCAGCAGCTGGGATGAAGTTGCTTTCCAGAGCCCCAGGGCATTGCCTGACCAGACCAGGTCACAGGTCTATCTGAGGCCTCCAAGCACAGGCCAACTGCTCCGGCTGTCCACGCGGCGCCACAGAACTCTGCCTGGTTGATCCGCGGGGCCGAGGCCCATTTCTTACTCCCAAAGCCAGGAAGGCCCCAGGCTGGTTTGTGACTGACTGCATTTAGGTTTGCCATGGTGAAAAAGGCTGCTTTTCAGTGTGTCCTGGCCAGCCAGGCCGAGGCTCACACGATGGACTCACGGTCCCTGTCCGGAGAAGGGGGGAAGTCGGCGAGATCTTCACTGTGGCTGTAGTCAGACCCCCGCACCTGGAGGTTATCGCTGGTGGCTCTAGTGACACTGTCATAGGAGGGTGGGAAGGAAGTGGAGGAGATGGAGGAGCTGGAGGGTGGGCCAAGGGGTCGGGAGAAGTTCTCACTCATCACGTAGGCGATGAGGCCCTCTCGCTCAGGGGCATCCTCTTCGGAGAGGCCACTGCCCGCCTGCTGACGGAAGAGGAAGGAGGCATGCTTCAAAGAGCGTTGCAGCAGGTGCCTGCGGAAGGCTCTCTGGATAACCGTGGCCGACACCTCTTCGTGCTTGCGCCGGAGTGTGGTGGTGATGGGCTCGTAGGAGATCTTGGATGGGTTGGCTGCCATGAACTTCTCCTCCATCTGGATCTTCAGGGCGTCCATCTCCCCAGACTCACCCAGGACCCTTTTGGTGAAGGCAAAGAGGATGTCCATGCAATGGATGCGGTCCCCGCTCACCATGGGCAGGTCCATGTTGATGAGGCTTATCTGGTTGGGCTTGGCGATACGGAGTGGCTCAGACAGGGCATCGGCAAAGTCAGACAGGACCGAATACTCAATAAACTGAGTGGCCTCTGGGTCAAACTTCTCCCAGATCTCATAGAACATATCGAAGTCATCCTCACTCAGGGGCTCGGTGCTCTCCTCCGTGGCCACGCTGAAGTTCTCCAGGATGATGGCAATGTACATGTTGACCACGATGAGGAAGGAGATGATGATGTAGGTGGTGAAGAAGAGGATGCCCACGGCTGGGCTCCCACAGTCCCCCCGAGAGCCATTGCTGTTGGGCAGAGTGGGGTCGCAGTAGGGCGGCCCAGTGTTGAGGATGGGGCTGAGGAGGCCATCCCAGCCGGCCGACGTGGTGATCTGGAAGAGGCACAGCATGCTGTTGGCGAAGGTCTGGAAGTTGAACATGTCGTCGATGCCAGCCTCCCACTTGACATAAGCGAAGTTGGCCATGCCAAAGATGGAGTAGATGAACATGACAAGGAAGAGCAGCAGCCCGATGTTGAAGAGGGCAGGCAGGGACATCATGAGGGCAAAGAGCAGTGTGCGGATCCCCTTGGCCCCTCGGATCAGTCTGAGGATGCGGCCTATTCGGGCCAGGCGGATGACTCGGAAGAGCGTCGGGGAGAAGAAGTACTTCTGGATGATGTCCGAGAGCACAGTGCCTGTGGGAAACAACAGAGACTGTGGCTACTGGTGGCACCTCTGTCTTCCAGCCAGCATCACTGTGCAGGGGTTGGCCGGGGGTGGGGGGGATCTCTATATGGCAAGGAGCCAAGGAGAGGCAGCCCTTCCAGGATTGCGTCCACTGGGCATGCTAGGACTCTGCCTGCTCCTGTCTGTTTGAGTCTCCATGTCTGCATCTGTGACCCAGAAAAATGGGTCCTTTGCAGGGTTCCTTCTCAGCCCCCTCATTCCTTAATCTTCAGTGTGTACCTGCACAATAGAGCTGTCCTAGGCCCATCTTCTACATCTTGGGTTCCCAGGCCAGAGGGGATCTGCTTAGCATCCTGCCCACCCAGCTTGGGCCAGAACTCAGGTCTTTTAGCTCCTTGCTATTCAAAGGGTGGTTTGAGGCCCAGCAGCCTTGGGATCTCCTAGGTGCTTATCAGAAATGCAGAATCTCAGCTCCACCCCAGCCCATTGCATCTTAAGAAGCCCAGATGATTTATGTGCCCATCGAAGGGCATGAAACACTGGCCCAGAAATCAGTGCTCCCTGATGCCACGCCATGGCCAGTGTCTTCTCTCAGCTTCTCTGTGATGGTTCTTATCGCTCTCCTAACTCTGCCTCCTTTGAGGGCGTCACTGCCCCTGGGTCTCCTGTGACTACCTGGGTTTGGAGTTTTAAGGGGCATGGATATAAATCATGGAATAAACAGTGAAATAAACTTGTCTTATATGGCCCAAGTGCCCTTTCCAGACTCCTTATATAATAATGTCACTGACTGACATGGGTCCAGTGTTTACGATCACTGGGGCAATGGGCCGAGCACTTTATAGCCATCATTTCATTTAGTCCTTCCCATTGTCCTAGGAAGTGAGCAGATGCCATCATCCTCATCTTCCAGAAGAGGAAACAGAGGTGAGGTAACTTACCCAAGTTGCCACCTAGTGAGTGAGAAGCTGGGATTTGACTCAGACGTTCGGGCTCCAAGTTGATCTCTTAACCACTCCTCCTCTCTGGTACCGCCCAAACAGCGGGCCAGGAGATGATCCCAAAGTACATGCTGAACCTTCCAAAGCCTCTGAGACTGTCCCTCAATGGTTCCATTCCTGCTGCTGACATCCTGCATTCTCTAAAACTCCTCTCCAGTCCCATAAGGCACGCTCTCACCCTCATCCTGCTTAAGACCCCCCAGAGATTCCTGACCCTACTTTGTGCTTCCATCTGCCCGTCACTATAGCCACAGCAGTGCCTGCCTTAGCCCCTGCATTATCCTTTACATTTACCAGAGGCAGAGGTTGTATATGGCAGAAAGATGAAAGTCACAGTCACCGCAAGGCAGAGCCCCATGGGGGTAGAGTTAAAGAGTTTGGGCTCTGAGCACAAGTGACAAAACAAAAAATATAAGTAAACTGGACTTCATTAACATGTAAAACTTTTGTGCTTTAATAGACACCACTAGGAAATGAAAAAACTCACAGACTAGGAGAAAATATTTTTAAGTCATATATCTGATAAGAGACTATGATCCAGAATATGTAAAGAACTCTTACAACTCAACAATAAAAAGAGAAATAACCCAATTAAAAATGAGCTAAGGATCTGAATAGAGATTTCTCCAAGGAAGATATATAAATGACCAACACGCACATGGAAAGATGTCCTGCATCGTTAGTCATCAGTCATTTGCTTTTGCAAACCAAAACCTCAGTGAGATATCACTTCATACCCACTAGGAGGGCTCCTATAAAAAGAATGCAGGCAATAACAAGTGTTGGTGAGGGCGAAATAATTGGAATCCTCACACATTGACAGCGAGAATGTAAAAAGGTGCAGCCATATTGAAAAACAGTTTGGTGGTCCCTCAAAATTTTAGATAAGTGGTTTTCAGGGGTAAGGGAGAGGGGAAGTGAATGGGGATTGACTATTAAATGGGTAGAGTTTCCTTTGGGGAAAGGAATATATTCTAAAATTAGATAGTGGTGATGGTTGCAAAGCTCTGTGCATATATTAAAAAACACTGAATTGTATACTTTAAAGTGACTTTAAAGTTAACCGTGAATTTTATGGTATGTGAATTATGTCTCAGTAAAGCTGTTATATAAAAAAAAGATCTGGGCTCCGAGGTCAAACAGACATGGGTCAGGATTGGGTCTCTGCTTCTCCCCAGCTGCATAATCTCCCTCCTTTGGTGCTGAATTGACTGGGTGAATTGCATGAGGCAGGTGATGTCTGAAGGAGTCTGGCATACACCTTGGCGGTTAGCTCCAGAATTTTCCATCTTCAGGGATAATTTCTACTCTGGAGGGCCACCTATCCCCCATCCCTGGGGACCCACCTCATCCTGAGCTTCCTTCTCCTTCAACCTAAGTGCAGGCAGAATTAGCCTCCACAGCACCCACTCCCATTCCCAGACTCATCCTTGAAGCTCTCTAAGCAGTTAGAGAACTGTGTTCCCAGGTCCTCTGGAGGGTGGGGCCAGGAGCAAGTGCTGGGTCCTCTGCCAGGTTGGGCTCCTTGGCCCAAGTGGGGCCTTCCAGATAAGTTCTCTCTGGAGAGGTGTGTGTGCGTGTATGTGTGAGGGGAGAAGGGGGGTGAGAAATGCACTGAAAAAAATTATGAAAGAAGCTAGGGTTGTACGTGGCATTCAGCAGAGACCCAGGGGCTGGAGGAGAGGCCTGGCTGGGGAGGGCTTCTCCGTCCAGCTGACTTGTATACCCACCCACGATGGAGAGGATGACAACCACGAAGTCGAAGATATTCCAGCTGTTGGTGAAGTAATAGTGGCGCAGGGCAGCCAGCTTGACAATACACTCGCCTGTGAAGATGGCCACAAAGAGCAGGTTGATCTTGGCCAAGATGTTGATTTTCTCGGGACTTTGGTCATCTGTCTCCACCATCATGGTCACCATATTCAAGCAGATCAGAAACATGATGGTGACGTCAAAGGCCTGCTTGGTCACAATGTCGAATATGAAGCCCTGGTACTTGTTCTGAAAGGAGAGGCAAATGGAAAGTGCTCAGCAGGGCCCTTGGGGAGGCTGGCAAATGTCTGTTGCTGCCTCTCATCCCAGACCACCCACCCTCCCACTCTACCCTTTAGTGAGCCCAAAGCCCCTGCAACACTGCCACAGAGAGTGCAGAGGAAAAAGTCCTGGAGGCTAAAGCCACTGGCTGTCCTGCTGAAATGCTTCCTGGGCTTCAAGGCCCATCCCCACAGCTCCATCTTCCATGGGGCCTTCCATGATGGATCTTCAGGGAGAGATTGTTCCTGCCCTGAGCATCCTTAGCACACTGTTCATTGTGCTTCCCTTTTAGTTCCCACAGTCTGAAGGCTCAAGGGCAAATTTAAACTTCAACCTTAGTAATTATGTCAGTGCTTAGATTAATATATTTTCTCCACTTTTTTATGGAATTTATTTTATTTATTCTACTAACCATATTTGTATGTGTCTTTAATTGTAAATCAGCCCAGATTATTTGGGGGAAGAAATAAGATTTTATATATATATATATATATATATATATATTTTTTTTTTCTGTTCTCCCACTTGGAAAAGATTATAACAGACACACACACACACACACACACACACACACACACACACACACACACACACACACAGTTTTTTGGATAATGGCTTGATTGCACCAAGGGAGTCAGTCTTGGAGAGGACCCCGCTCTCCAGAGCTCTTGGCTCTCCCCACCAGGTGACTCAGGAATCCGGCTCCCTGACTGTTCTGGGGGTCCAAGGATGAGGCTCTGAGTGGGGTGGGGTGGGGCTGTGAAGGCTGCACTGCTTTTCCTGGGGAAAGCCTGCATCCTTGAGGGGAAGGAGGAGATTTGCTCAGGTACAGAGGGTTCCTGTGGGTGGGGAGTGTCCTGGGATGCTACATCCTTATCATACCTTCCTCCCTATCTGTACGAGGCTGGGACCTCTCTTCATGATCAGACATCTGACAGTGCCCCTCAGGCTGGGCTGAAAGACTGTGAAGCGGCCCTGATGGCTGGCCATGTGGCACGAAAGCTTCCCAGGGACCCCAGAAGATCCTCCCCACTCCCACAAAACCAGGAGCCTGGCTCACCAGGGGCCGTGGGATGGGCTTCTGGGGCTTCTTGGAACCCAGCTTCTTCATGGCATTGTAGTACTTCTTCTGCTCCTCTGTCATGAAGATGTCCTGGCCCCCTAAGTGCAAAGAGAAGGCACCAACCTCATTCTGGGGTTCTCAGAGGCCCCAGCATGGAGGGCACCAGGATCTTGCCTTCTTGATGAGGATGCCAGGGTCGACCACCTCCTGGCTTTCTCTCCTGGACAAAATATGTCCCTATTCTGCACCACAGATTCTTCCCCAAATCTATTTATCCAGGGGCCCTGTCCCTTTTCACCTTGAGATCTCTCTGGCTTTATGACCTGCAAATCCAGTATCCACCCCCCTACCCTTTTCTCCTCCCAGCTCAACCAGCCTTCAGGTTCTCTCCGTTCACTTGGTTTGCCTACAACCCAGTCATAGCCTCTCTGATGAAGCTCTGGGAGCCCAGGGCCTCTGCACAGGCCTTACCCATGACCTCTGATCATGGACCAGGTGAACAGTTGCAGCTCTCACCCCAGCTTCTCCCAGGAGTCTCATCTCTTAGGTAGATTAGGGCAGGCATGGGGCCTCCCACCAAAGCCCATTCTTACGTTCTTACAGGCCTAGGCATGTTACATCCCTGGACACACCCTTCTCCCCACCTCATTCCAGCAGGAGCAAGAAGAGGACCATCCCCAACAGGGAAGGTGAGATGGGACCTGGAGCCTGAGTGGCCCCTCAATCCCCTGGCACCCGGCCCCACCCTGCCCAGCCCAGTGGGGAGCTGGTGCTCTACGTATCTTTTTCTTCTGTTGGTTGAAGTTGTCAATGATGACACCAATAAAGAGGTTCAGGGTGAAGAAAGACCCAAAGATGATGAAAATGACAAAATAGATGTACATGTAGAGGTTGTATTCCCACTGAGGCTGCTCTTCATACTGCAAGGGAGAAATCACACAGGGAGATCAGACAGGCTGGGGTCTCAGGGGTCACATGGGGAGGGGTGGGGAGCAGAGGCAGAGGGCTGGCTAGGGGTGTCCATTCTGTGGGAAAGAGGGTGTATCTAGAGGAAGGTCATTAGCCCAGTTATGTGAGTCTGTGGGCCAGAGGTGGGTAGGGATAGAGGTGAGAGGAGTGGATGGTAGCAGGTGAGGACAGCAGACATGCTGAGCTCAGGGCTGGCAGAGTATCAGTGCCTGGCTCCGGCCCTGGGCCAATGGGAGGCTGGAGTACATGGGGACCTCTGTCAGTCTTCACTGGGCTGTCAGTGTGATTGGGTGGGGTGCTGGACAAAGAAGAAGCTTGATTTGCGTCTCTGTTGCTTCCACCCCATCCTCCTGGGGTAAAAGTCAGTAAACCACAGTGAGTTTAATTTGAAAGACATTTGAGAATTCTGGGACTTCTTAGGAGACCAAGCAACCTTGCCCCAGAGCCAGGCTTGGGCATTCCAGAGAGGCTGAACTCCAGAGTGACACGAGATCTTGCCCTTGTGGGCTGGGCTTTCAGATGCAGACACTGATTCCCTGGTGGCCAAGCAACCAGGAGCCTCAGGTGCCTGACTTGGTGGAAGAAGCCACTGTGGCAACCTACCCCCCTGGAGTCCACAGCTGCATACATAATGTCCATCCAGCCTTTAAATGTTGCCTGGGAGGAAAAGACAAGATTAAGACAATCATTTAATTCTGCACCTCGCTTGAGCTACTTAGGGCTCTGGTCTGGACAGATGAAGCCAGAAGCAAGCTTCTTATGAAAAGCAAGCCACCCCACCTCACCCCTTCAGCAGCATCTAAATGCCTGGGTGGTCAGAGAAAGACCTTGTTTAGTGCTAGGGGTGGGGAGGGGAAGCAGCTGAGAAGATGCCCCAAGAAGGCCATGCAGCAGGGAATAAGCTTCTTGATTGAGGCCAAGAGTCTGAGGGGGCTTGCAGGAGGTCTGCCCTTCAGATCCACCCTCATTTCCATTTCTAAAACATCACAGAATCCTGACAGTGATTCTATCAGGGAGACAGAGGTGGAACTTAGACTCTGTGTTCTAGACTCCAGGGCTGACCTGGTCCCCTTTGTCCTACATCTCAGAGAACCATGTGGCTTCTGCTCCATGGACTTTCAAGGGAAGTTCCCGAAGAATCTCAACCTTCCCTTGTACTTAAGGGGGTTCTTTTGTCAATGGTGTGTTGGTAAATGGTTAACAGCTGACATCCCAGAAGAAAAGAAAAAACCCTGATTGTTGGTTTGCCAATTTCTCTTGTGTAAATATTCTCACCATGGTCGATTTCAGGTTACCAATGTGAAGTTACTCAATGGAGTTGAGAAGAGATGCAAAAGAGCTTAGCATTATGGTACTCCCACTGTACAGACATAATAGAAGTAAAAAGCCTCAAGAGCATAGATGATAATACTAAAATGTAATGATGGATCTTGAGTATTTATTACCTTTGTTTTAATATCATTTAGTTAATTTTATAAGTTTATAGAATTCAATTTTTTATAATGGCTGTATTTAATAAACAGCTTGCAAAATTTCTGAAAATGTAACAATGAGCTCTTGTGAGCTGGCGCACAAGCTGGCTCCAGCATACCACACCAAGGGAGTAAAGAGGGAGGCTGAACCAGAGAGGGCCCTAGTGCTGGTGGCATTGTCTGCCCTAGTCTGGGCTGCTATGCAGAAAGAGCCCAAGAGACAGGCTTGGTGTGAGACTGACACCCCAGTGAAGTCTCATTTGTGTTTTTGGCCAAATCCAGTCCTGCCCCGAGCCTCTTTTTTTTTTTTTTTTTTTTTTTTTGAGACAGAGTCTCTCTCTGTTGCCCAGGCTGGAGTGCAATGGTGTGATCTCAGCTCACTGCAACCTCTGCCTCCCGAGTTCAAGTGATTCTCCTGCCTCAGCCTCCTGAATAGCTGGGATTACAGGCGTGCAACACCACTACCAGCTAATTTTTGTATTTTTAGTAGAGATGGGGTTTCACCACATTGGCCAGGCTGGTCTCGAGCTCCTGACCTCAAATGATCCACCTACCTCAGGCCCCCAAAGTGCTGGGATTACAAGTATGAGCTACCATGCCTGGCCCCCAAGCTTCCTTTCTAAGCACAAGCTCAGGTACACAAACTTCCTGTGTCGAAGAATTCTTATGAGGCAGGTAGGGCAGAAGGGGAAGCTGAGGCTGCCCATAGTAGGCAAGCTACTCCAGCTCCCTGTACCAAGAGGCCCTTGCCTATAAAGATAGCCCCGGAAATACTTTGGAAACTGCTGGGGACCACCCAAGGGTATGAGATATTTATGACTGAATTCTTCCCAAACACCAAGTGGCTTTGTCTGGAAAGGTCAGCAGTTCTTAGTCTACAAAAGGAGGCTTTTTCTTCCAAAGTTCTGACATTCTGAGGGACAATTGCAGGAATAGACAGCTCCTTGGGTTTGGTGCTAATCTACCATTCTCCACTAGGCAGTGCAGGGGAGTCTTTGTGGGACTACCACTGGGGCTTAAGGGATGGGTGGAGGTGTGAGTGGATGTATAAAGTTTCCAGGTGAGAGTCTGCTGAGTTTTCCTCTGCTTTGGGGACCAGAGACAGGTGTCTGGGCTTAAGATTGGAACAGCAAGACAAGCAAATTGCAGCTCTATGCATTGTGGTTCTGTTGCATTGGTCAAGGCTAATGGTAGGTTAATTTTATGGAATGTGTGATAATCACTGAAGCCACCATACTCACAAAATCAGTGGAAACCCTAGAAGGATTGTGTGTGCTTAAACATTGCACATCAAAGATGGAAATATATTCTTTTTTTTTTTTTTTTTTTTTGATGGAGTCTGGCTCTGTCGCCCAGGCTGGAGTGCAGTGGTGAGATCTCAGCTCACTGCAAGCTCCACCTCCCGGGTTCACGCCATTCTCCTGCCTCAGCCTCCCGAGTAGCTGGGACTACAGGTGCCCACCACCACGCCCAGCTAATTTTTTTTGTATTTTTAGTAGAGACAGGTTTTCATCGTGTTAGCCAGGATGGTCTCGATCTCCTGAACTCGTGATCCGCCCACCTCGGCCTCCCAAAGTGCTGGGATTACAAGTGTGAGCCACTGCGTCTGGCTGGAAATATGTTCTTTTAAACAACACAAGAGCTAACACTATATTTTATAACAGAGGGTGGCCACAGTCACAACTTTGCTAATAGTTCAGTTCCTGAGTAGTCTATGGTCTTTCATTTTTTAATCTGTGCCATCATACTGCCTAACTGATAGCCTGAAGAGATCAGCTTGACTACTGGCTGGGAGTCGGTTCTACAGCACCACAGACCATCCCCATACTCTGCAATTTGGAGAATGTGGTATCGGTTCTAGAACTGAAAGTCTGGGGATTTCCCAAGGAGCCAAATCCCTGGAGAGTCCTGAGCCTCCTTTGGGCACTGTGATCCTCCTATGAAGATCCAGCATGGCCCCACTGCCCCCCCTTCCTGCCCACATCATGGGTGATGGCCATGCTGCTCAACAGCCATTGGGAGGAAGGAAGTCCCTTCTCTCCAGGACTTACCACCTGCAGAAGGGCCAGGTACCCGGCCCCCACGTTGTCAAAGTTGACTTTCACCTTGGTCCAGTACAATTCTCCGGTCATGTTCAAGGACTCACACTGGCTCTTGTTGTTCACGATGGTGTAGTTCAAAGGCAAGTCTCCCTCTGTCTGGTTGATGCACCTCCCAAACTTCCCCGCAAAGAGGTTCACGCCCATGATGCTGAAGATGAGCCAGAAGATGAGGCAGACGAGGAGGACGTTCATGATGGACGGGATGGCGCCCACCAGGGCATTGACCACCACCTCAAGTGGACAGAGAAGTGGCTCAGTTCCTGGGGGTGCCCAGAGCACATGCCCTTTTCAAGACCCCCTGCCACCCCAAGAAAGAATGAACTCCCTGGCTGCAGGGGGCTGTGCAGGTGGGTGTGCAGATCCCACACTCAAGGGAGAGGCCAGCTCCATGGCTGGAAGCCCTGGTGGGGAGTGAGGGGAGTGCACCCTAGAGTCTGGTGTGGCTTCAGAACATCTGGTTTCCCTTCTTGGCCCTGCCCTGAATCTGTGATCTTTAAAATCTGATTTTCACCAAGGTGTGTGCTGGTTGAGGATACCAGCAACTTGATGGGAAAGGACCTCTCAAAACATGTCCCCAAGACTGGGTTTCCTAACAATCCCACAAGTCCTTACATTTTTGGAGCTAAATTCTGGTTTATTTTAGGTTGTTGCTATTGGGATGGATGGGACCTCAGTGAAGTGTCTAGAGGGGGTTGTGGCAGTTCTCCAGTGCTCCCATAAGAGCAGAGCCAGAAAGCAGGTGGCATGGGTACTCCCTGTGATACCTGCTCCCCAGTGAGGGGCTCTCAGATCCCATGGAGCCACAGCCTCATGCTCTGCATCTAGACTCACAGCACCCTGGAGAAGATTCCCTAATAGAGGCATTTGGGACCCTCCACCCCACTCATGGACCAAGTCCCCAGCTGTCCATGCACCAGGAACACATGTGCCACACAGACTGGAGGTGAAGCTGGTGTGGACTGTGTGGTGTGGGCCAGATGCCAGGTTGGGGGACGCTGTTCCCCAGCAGGCACGCTGAACCCTGGAACAGGATGGAAAACCCAGCTCTTAGGACACCAAACATCTGGGTGTAGAGTGAGGTGGGGAAGCCCTGGGAGTTTGCCCTTGGCTGGCTCTGTGGCCAATGGCCACCGCAGAGGCATTCCTGGCACCTAGTGTCTCATTGCGTCCCTCTGGAATCAAATGTCCTTGCTCCCAAAGAGACATTTAACTCTGAACATTATCTTGTGTATGGTTTCCCACCAGGAATAAGCTATGTGTGTCTCCATGGATTGAGGGTGTGGGCAAGGTTCAAAGCCATCAACCGACTGGTAGGCTGAGCTGTGTGATGGTGCCTGCTGGGTCAGTGGGAGACAAACAAACATGTCTTCTGAAGCCACACAGAACTGGTATGTTTTGTTAAAAAAATACCCCACACAAGTAAACACAAACACACACATGTGTATTTGTTTTCTTGCTATATATCACGGCTGATGTTTTTCTTGGTGCGCTTTCAAGTCTGCCTTATCTGCTCTCATTCTTTGGTAAAATGTGGTGACTTGAAAAATGCACAGGGATCTGCACTAGGAAAATGGTGCACAGGAGATCACTAAGCACGTGGTTATTTCCTCTACAGCCTCTGTCTGATGCTGGGAATGCAGCTTGCTCTATGCCTCTTCCCTCACCCTCCCGACCACAGCCCCACTGGCCATCACAGACAGAGGGCTGGCAGCCGGTGTCTGCCAGGAGGCAGGGCATGCAGAGGGGCACACAGAGTGGGCACACAGAGATGCAGCCCCGCAGGACAGAAGCACAGGGGCCCTGGTGCCAGTGGCCTGGGGTGTAGCTGAGACCCCTGTGCCCAGCAAGTCTTGCTTCCTCTCCTTTGTCCAGTGCTCTCCCAGCCCTCATGGGAGCTCACAGGGCTGGAGGGTGAGCCCTGGAGGTGGGTTCTCACAGCTGCCTAGCCTCAGTGTGCCTCCATGCCCAGCTGTGCCTCTCCTGGAGGTTCTGGGCCACGCTCCTACCAAGTCAGCCTCGGCCACAGTCTCCGCGGCCATAGGACATCAGAAGCACAGGGAGGGGTCCTGGGTGGCAGTGGGCTGGGCCTGTGGGACCGCCTCCCACTCCCTGGTGGGAAGGCAGCCACCTCTCTTACCCTCATGCCCTCAAATCGTGACAGAGCTCTCAGAGGACGGAGTGCACGCAGCGTCCGCAGTGACTTGATGGGGCCCATCTCGGCAAAGCCCAGGGTGTTGGCCACCAGGCTGACCAGAGAGACCTGGGGGAGACAAAGTAGAAATGGGGAGGATGGGAACAGCTCCCCACTGTTGGGGACAGACAGTAGGCCTTCTGGCCCCACTAAGACGGTGCTGGGTGCGAGAGAGCCACAGGCCTCCTGTGTCCACTCTTTATTAGTCCTGGGGTGGACTGTCATCACAGGCCAGCTCTGCACTGGGCCAGGCTTCCCAGAGCCCAAGCTGGGGTGAGCCCAGGAGTATCCTGGCTTCTGGGCCTTTACTGAGAGGCTGCTATGTGTACTTCACATACACGCTCTGTAATAACCCTACTAACCCTGCGATGTTGCGATGCGCCACCTCTATTCTACAGATGGGAAAACTGAATTCCAAAGCCACTCTGCTGGTATGGCAGAGCAGGGACACAAAGCCTGGGCTTTTGGTCTCCACATTCTTTCCTTCAATTCCAATTCTTGGACCTGTCTCCTTCTTCGCCAAAGAAGCCTTTTTTGGGGAAGGAGAGGCAGTCCTGGGTTAAGTAGGAGCAAATAGACAATCGTGGGGCATTTCCCCAAGGCCAGACTGTGCAGCATTTCAACATCTTCAAAGAAGATGGGGACTGGGTGGCACCAGGAGCCTCAGCTCTCTGTTCCCTCTGCCCCACCCCCCCAGGGCACTTCCACTCTGTGGCTTTTATCCTTCTAAAGCTCCATGGGCATCCACTCCCTTCTTACTTCACCGCTGTCCTGTGATCACATGGCCTGCTGCCTGACCTTCCCTGCAGTCAGCATTAGCACCACCCTGGTGCTCAGGCCAGCCTGGGGTTCGGAGAGGCTGGGGGCAGAGGCCTGACTCCCACAGCCTCCTCCCAGGCTTGGCAGCACCAGGGGAGGGAGCTGAGCAAAGAGGCCAGGGGAAGGAAGACACGCCAGACTGATTTCTGTGTTGCCCCCACTCACCCCTCAAGGATGCTGGGCTATTGGCTGCCAATCCTGGAGAGTCGGGGGGCATCTCTCAGGGACCTCTCCTTGAGGGCAGGACCTCCAGAGTGCCAGGTCCAGCTGGTCTGCCTGCCCAGTTCCTAACACAGCTGGTCTGCCTGCCCAGTTCCTAACAGGCTGCCTTGCGGTCTCTGTTCTTTCCAAAGCTTGCCCCGTCTGCCCCGGCGATGGCTTCCCGTCTCAGGTGACGGCAACTCCATCCCTCCAGCGTGCAGGCCACAATTCTTGGCGTCCTCCCTGCCTCCTCTCTGTCTCTGACACCCTGTGTCTAACCCATCAGGATTTCCTGTTGGCTCTGCCTTCAAAATACATCTGAAGTCCAAATGTTTCTCACCACTTCTACTGCCACCGTCCTGGCCCGGCCACCATCGTCTCTCACTGGATCATGGCCTGAGCCTCCTAACTCTTCTCCCTGCTTCTACTCATCCCTCTCTACCCCGGCCTCCATGACCGAGTGACCCCCTAAAGAAAATCAGTCAGTTCACGGCACTCTTCTGTTCAGAGCCTTCCAATGCCGCCCCCCTACCCCCATTTCATTCTAAATCAAAGGCCATATTTTTTCAAAGGCGGCAATCTGGCTGCATCTCCTGCAATCTGGCCTCATCTCCTGCACTTCCTTCTGCTCAGTGGCTCTAGCCTCCCTGCATTTCCCCCAGTATGCCAGGCATGCTCCCGACACACGGTCCTTGCACTGCTCTTCCAACCTCTGCTTGGAACATCTGCCAGACATTGGCCTGGCTAACCCCAACTTCAAACCCGCTCAAATGTCACCAAAGTGCGCCTACTCTGATCATCCTATTTAAAAGTGGTAACCTGCACCTTCCCCTCCACCCCACCCCTTCCCTTCCCAAGTTCTCTTTGCTCCATGGTAGATACTACTTTTTCACATAATGTAAAAGTGGCTTATTGATTATGCTGATTGTTTGTAGCCACCTTCCTCCATGTGCGGAAGAGTTTTTATTTTGTTCCCTAAGATCCCCAGCACCATAACAGTACTTGCACACAGTAGAGACCCAATAGCATTTATTGAAAAATAATGCAGAATTCATCTTGGAAACATCCTTCCCTAGACTCTGAGGCCTGAGACAAACTTTCCCATGAAGCATGCAGATGGGGTAGGGGCACAGCAGCATGGCCAGTGCCAAGAAAGCTGGATTCCACACCCACTTCCTTCTGCTCAGCCTTGGGCAAGGCCCCTCCCTGCTGTGAGCCTTGGTTGCCTTCTCCACAAGCTCCTTCTCTCTTGGGCCTGAGCAGGGAAGCACTGCCGATTCCCTTTCCCCTGCCTTGGCTCTGAGCTCCCCAAGGTGGCCAGCGGCTGGTGGGTGGGCTTCCCCAGAAGTCTGCACAGAGTCCCTCTGGCTTGCCTTGTGGGAGACCCTCAGCAGGCCCAACTGCCCAAGATGCTGCAGGAACAGCGGGTCAGGGATCCTCAGGGCTGAGCTGCCAGGATCCCAGGCCCTCCCACAGTCCCTCAATGGGGAGACCTCAGGGGCCTCTCCTTCATCTCAGGGAGGCTGTGAGGGCTGGGCCGGGCAGTCCAGTGTGTCTAGAGCTCTCCTTGCCCCCCTTCCACCCCAGCACCCCCTCACCCCAGGATTAGCATCCTCTTGGCCACCTGGGGTGATAGGAAGAGGCCTGGACTGCAGGTCCAAGGACCTGGATCTGCGTCTCTGTGCATCCCCTCTAGCCCAAGGCGCTCTGCCACCATGGCCACCCACAGTCTGACCTCCCACCCAGCCTTGGTAGCCTCAACCTGGACTCTGGCCAGGCTTACTGGGGGCTGAGCCTCTGAGTGGGGTATGGAGACTGCACAGGCCTGAGCCTGTTCTGTAACCACAGGAAGGATAGCTCCTGCTGGTATGCAGAGCCCGATGTCAAGGCCGGAAGCCATCAGCAAACCCGGCGCCTTTTGGAAAGCCCTTTTCAGTCTGCAGATCCTGACCCCTACTCTGTTTTGTTCGATCCCCCAGAGAGGTCCCTCCACCTGCACCCTTTGCCTTCGCTTCCTTTGTCCTCAGTGAGTGCAAACCCAGGCCTGCCCTGCACTGACCCGTTTCTCTCTGCTTGGCTACTCTCCCTCTTGACTGACGTCAGGCCCCCTATCAGACCCCGCATTCATGCTGCCTGGCACCCAGCTGTGTCTTGGGGCCTGGGTAGCTGTGGGGCAGGGGCTTCACACTCCATCTGCCAACCGGGTGTTCAGAAGCCATGCTGACCTCCTGCCCCAGGCCCTCCTTGGACACAGCCTGGGCAGGCAGCCCTCACAGCTACCTGATCATCTAGGGCAGCAACCCAGAGCCCCTGAGCCAGTTCATGGCTTCCTCCTCCTCTGGGGTGACTCCACCCCTCTCTCATCCTCCCCAGTCAGTACCTTCTCCCTGAGCTGGAGGCTCTCCCCTGCCTGCCCAGCATCCCTTCAGTAGCCTTCTCCCCCTGGCATGTGTGCATGGAGGCTCTGAACTTTCCTCCTCATGTGTGCATGGAGGCTCTGAACTGTCCTCCTCGTGTGTGCATGGAGGCTCTGAAATGGCCATCTGTCTAGTGGGCCTGATGGACACTTACAGTCTGCTGTGGTGTGTGCTAGAGCACAAGCTTGTCTGCTCACTTCCCTTTCTGGACCCTGAGCCCCAAGCCCCTGCCCTGGCTCACGCCCCTACCTTGACTACTCTTGAACGATCTCCCCTAGAAGCAGGGGCCTAGGTCTCCGCCTGCTGTGGCTCCAAACTGGGGGCTCTAGAGGCAGGACCCTGTCTCCTATTTCTTCTCTTCCTCTGAGCCTGGGAACCCAGGACAAGGCCTGGGAGACTTATGTCCTCCTTCCTCTCTGCCTGCCCCACAGCACTGCTGTGTGACTCCCCTTCAGCCTACTGGCTCCCACTGGGCCCTCCGCCTCAGCTCCTTCTCTCGAACCGGCAATGGGTTTCCCCTTCCTGTTCCCTTCGGGTGCCCAGACTCACGTCTACGATGAGGAAGTCGAGCCAGCACCAGGCATTGGTGAAGTACTTCTTGAAGCCGTAGGCCACCCACTTGAGCAGCATCTCCAGCACGAAGACATAGGTGAACATCTTGTCGGCATACTCAAGCAGAACCTTGATGGTCTTCCGCTCCTCTAGGTAGATGTCCTCGAAGGCCTGCAGACAAGGCCAGACAAGGTGGACATGAAGCTTGGACCACTGCCGATTCCACCCTGCACCAGGCACCGTTTCTTTTCATTTTTTCTTTTTTTTTTCTTTTTGAGACAGAGTCTTGCTCTGTTGCCCAGGCTGGAGTGCAGTGGTGCAATCTTGGCTCACTGCAACCTCCGCCTCCCGGGTTCAAGTGATTCTCCTGCTTCAGCCTCCTGAGTAGCTGGGATTACAGATGCCTGCCACCACACCAGCTAATTTTTTGTATTTTTAGTAGGGACGGGGTTTCACCATGTTGGTCAGGCTGGTCTCGAGCTCCTGACCTCGTGATACGCCCACCTTGGCCTCCTAAAGTGTTGGGATTACAGGCATGAGCCACTGTGCCTGGCCTAGGCACCGTTTCTGACAACACCTCCCTTCCGGGGAGAGCAGAGAAGGGGTGAGGAATGCCGATGACAGGGTTCCTCCCTGGCAGTGTTGGACTAGATGAGAATGCCCTCCAAGTGGGGCCTGTGCCACGGGCAGGCCATGAGATGGCCTTACGTGGTAGATGGATAATAAGGTAGAGTGAATGGTGTGACCCCCTCTCCCTTCGCAATGAAGACCAAGTCTGAGTTTTGGGCTAGGCCTTTCTAAAACTTGCCATTTTAACAAGGAGAGAGGGTATGCAGGCTCAGCTCACAGCTTTCTGCTGGAAACAACATAAAATATTTTTGTTTTCACTCCATTTTGCTTTAGCTTTGTTTACTTTATACAGTTACTTGCTATTCGTGGGAAAAATATTGGTTTCCAATTAATAATAATGATTAAGTTTCACTTTACACAACATTTATTTAAATAAGCAAAAACCAATGAGAGTTGATATAAAGCTGAATGTTAAAGAAACTATATTAAAAGTCATTTGTAGATATGATGTTTGGGAACCACAGGTGTAGATAAAGTCAAATGTCCTGCAATTCTCAGGCTCTAGGAGTCAAAGTTTTCAAAATCCTAGGAGTTTTAAGTCTTTCTCCACCTCCTCATTTCTGCCTCAACTCAAATTCCTGAGCTAACAGAGCAACTCCAGTGGCTCCCAGATGGCTTCTACCTCCAGCCTACTGATTTGTTCCTGTTTCTCTCTCTGTCCAGACTGTGCTATGAGGCTCCTGTCTAGGCAACTGAGCACGTCACTAGGGCTCTGGGGGAGCTGCCTCCACCTGCCACTCCTGGGCCTTCCTGTCCGAATTCAGGGCCTCTGTGAGCGACAGTGACCCAAGAGACCAGTGCTGTTGGCACTACTGAGGCATACATATGGCCCACTGAGGCACTGTAGATGGCACGACAGGATAATTCAGGTCCCAAAATGGATTTTGGGAGTTGTTCAAGATAAAAAAAAAAGTAGGTGTATTGTATTTTTTTCTGAGTATAAAAATGGGTGCATCTTATAAAAATTAAATAATATGGAAATTATAAAAAAGAAAGTAAAAGCCATCTCTAATTTCATGACACCAAAGTAACCACTGCTAACATTTAGGTGAGTATTATTTTTGACAGTGCGTATGTGTGTGCACATACACACAATCACCACAATTTTATGAGACACACTAAATATTTGCCTTGAAATTACTTTCTCCATTAAACAATATGTTGTGAACAGTTATCCACTCAATAATATGAATACATGCAATAATATCTATCACTATTTTAAAAGGCTGCATGATATTTCATTATTTGCATACGCTGCTATTTATTTAGCCAATAACCTTATTAATAATGCACATTTCGGTTCTTTACAGTTTATCCCTAGTGGAAATAAAGTTGCAGTGGACAGGGGATTGTTGAGGATAAATGGGGTTGCCAGGGCAAAGGTGTGCTTTTGGTACAGCCTGGGAATGGACCCCTCCGAAGGGAACACCAATTGACACTCCATCTCTGGGGCAGGAAGGGGGCTCTTCTCCACCACCCCATCGACATTGCTGTCATTTCTCCTTTTTCACTTTTCCCAGCCTAATGAAAGAAACCTGTATTTTGTTACATTTTCATTTATTTTATTAGGAGTGATACTGACATCTTTTCTTTGGATATTTGCCATGTTCCTTTTGGGAATTACCTGTTCATATCCTTTGCCTATTTTTGTACTTGAGTGTCTGGTTTATTTGGGGACATTAACTCTTTGGTAACACCAACCTGGTTTGTGACACCAACCTGCGTTTAAATCTCACTTGCTTTTGTTTACCATACCGAAGTTCCATGTACTTCATTTTCAATTATTATATCATTTTATATGATTATATCATTTATTATAATTTTCATTTAGTAAAATTTTTGATGTTACATTAAGAAAGCCCTTATCTATTCTGAGGCTAGGAAAAAATGAGCTTCTTCAAACAATTTTCGTGGTTTCAGTATTTTACATTACAATTTTAAAAATTAAATATAGTTTGGTAAGGAGTAAATATCCATTTTAATACTTTTTTTCAGAATGTGGCTCATCAAATGCCCCAACACTTTATTAAATAATCCACTTAAAATCCACTGATTAAAAGTCAACTTTATCATATAGTACATTTCTTTATTTACTTAAATCTACTTCAGATCTGTTTATGTGGTTCTACTGTTCTCTGTCTATTCCTGAATTAGTATCACATGAATTTCCCTGGACATTTAAATAATTTTCAAGATAAACTTTACCAATGTCTCGTCATATTTCCTCAGAAATGTTGAAAGCTTGTTATTGCATTGAATCTATTAATTACTTCAGGAATTAATATGAAGTCTTCCTACCCAAGATGAAGGTATGTTTATCTATTTGTTCTGTTTTATACTGCTTGGCAAAGTTTTACAGTTTTCTTCATGAATCTCTTATGCATTCATTATTATATTTATTCCCAGTTATTTTATGCTTGCAGTGCTTGGCATGTAAGAAATATTTGAGAGATGTTACTTGTGACTAAACGGTTTCTCTTAGGATAATACAACAATAGCAACAATTCTTTGCATATTTATTTCATAACTGGCCATATAATGTTTTTAAAATAGGTTTAAATTCTTTTCTAGGCAATCATATTATCTATAAATAATGATATATTTCTATCATTTTTAACTCTTGCTTTTATACTTGACTGGATTAACTTCAATTATTTTATTTCCCAACTTTTATATCATGTGTTCAATTTTCTTAATTAATTACACTGGCTAGTAATTCAAGACTATTATTAAATAATGAGCAATAGCTAAAAAGGTAAATCATCCTTTTCTTATTCTTCACTTTAAATAAAACGTTTCAAGTGGTTTTACTACCAATGATGATATAAGTTAATTTGAGAGTCAGTTTTTTACTAAATTAAGAAAATATATTTTCTTTCTTTTTTTTTTGTCCTTTGGATTCAGTAGAAGAAAATATATTTTATTTCTATTCTTACCAGAGTTCTGAAAATCAGGCATTCATTGAAATAATTATATGGCTTTTTATCTTTGTCCTATTAATACAAATAGTTTTCCTAATATGGTACTATTTTCACATTTTAGGATATGACACATTTGTCATATGATGTACTCAATCTTTTAAATATATTTCTAGATCCTATCTGCATGTATTTTGTTTAAGATTTTTGCATCAGTATTCAGAAGTATGGAGTACGAAGCATAAAAACTGGCCTAGGTTTTCCTTTTGGTATACTCGAGGTTTTAAAAATCAGCATTATTTAGCTTTTAAAAAAATAATTTCTAGGCCAGGCGCAGTGGCTCACATCTGTAATCCCAGCACTTTGGGAGGCCGAGGCAGGCGGATCACCTGAGGTCGGGAGTTCGAGACCAGCCTGACAAACATGGAGAAACCCCATCTCTACTAAAAATACAAAATTAGCCAGGCATGGTGGCGCATGCCTGTAATCCCAGCTACTCAGGAGGCTGAGGCAGGAGAATCCTTGAACCCGGGAGGTGGAGGTTGCAGTGAGCTGAGATCATGCCACTGCAGTCCAGCCTGGGCAACGACAAGAGCAAAACTCCGTCTCAAAAACGAACAAACATACACACTAACACACACCAAAAACAATTTCTAGACTTTCTATCTTTTTTCATGCACTAGAGTACTTTAAATAGCATTGGAATTATTTTCTTCCTTGAGAATGTGAAAGAATCTGTTTTTGGAGATGTGAGAAATTAGATTAGCTAGTGGTTGTCAATTTGGTTGCTTTAAATTTTCAAGGAATCAGCTTTGGAATTTTATATCAATTTTACTATTTATTTTCTAATTCATTAATATACGTTTTTATTACTGCAGATCATATGGGGCAAAGAAAAAAAGGTTATTTTATTAATTACTTGCCTAGGTATCTTTAAGATTATTTTGTTATATTTTTAATTTCTTGAATTAAATAATTTATGTTCTTTCTATTTAATAATAAAAGTATTTAAGTAATGAATTTTCCTTTTATTACAGCTTTGGCTGTATTCCACATGCAGTATTCTCAATACTGTTATTTTCCAGTTTTTTTCTACCATTCACAGCTTTTTCTCTACCTCTACACTTTTCTTATTTTTCCAGATCTCATGTGGACAGAATTAATGGAATCACAATCTTTGATTTATAGCACACTATCATCACCATTGGCGCATGAGTGGGCTTCTTTTGTTAATTAGTTAATTAATCAATTGAACCCCCCTAAACTACCACCGAACTATTTTCTGTTTGATCCAAGGTTTACTTAAGAATGACTTTTACATTTTAGGTGGTTTTTATTTATTTATTTATTTATTTATTTTTTGAGACAGAGTCTCGCTGTCGCCCAGGCTGGAGTGCAGTGGCGCGATCTCGGCTCACTGCAAGCTCCGCCTCCCAGGTTCACGCCATTCTCCTGCCTCAGCCTCCGGAGTAGCTGGGACTACAGGCGCCCGCCACCACGCCCCGCTAATTCTTTGTATTTTTAGTAGAGACGGGGTTTCACCGTGTTAGCCAGGATGGTCTCGATCTCCTGACCTCGTGATCCACCCGTCTGGGCCTCCCAAAGTGCTGGGATTCCAGGCGTGAGCCACCGCGCCCGGCCAGGTGTTTGTTTTTATCTATTTTTTCCATTTCTAGCACTTTCCATATCTGTAAAATAGGATTAATAATAATACCTATCTCATAGGGTTATTGTGAGACTTAAATGAATTAATGCTTATAAAATGCTTAAAACACGGTCTGGAATATAGCTAGTGCTATTTAAGAGCTAGCTATTGTCTTTATTATTATTATGTTAGGTCAAATTTATTTTATATATATATATGTATTTAGATCTCTCATTGTCTTGTTCTTTCCACTTGAATGTCAAGAACTAATAGAAATATGGCAGTTTCCCAGTACTAGTGCACTGTTGTCACTTTTTCCTGTTTTTTTCTCCAGTGGTTTTGGTTTTATATATTGAAGTGCTATGCAATCCCAAGCAAATGTATACATAATATTTATACATATAATAATATAGGTGCATATAATCATATATTATAATATATACTTATATATAGGTTTATATTATTGTATATAATCATATAAATATATATGTATCATTATATAAATATATATTTTATAAAGATATATTCATATATTATATGAATATATTTATATGGATTATATTTATATATTTAATATACAAATATATTTTTTATATTTATATATTTAATATACAAATACATTTTATATATTTATATATTTGTACATATATATTTATATACTTTGTATAATCTATATTTATGTATTTTGTATAAATCTATATTCTTTTATAGATTTTATATATTATATTTATGTGTATGAATATATATGTATTTTATACACACACACATACACACACATTTTTTTTTCTTTTTTTGAGACAGGGTTTTGCTCTGTCACCCAGGCTGGAATGCAGTGGCATGTTCATGGCTCACTGCAGCTTTCACCTCCTGGGCTCAATCAATCCTCCCACCTCAGCCTCCTGAGAAACTGGGACTACAGACATGTGCCATCATGTTCGGCTAATTTTTTTTTTTTGTAGAGATTGGGGGGGTCTCACTATGTTGCCTAGGCTGGTCTTGAATTCCTGGCCTCAAGCGATCCTCCTGTCTCAGCCTCCCAAAGTGTTAGGATTATAGGCATGAGCCACTGCACCCAGCCAATAGTTATATTTTTATTATAGGTTGGACCCTCTTTGTCTCATCTCAAGCTTTTAACTTTGAATTCAACAAACAAAAAGCACCCTGAATTTGTTGTCATTATTTGCATTTGCCTGATCTACTTTATTAGTTCACTATATATATAATATATACACATATAATATATACACATATTTTATATATATATATATTTGTGTGTGTGTGTGTGTATATATACATATATATATATATTTTAGACAAGGTCTTGCTCGGTCACCCAGGCTGGAAGGCATTGGTGTGAACAGGGCTCACTGCAGCCTTGACCTCTCAGGCTCAAGCGATCCTCTCCCCTCAGCCTCCTGAGTAGCTGGCACCACAGGCATATGCCACCATGCCCAGCTAATTTTTAAAAATCTTTTTGTAGAGGTGGGGTCTTACTATGTTGCTTAGGCTGGTCTTGAACTCCTGGGCTCAAGCCACCCTCCTGCCTTAGCCTCCCAAAGTGCTGAAATTACAGGCACGAGCCACCATGCCTGGTGGCTTTTAATATTTCTGAGTCGCATTGTTTTAGGTTTGTCATTTGAAAGCACATGGCTGAAGGTCTTTTTTGGATCCATCCTGAGTCCTTTCCTTTTAAAAGATGAATTTTATCCAGTTACATTTATTATTAAAACATGTGTTTGATCTTGCCTCTATTATATTATTTTGTTTTCTGATTTTATGTTTTCTTGTGGCTTCTTTTTTCTTCTACCTTTTGCTGTGAGATCTCTGTTTTTTCTTTTTTAAAAAAAATTTTTCCCTCAGCAATTTGGAAAGGATATAGTTTGCTTTCTGTTAAACAAGTTTACAACTTTAAATAACACACTCAGATTTCTCTTTTTCTCAATATATCATTGACGTGGTTTTTTAACAACAGAGCTTGGCTGTCTACCCTGATTAGATTCACCAGATGCTTGCCAAAACTCCTCCTCACTTATGCCAAGCTGAGCTTTCCCTCCACAGCCCAGACGAAATGGCTCTGGCTGCCCTTGTTTGTGGCTGTTTAAAAACAAAACTAGTTAACATATTGTCAAACCATCTTTCTCTGAAGCCTACAGAGATTTGGCTCTAGCTGCCAATGGTAAAACAGCAGGCAGGCTGCAAGTCCTGGCTCCAGGCCCATTCTGGAACAGGGGCGAGGCAGCATCGGGTGGGGTGGGAGGCCCAGAAGTTTCAAAGTGACAGCCACAGTGCCTCCCCATGGTCTAACCCCACAGGAGGAGGCAGCATGGAATGGAGGCACATAGCCTTGGATCAAAGTGCCCTTTCTCTCACTCTGCAGTCTAAAGCATTCTCTGTTAGTTGCTCATCTATGGAGTTCTCACCTCCCCAGCAATACAGGCTCTTACTTTCCCTGGTCCAGCAAAGTTTCCACAGGCTCTTACTTCCCCTGGTCCAGTAAAGTTTCCATGTCTTTTTTTTTTTTTAGACAGAGTCTCACTGTATCCCGCAGGCTGGAGTACAGTGGCGTGACCTCGGCTCACTGCAACCTCTGCCTCCCGAGTTCAAGTAATTCTCATGCCTCAACCTCCCAAGTAGCTTGGATTACAGGTGAGTGCCACCACACTCAGCAAATTGTTGTATTTTTAGTAGAGATGGGGTTTTGCCATGTTGGCCAGGCTGGTCTCGAACTCCTGACCTCAGGTGATCCGCCTGCCTCGGCCTCCCAAAGTGCTGGGATTACAGGTGTGAGCCACTGTGCCCGGCCATCTTCTGCCTTCTTAATCACCCCTCTTCCTGCTTCACCAGCACCTTCCAGAACCCCCTCCAGGGCTGTTCCATCTCTTCCTAGAAGTGCTTGGAGAGATTAGAGCAGCATGCCTGGGAGCCAGATGGGGCAACCCTGGAGGGCCTCACTGCTCCTCCTGGCTTCAACACCTCCCTATTCTCCACAGTCCAGCTCTATCTGCTTCCTCTAGGGAGACTACCCTGATTGCTCCACCCCCTCTGGCCTCCCATCACCCTGATTGGGTGTTCCTGAGGCCAGGGCTGGGAACTCCTCCTGTAGCTCCCACATGGCTGAATACACAGAGCTAGATACAAGGAGGGTTTAGAAGACTGACTGAACAAATGAGAAGTCAAGGCAAAGGACTCTGGAATCTGCTTGGGTTCAAATGCCAGATCTGTGGTTCCTGAGTGGTGGGACCTTGAGCAAGTTACTTAATGCTTCTACAAAGAGTTGTCATGGGGATTAAGCATCACCATGTGTGAACTATAGGGCGCAGCCTCCAGCCTGAAGACATAGACTCAGTGGAGCCAGCACTGTACTATGAGCCAGCGTGGTTAACTGCACTGTGACAGTTTGACAGAACACTGATGCTGTGTGCAGGTGGGTGTGTCACCAGAGCTCTGGTGTAGGAGGCTGGTGATCTGGGGCAAATCATTTCCCTTTTGTGGAACAAAGACAAAGGCCTGGACACATGCCCTCTGCGAGCCCTTCCTGCTCTGGCCTCCATACGTGCCGTGGGGTTGAGAGTTTGTGAGCTGTTCCCTGCTCTGGGGGTCTGGGGAGCACATTTTCAGCAGAGGCTCTGCCCCAGTTTCTGACCTGACTTTCCAGCTGGAGACCTCCTTTCCCTGCCCTCCCCTCCTCCTCCAGCCGTCCCTGCCACAACCCTGCATCCCCAGGAGGGTACCAGCGCTCCACTGCTGAGTAGGATCATGAAGATGATGAATGTCTCGAACCAGCTGTGCTCCACGATGTGGTAGCAGGTCTTGCGCAACCGCCACCAGACCTTCCCTGGGGCCTGTGTGGTGTCCACCGCACAGCAGGGACAGCGCCGGACACAGCCTATGGGAGAGAGTGAGGGTCAGGCCCACCTCAGGGCCTGTGAATGCCCACATCTAATGGCAGAAGGTTGGATGGTTGAAGAGATGACTGAGAGAAAGCGCTACGATGATGGGGGTGGTGAACAGGGCAATATGGTGAGCAGGGCCGTGTGAGTGAGGGCTGTGTGAGTGAGGGCCGTGGGCACCACCCGTGGGGGCCGCATGCTCTGCGGGCACTCTTTGAGGAGGATGGATGGACTGAGCACCCAGCGAGTGGGTGAACAGCCTGGCAGGTCTGGGCAGGGACAAGGCTGGGCTGGGATAGGTTCCAGCTTGTCCGTTGCTCATCTGGGAAACTGTCCCCCTGGGAAAATGGTAGGAACTCCTGGGCATTCCCTGCGTCTTCTCCATGTTTGTAGTTTCTGAGCCTTGGGAAGGGCAGATCCCTCAATGAGAGCCCCCATGGATGTGTCACATGGAGGGCAAGCTCTCATTTTGTTTTTCTCTTTTTTTGAGATGTTTCACTCTTGTTGCCCAGTCTGGAGTGCAATGGTGCAATCTTGGCTCACTGCAACCTCCGCCTCCCGGGCTCAAGAGATTCTCCTGCCTCAGCCTCCTGAGTAGCTGGGATTACAGGTGCCTGCCAGCGCGCCCAACTAATTTTTTGTGTTTTTAGTAGAGATGGGGTTTCACCATGTTGGCCAGGCTGGTTTTGAACTCCTGATCTCTGGTGACCCACCTGCCTTAGCCTCACAAAGTGGGGATTACAGGTGTGAGCCACCGCGCCCGGCCAAGCTCATTTTATCCCCAGCTATCCTCCAAATATACCACCAATCCATAAAAGCTATAGATGCCAATCAACATGGCCACATGTCATCCCTGCCTCAAGGATTTACAGAGGGCCTACTATGTGTCAGGCACCGTGCCAGGGCCTGGTGGTACAGGAGCGAATTAGACCCAGACCCTACTGCTGTTGGGCATACAGTGGTGCCAACACACCACAAACACAGTGTCTCCAGTCCTTGGTGCAGCTGTCCAGCCCAGCACTCCATGGGCAGACACGTCAGGCAGATGGAGGAACCCCCAGGGTCACAGAGGAATGGAGGAGGTGGGCAGATATCTAAGGCAGGGTGTTGGTGCCACGTGGCCCTGGGCTCCAAGGAGCTGCTGGTCCTCCTGTCCCCTCTGGGTGGAACTGAGGCTAGGGCAGAGGGCTGCCCGGGCCATTACCTTCAGTGAAGCAGTCCTCTGGGTCCTTGACATCTTGGCCGAGGTCAGGGATCTGCTCCAGGAGCTCAGCGGTGTTGGTCATGTCTGCTGTGCTGCCCTCGGAGCAACTGTCCTCTGGGGTCTATGGACAGGGGTGTGGGACAGGGTGGGAAAGGTTGTGAGTGTGGGCTGAGTAGCAGCCTTTGGCCTCGAGCCCAGAGTCTGCAGGAGCTTAGGGCTCCCTGAAGGGAGGCAGCATCTTCATGACGCACCCTGGGACCTGCACAGAGCCACCTTTTGCCTGTCAGGGCTGGGCCAAGGCTGGACCTCAGGGTTCCAGGGTCTGTGATTCTGGTCTGCTGGAGTCTAAGGCTGGGGTGTGGGGGCTGTGAAAGGGCTCTGGGAAGCCACTGGGGATGGGGACTGCATCTAGCTGGGAGCAAAACAGACATGGGGTAGCAACCTGGACACACAGTGGGACATGGACACATCGTGGTGGTGTGGCACACACAGTGGAAACAGGCATGTCACACCCAGAACAGAGTCAGAACCAGGATCCCGGGCAACACACAGGCAGCAAGGTCAGACTACAGAGAACAGGCCAGCAACCCCACCTACACATTTTGCGCAGTTCCCGTGGGTTCTGGTGTGCTGGACAGAGCCCGGAGACTGAGAAGGTGATGGAGCCCTCCACTTCCTGTCCTTGCAAGTCTGCTGCCCTGACCTCAATAACTTGATTATAGGGAGGCTACAGAGAGGCATGTGCATGCAGGTGTGCCCTTGTGAGTGTCTGTGTGTGTCACTTGTGGGTGTGGGTGTAAAGGGGTGTTACAGGGGCCACTGTGGGTACCCTGCCCAATTCCACTACATAAGACCAGTGCACCCATTCCCAGCCACTGTGAATGCTAGCTGCTTAGCTGGCCCTCCTCCAGAAAATCATCTTCAGCTGGGGGACTGCCGTCCCAAGGGGTGGCCGGTGCCCAGCAGCCACTGATACAAGAATACAGAAGGCCAGCCCCTAGCCTTGAGTTGGGACAATGCTGTGGTGCAATTCATGCCCCAGAGCTCTACTTGGGACAGGATGAGGCTGACTCCAGCTGGAAAGCCTTTCCGTAGCTTCCTTGTTTGCTTCATCCTGTTTCTCTTACTTTCTCATGGGTTTCTCCTGAGAACACCCCTCAACAAGTCATTTGCATAGGAATCCCTCTGCTTCTAGGGAACGGTACGTCAGGGAAGGAGTGTCAGTGAAGGAAGAAAATCCATCGTTTGCATCAGGTCAGGTCCAAAGACCCCATCTCCGCTGCCCCCACCTCACATCATCTCAGGCTCAGGCTCCATTTAGAGAGGGGCTTGTCTGAATTCTTGGGCATGGCTATGCTCCTACAGCTGCCTTCTCTCTTTTCTTTTCCTTTGATGAATCAATCTGCTGATGTCTCAGGGGCTTCTTTTCCATTTTTGAGATCTGTGATGGGAAAGGGGTGGATTCTGGAGGGAAAACAGAGCCTACTGCTCAGAGAAGGTGGATCCTTGGCCAGAGAGGTGAGGCTCAGTCTTTTGTGGTCTCCCATGGCATTGAGGGTTCCTTCCCCTCTCCTCCTAGCTCAGTTGGGGGATGAAAGGAGTTGGGTGATGAAAGGGGCAGGCCAGAGTAGAGCAGCATGCTTATTTTTTCTTTCCAAACACTGGAGCCGTCTGAAGTCCATGGGGCTGTCATGTGAGAGGACACGTTCTCAGGTCCTACTGCAGGTGAGACGAGGGAGTCCCTTTCCCGGGAAAACTCCAGCCTGTGTCTCCCTTATATAGGCTCCCCTATGAACTGATTTGAAGAAAGGAAGACTTATAAAATTCATTCAAAGGTTAGCATCCGTGTGAGAGAGCCGCTTCTCTCCCATGGCATTCTGCCTCTCTCCTGTGTCTTCCTGTCCCCACATGCCTTCACAGCTCAGACCATCGGGGGAGAACCGTGATCTGCACAGTCAGGAAGATGACTCCAGTAGGCCCCTGTGCTCCAAAAACTGACCATGCTTGCAAAGCTCACATGGGCCCATCTCACAAGAGAGGAGAAGGCACAAGTGCTGGACGGAGTGAGGTCAAGCTGCAGGACAGTGGCCACCAAGCACTCTGAACACGTGCCCTCCACCTTCCGTGGGCTAGATGTGAGTGAGGCTGGGTGGCTTAGTCAGCAATGCCACAAGCCTTTTGCTCAGGGGTTGCGAACTCCAATGCTTACAGAATCAGGCGGGTAACCTGTTCACCATGTTGGCCAGGCTGATCTCGAACTCCTGACCTCAAGTGATCCACCTGCCTCGGCCTCCCAAAGTATTAAAATTACAGGCGTGAGCCACTGTGCCCAGCCTCCTGAAGTCTTCTTTGGATGGGGAGATTCACAGGACAAACATTTGCCAAACAGGACCAAAACACAGGGATGGAGTATGTGGAGAGGGTGAACACATGGAGGTAGTGGGTTAGTCCTGCATCAGAGTTTGGGACCAGAATTTCCAGAATTTCCCATTGGCCCTGGGCCCTGTACCATCTCTCCCCTATCAGGACAGGGATGCCCACCCTCCCCTCTGCAGACTGGTCTTCCACGCTGCCTGTGACAGTGGCTGTGGCTCCCAACAGCAAATGCAGGCGTGCACCTCTCACAGCCTGGCTCTGACCCAAGCAGCGGCGCCCAGCTGGCTTCAGGGACAAAGGCATGCATTACCTCACCGCACCCTGGGGCCTGGGGTTCCGCTTTCCACTGCTGCCGCCAGTCAGCCTGAGATGCACTGGCCTCGGCCTCAGAGGAGGCAGTCGCTGACACCTGGCTCCAGGTCCTGGAATCCGGAGGGGCCTCTGGGCCACCGGACACAGGCTGGGATTCCTGCTGAAAAGACCCCAGCGTATGAGCTGAGTCCACACACCCAGCCAGAGGGTCTCCAGGGCCCTGACCCTGGGGGTTTCAGGCCCTGCCCATGCATCTGGGGCACTGCCTCCAGCTGTCTTCATGGGGTCTCCATCTCACTGAAGACCCCTCCCTCAAGGGGCCTGAGCAGGCAGGTGGGAGGCTCCTGGTAGGTCCAGGCAAAGGGCCTAGAAACAGAGGAAGCCCCTGGCCGGCCTGGCATAACTCCCCCTCCCCAGACTCCCTGGAAGGGTGCAGCTGGGCCACGATGCCCAGCTCACAAATGCTGGCCACTGTACTTAGGAAGGTCACACTGACTTCTCTCATGAATCCCTGTGGCACTCCCGGCTTGCACACACACACACACACACACACACACACACACACACACACACACCCCCCCCCCCCAGGAGCCAGAGTCAATGGGCTCAAGAGAAAGAACAGAGAAGGGAAATGAGAGACAGCTGGAATTCCCCTCCTGTGCTGGAGATCATTGGAAACTGCG